>NC_142515.1:111612500-111965000 GCF_057876585.1 Rhinolophus sinicus | reverse complement strand
TCTGATTTCTCTCTAATGCCATTTATGTTTTCTAGAATTATGCTAAGTGAAGAACAAAGTACACTGTGTTAGTCTCATTTATTACAACCATGTCCATAATTTACAAGCTGATTATGCAAGCCTCATACAAGGGAAATCAGAGAATAGTTAACGACTGTCAAAGAATGGTGAGCCAGCATCCATTTTATCAACTACATATTCTTACATAGCTACCTAAAAAGGAGCACCAAGGTCTACAAATTCACTTCCATTGTAATTAATATTGAAAAGGACTTTTTTAAGATAACTGTATTAAAGGCATTAGGGAGCAACCAGGCGTTTTAAATAAGTAACAGTTGAATGTCACACAAAACTAAATACAATGACAAAAGAAATACCAGCATGGAGGCAATGAGCTTTGCTACAATATTGGTTTTAAGAAAATCTAAGTAAGTTACGAGATTTACAGAGAAGAATATCAATTCACTAATAAAATTTCCTTTAGATGAGACACCTTTTGTTGTTGCTCTTAATTTAAAATGCAAACATTTAAAAGCTGACAGTTTGACAGCAATTTTCATTTGGGAGGAAAAAAGTAATATATGTTTTTTGTTCTGTGGACTTTTGGAAATATGAAAATTTCAGGATTTACTTCAATTGTTTCAGGCTATATAGCAGAAGAGAGTTGATGCCTGTGAACAACTCTGTTACAGAAACACTAATTATTTTTCTACATAAATATAGTTCACAGTCCATTGAGTTCTCCAAGATACTTTATTACATCAAAATCCCTTCAGGAAAGCAATGCTTTCATGTTGGTAGCACAGGTATTCTATGCCACACAAAGGTATAGCTAGCTATCACTAGGAATAATTTTGATCTCCTAAAAATGACACACTTAGCGTAAGTGAAAAATTTGTCACAAGTTACCTAAAGGTTTTTAATTTTTCAATTGTGATACTCCTTTTAGGTTAAAAAAATACTTTAAAAAACACATATTGAGGTCCCAATACGTGCCAGGCACTCTATGTCAAAGTAATATCCTAATTTACTCAGTACCTGACATCAAAATGACTACACCAAATCTGTAATATTAAAGTATTCTGAAATCCTAAAACTCTCAATACAGCTTCCTAGCCCCAGACACTCACGGACTTTTACATGTTGCAAGATAAGGCACCAGAGAACGCTGACCCAGCAATTCATTTCATTACCATGACTACTCTTGCAGCTGAAATCAACTGGAATAGAATTAAAACAAACAAACATGGTGCCTGCCTTTCTTCAGTCCTTTTGCCCTGAAGTCTGATCTGCATTCATTCCTCTGAACACCAAAAATGATACACCCAAAAACGTCATTCACTTTAAGTATTCTTCATAATAAGCATCATGACATATACCTACTCTGTAGTTTTTGAGTACAAATACAGTATACATTTGTACTCAAAAAAAAAAAAAAAAAAATCCTGTAATTTCACTGCAGCATTATTCACAAGAGCCAAAACACGGTAACAACCTAAGTGTGTCCTTCGATTGATGACTGGGTAAAGAAGATGTGGTACATATATACAATGGAGTACTACTCAGCCATTTGCAACAACATGGATGGATCTTGAGAGTATCATTCTAAGTGAAATTAAGTCCGATGGAAAGGGATACGAACCATATGATTTCACTCATATGTGGGATATAGAACAAAAAGCAACAAACAAAACAAACAAACTCATAGACACAAACAACAGTATGATGGTTACAAGACAGGAAGGAAGATGTTGGGAGCATGAAGCCAGTAGAGGAGGTCAAATATATGCTGACAGAAAGAGACAACTTTGGGTAGTGAGCACACAATGGAATATAGCTGAAACTTATGTTATGAACCACTGTTATCTCTATGAATTTAATGTTTAAAAGAAAAAAACCTGAAACAAGAGGCTTTCAACTCAAGTAGTTTAAAGTTCACCTTTAAACATTAAAATTATTTTCTATTCACTGGAAAATTTCTAAAACTAGACTTAGATGTCTGCTAGAAACATCAGTTGCTTGAAACACAAGTGAAAACTAACAACTCCTATATATACTATATAAGCAACTTACTATTTTCATTTTTTGTTGTCTTCTAGCAAAAGTTATACAGAAATGAGGAATTAAAAAATATATCTTTCTAATAGCAAAATATAGATGTTTTTGATTAACATTACTGAGTCAAAACGTATTTCTAAGATCTGTAGCAAAGATTTTACAATTTGACTAAGTTCCTTAGTCCTAGAAGGTGATTTCATTACTGTTTCTGGAGATTAGAATCAAAAACAGCATGCTCAATTTGGTAATCTTAAGAAAGCAGATATAGTGAATAACATTTTAAAGAAGGCATTTAACAATTTTCATCATCATAGTCTTAGAATTTGCAACACAATTCAAAAAAAACACAAATTACGTTTTCAAATTTACGTATTAAAAATTCAAAAGTGTAAAATAAGAAATAGTTTCTTAAAATGTATTGTATTTGTATAAATTCAGATATATGTATACCTAATAAAACAGATTACATTCACTACTTCCCTTAACATTTCAAAATTAATAAATTTTGAGCAAATATTCTTTTAGAAATAGTTGAGGGAACTGAAGCAAGAAAGATCCATAATTGTACCCATAATGATTTCCTCCTTCCCCTTTGCTTTAAATTCATAGTAGATGATAAAATACAAAATTAAATTACTCTGTTCTTCACCTGGCCTTGATCATATCCAAAGCCCTTTATCTAAACCCTGGCCTTCTATAAAAAAAAAATCAGTGGCCAAATCCTACAGTATCCCTTTACCTTACTGCAGAATTTCCCCAGGCTCCATGCTTGTCTGTTAGAATGTTGATAATTTTCTGGATTAGTTGAGTTGCTGTCACATGGTCTCGATACTTAGCTGCTCTTATCAAATGATCACACATCTTCTCATCTTCTCGTTTGTCAGCAGAATACTGAGCACACAGTGACTTGGATAGAAAAAAGAAACATCTATTAATACTATAAAAATATGGAAAAAAAACTTAAAATGCATGATGAAGTAACCTCTAATGTGAATTGGAATCAACCAAAACAAATTTTTTTGAAATCAACCAAAAATTTAAAGTTACTTTTATATCCCTCATTAACTGAATTGACTGAAATTCACTGATACAGTATCAGCACAAGAATCCCTCAAGAAATTATTTCTATGAATTCGTTCATAAGATACACTGAAAAGTGGTTACTATTTAAGCAGAGACTTGAATAGTCAAAAGGAGCTAGTCAAGGGAAGCTTCAAGTGCCCATATTACAAATAGCATGAAGGGCAGTTGCAAATCACTCCAGGCAAAGTGAGTAAGGGTATGAAATGATTTTTGAGACGCAGGAAGCCTCATAACTTAGTACTATGTAGTTGTGCTAAGGGGTTTAAATTTTATTCTAATGCACTGTGACACCAATTGAAGGTTTTAAGCAATGGAGTGATGCAACTGATTATATATTAAAATGATCACTATAGATGCCATTTAGAGAATGGATTGTAGTGGGTAAGACAATTCAAGGAGGGAGACCAAGTATAAGGTCACTGCAGAGATCCGGAAAGGAGACTATGGTGGTGTGCAATAGAAAACTGAGTTGAATTTTCAGCACCTTCAGAAAAATAATAAAAACAGTGTGGGGCTTTTAAAACCTAGCTATGCAAAATGGAGCAGTGGAATCACCTAGAAACTTATTAAAAGGTGCAGAATTACAGGTCCCACTCCACCCCTACTAAATCACAATGTGGATTTTAATAAGATCCCCACGTGATGTATACGTTAAAGTTTGAAAAGTAGTGTCTTAGATATCATGAATTTTGCCAAAAATTTTAGGATTCTTTAGCAATAATCAGATAATACAATCCCTGGTTTCTAAGGTGTTTCTTTTCTTTCGAAATTCAGATACTTGTGTCAAGTTTATGATGCTATACCACCTAGTTAGCTAATTGCATAAAATAGGAAAACTAAGATTAACGTAAACTTGATTCTTAAATCTATTCCTAGGGTCTATTGGGCTCTACTCCCTTAACATCCAGATACAAGCTGACATACACACACATACACACAATTTACAATAAGTTCACAAACATTTGATATTGGAAAAAATATGACTAGTTTGTATATGTGATAAACAGTGTGCCTGCCTGCCTTTCCTACTGTATACCAGTTTAGATACATTGTTGTCACACACCACCCCCAGCACTGCCCCAGCAACAACAGAGGGACCTAATTTTCGTCAACCAATGAGTAAAATTACACCCATATTGATGAACTGGCTCAGGGAGAACACTTGATCTAATCGGTGCATTAAGAGAAAAGGTCAGGATTTTTGTTGGATAGTTCCTTCCTTCCTCTTAGGGTATAAAAGAGGAAATCTGTAATTCCAACAGTGTTGAAAGCTCTCTGCGTACTCTGAGGGAAGCTAGCCTGAGGATGAAGCCAAAACCCCAAGGGATCAGACCCGTGATAATTATAGAAATACAGAGCGTGTTCAAAATGGAATCATCAACTGCTGCATCAAAGACCAGCCTACCTTTAGACTTTCTGTGACTTGTTTTTCGTTGTTTTTTCTCAGACTTTTTGTAAGAACCTATACACTCATATTGATTCATTACATGCCAGTGTGAAATAGGTTTTGTGTCTCTAACACCAAAAGCAACCAAACTGATACGCATAAGAAATCAAATATCTCTTTGTGCAAAACACTTGGCTATAGAGTTCAAAGGTTGAATGATCTTGATAGCCTTTGCCCTGGAGAATCCCCCATTTCTCTCTAGTTTGGGAGGTGAAGTGGTAATAAAAGTATATCATTGACATTAAATCACTGAAGCTAAAAATGATTTTTAACAGAAAGGTGTACAGAACGTAATATACAAAATGCTACGAAGGAAGACAAAAAATTAAAGATTTTGAGGAGATACGTTATTCCTGGATGGGAAAAAAGATAACCTCAAAGCCGAGGCAAGGCAGAAAAACATGGGTTGATTTCATGTAAGGGAGAAGCACTACATAATACAAGAAAACAATTAAGAAGATAGTCTAGAATGCATAATGAAGACTGATAAAAACCACTAAAAATCACAGTACTGGGTATATGAATATATCTTACATATGTATATGAATAAATACAAGATTAGGAAGCAAAACAAAAGTCTGATTAAAGTACTATCCTTGGGAATGTCTCCTGGGAGACCTGGGCAACTGACTCACTTTATCTCTTTATGTATCACTGACTTCATCTGCAAAATGAGAGGATTATAATGGCTTTAAAATTGGACAATTAGAAGATTTTGGGCAACTGTTGAGAGGTTAGTTTTTATATACTGACAAAGGAAAATTATTTTTTCCTAAACATTGATGTTGAGAAAATAAATCATGTTAGAAACTGGATTAATTTATAACACATTAAAGGCAAGACTGAGCCAAATATACTACAGTATAGTTCAGTTTTTCAAAAATATGAATTGAGCAAAAAAAGGAAAATATGATTAAGAAATACTTAAAGGGACAGTAGTCTACGTGAAGATACCCAGTCAATTATACTATGGAACAAAAATGTCAACTGTTATGTGATATTTTCAGAGATTCATTAAAGAACTAGGCCGTACTTTATAGGTTACTTCATATCTAACCAACCCAACCATGCACCGAAACCAGCAGGACAAAATGAAAGACATTTGTGGCATTTTTACACCTTCCACATCCCCTAATGTGTGCATAATCTACCCTTTTCTAACCTCAACTGATAATAGAAAATTACAATAATTGATGGAAATTAGAAAATAATTGGTTTCTATACTCCCGCCAAAATACCATATACGTTCATATTAAAGAGTAATAAAATTATAAAAATATGCATTATTTAATAGCCTATTATTTTATATTTTATTAATATTAGAATACTTTAACATTATCAAATTACATTTTGTAAACATTTGGTAAAGTATTAAAGTTAGCTTAAAAAGGCGTAATTCTAAAGAATCCAAGGCAAGCTAAATAGCAAAATAGTTGAAAGTGTTCTTTAATGGATCCTCCTTTACAATTTAAACAGCAACTTTTCATATCTGACATAAAATCTATAGATATAAATCACATTAAAGGGCTATTCTTTCCCGATTATCAATCTCTGTCTCATTGTGGAACATTAGAGTCACATCTGACCTTAAAACATGATAAAAGGAAACCAAACAAAAATGTTTTGTAAAGATATAATGAACTTGTATCTATTTTTAAAAATATCTTTAAAATGCAATTTGAACACAGTCTTATTAAAAACCAATAATATAGTCTATGTACGACAATCATTCGAAGTCCAGTACATATCAGGGATATTTGCTTTTAAATAAAATCCATGTTCCTTATAGGTGGGTTATATATTTGGATATGTGTGTTTGTGTTTAAAGATTGAATGGGGGTATTTTAAGAAACCCTACTAAAATGTACCATACACCTATAAAACCAAGGGTCAGGTCTAATACTTTAATTCAATTTTACTTTGCATCAACTTTTCTGTTTTCCTATTTCAAGCAGCATATAAACTAGGTAATATGCCATCACAACAATGACCACAAAAATATCTGAATCTAAGAAGAAATGAAATAGGCATCTTAGGAACTAACAATTCAAATGTAATTGATTATTGCTAAAGAAATTTCAGATTTATTACCACAGTATTAATAAATGAAAATAAGATAAATAAACCTACTTCTTAAAAGAAATTCACTTATTTGCAGGGAAAAAAATAAAGAAATAACCCAAGAGAAAAACAATTTTGACTGGCTATTTATAATTCAAGTGACTATTCTGGCTCATTAAATATAAATGAAGAATAAAGAAAATATCACATTTAGTCTTTCCTTGCCAATGCTATGACTCTACCTAACTTTACTATTTCTGTTTTGCATGAAAGCTCAGAGAGGAGTAAACTTAAAATTAAGCACATTCCTCTAGTACCCACCTGTCATCTCTTTAATCACCCTTCTTGGTGGTGAGCCTTTTTCCTTTATTAATCCCCATTATGAAATGCTGACATATTCTCAAGCCTTTGTCAAATTTTATGGGCAATATTATCCATTCCCACTGCACCTACTATCATCAATTTAAATCTAGTTTTCAAATTCTTCATATCTGCCCCAGCTATTTTCCTAAACTCTGAGCCCACGTGTCTGTCTATAGGGTAACCTCTAACCATCCAATGAGAACCTAAAGTTAAAAATGGACAAAACTGATTGGAGAGATACAGAAAGAATTCCTAATGGTCCTAAGCCAGGGTGGGGAAGAAACTACTTGCAGGGAAATCTAGGAACTGTTTCGCCAGGCTATCCCACACAAAGAAGAGGTCAGTGACTGCTTTTCTGAGATAAGCGGAGCCACAAGGATGCCTCCTGGTATCACCAAAAGAGAATGTAAGACAATGCCCAGAATGGGAGCAGCCATCTTGTGAGAACAAGACAAAGCACATGTCCAAGACAGTAGAGCCAGTGGACAGAAGGCGTCTGAGATGCACTAACACCAGGGATATGTTGTGAAAGCCCCAGGGCGGTCTCCAGACGTCTTGTTTTGTGATAAGAAACAACCCTCATTTGCTTGTATTTGCTATTACTAGAACCGATGAGGATAGTTATCTTACAAGTAAAGGCAACAGCAAGACAACCAGAATTAGGTTTCCTTGGACTACTTACTGGGATTTGAACTTTTCTTACTGTAAGTTTTTCAATGTAGTGATCTCATTTCTAAATCAATTAAGAATAAAAGCATGCAAGTAAAACAACGACGACAACAAAAATGTACAAAACTGAACCTACCATCTTTATTCCAAGCATGTTAATATACTAGAAAGGGCAAGCTTTTCTGTTTCTGACATCTGTGACTTTTCAATTTCCTTCACTTAATACCCCACCACTCCATTTAAGCAAAAAACTTTTAAACACTCTCATCACTGCCCTAATACAGGTATTTATTAGTTCACAATTCAGCTCTTGACATGATCTTCTAATTGTCCTCTTATGAACAGTCACAGAATCACTTCTAGAAGAATTTACTTTGGTATATAGTACAGTTATAGTTATATACCAGATCCTCAAAAATGTACATGATTGTCTAACATGTTGAACAATTAAGACCAAATTTCACAAGCTAGAACTTGTGGTCTTCTATAATCCTATAATGTGGTAGTTTATCCTTCAACATCCTTTCTATGCATCCTATATGCCAGATACACTCAGATTATATGCAACCCCCAAATATCCTCAAGACGTTTCCAAGGATCAGAAGACATGGCTCCTATATTTTTTTGCATGTAAAACAAGGTTAAAATTATCTATTGAGAAGGAAATATGGGAGTTTGAAGGACAAAGTACTAGAGAAGAGGCAGTTACATAGAGAAAGAGACATAGACATCTAGAAGCCCTTTTGACTCTTTGGCTGACATACAGAGTGAAAAAAATAATTTCTGAAAAGTTTCAAAATAATTGGAAATTAAGTAATTCCTATCCAAGTAACTTATGGATCAAAGATGAAATCACAAAGAAAATTAGAAAAAAAATTGTGGGGATTAAAGCAGCATTTAAAGGAAAACTTATAACTTTAAATGTTATAATAGAAAATACTAAATATTTAAGGAAAAAATAATACAGATTTTAAACTCATTCAGATAATAGAGGCTAAGGAATACATTGCAACTAATTTTATATTACAGGAATGGAAAACTAAAAAACAACATAATTTGTATAAATAAACACAAAAATCCCTAACGAAATACTAGCATTCAGCTTTGTAAAAAATGGATTATAAATCATAATAGAATTTATCCGTGGAATGCAAGGTTAGTTTAATTTAAATTTGAATATCAATCAGTATAACTCACCATATAACAGGGGGAAAAAAGGAGAAAAATTTATCACCCTCAAAGGGATTTTTTTTTTTAATTAAAGTTAATGGGGGTGACACTTGTCAGCAAAGTTACATAGATTCCAGGTGCACAACTCTGCAATGCATCATCAACACATCATATCGTGCTCACCACCCAGAGTCAGCTCTCCTTCCATCACCATATATTTGATCCATTTTACCCTCATCTACCACCCCCCTTCCACCTTACCCTCTGGTAACTAAACTATTGTCTGTGTCTACGAGTTTTTGTTTCTTCATTTGTTTGTCAACAGACTTTTTTTTTTTTAAGCATTTCACAAAATTTACAACCCTTTCATGATAAGGGACAGAACAAAACAAAACAAAACTCCACAAATTCAGAATATAAAGAGACTTCCAAAACCTTAGAAAGGGTAACTATGAAAACCATTGAAGTTAACTTGGAGATAAAACAAGTATGTCCTTTCTTATGAATTCCATTCAGTACTGTAAACAGAGGTCCTAACCAGCTCAATGAGGCAAAAATAAGAAACAAAACGACAGTATGGACAGAAAGGAGTGTAACAGAGTCTTCATTTTTAAATATGTTCATGTATGTAATAATCCCACGAGTTCTAAGGGAAAGAAAACTACCAGAACTTATGAGTTTGACAAGTTTCTTGGATATAAGAAATTACCAAGAATTAATTTGTATTTCTATATACTGGCAATAACCAACTGGTCATTTAACACAATCATAATTATAATGTTACTAGGATTTTTATGAATATTGACAAGCCAATTATAAAATGTATATGAACAAAAAAAGAATAGCAAAACAATTTTTCCAAAAAACACAAAATTGTGGGATTTTAATTTCTTTGAATCACACTGTAAAGTTAGAAATCAAGAGTCTTAGGTTTATTAAATGAAGGAGAACTATCTTTTCAAAAACTAGTGCTGAAACACTTAGCTGCCCACTGTGCAAAAAAGAGAAATAAGCTTGTCTTTTGCCTCATACCATATACAAAAGGTTTAATTCAAAGTGAATCAAAGACCTAGATACATATAAACGTTAACACTATAATAGCATAGACGAAAACAACAGAAAATCTGATGACCTTGGGCAGAGAATGCTTGACTGGAAACCATCCAGAGATACATAAAAGAAAAACATAACCATAAAAAAATTGATAAATTAAACAATCAAAATTTATAAAATCTGCTCTTTAAAAGATACCATTTAGAAAATGAAAAGGTAAGCCACAAATTGGAAAAAAAAATCACCATACATGTAACCAAAAAACGATTTCCTTACTGGATGTACAAAGAGCTCTTATAACTCAGTAAGAAAAAACAATTTAAAATAATGGGCAAAGATTTGAACAGACACTTCACAGAGGATATACAAATGACTAATAAGTACCTGAGAAGATGCTTAGTCAGTAGGAGAATTGAAATAAAAACCATGATAAGTTATCACTGTATCTTCTAGAAGGGCTGTAATTAAAAAGACCAACAATACCAAATATTGGCAAGGATGTGGAGCAAATGGAACTGTCATACCTACCTAGTAGGAGTGTAAAATCTACAACTACTTTAGAAAATCATTTGGCAGCTTCTTGTAAGCTTCAATATGTACTTACAACAACACCTAGCAATTCCACTCCTGGATATTTTTTTTCAAAATGAATAAGAACATATTCACACAAAATTATATGGAAATACCCATTAAGCTTGTAGTCCTAAGAGCCAAACACTGGAAATACCCAGTATCCACCTACAGATGAATGGATAAACAAAGTACTACCACCCAGTAATAAAAAGAAATGAGTGATACATGGAATAATGTGGATAAATATCAAAAACTTTATGCTAAACCAAAGAATCCAGACATTAGAATACCTATGAAATTATGTATCCAATTATGTATCATGCAAAACTATCTCTAATAACAGAAACCAGATGAGCAGTTGCCTAGGTTTGGATGTATGTACGCCTATATGTGGAGGAACTGACCACAATGAAGCATAAGGAAATTCTCTGAGATAGAAATTTTCTATATATTGATTATAACAGTTACACAGGTGTAGATACCTGACAAAACTCTAAATTGTATACTTAAAATGGGTGTATCTTATTATATATAAACTATATCTCAATCAGGTTTAAGAAGTTTTTTTAAAAAAATGCATAGGCAAGGTACTGACAGAAAAAAAAATGTAGTCAAAATATTCATGGGGAAAAAAAGCTCATATACCAAATAGGTAAACACACTCTACAAAAAAATAAGAAAAAACAAATAACCAATAAAAAACTGGATAAAAGACAAACAGGTACTGAACAAAAGTAAAAAATAGATAATATATAACAAGCAGAAGAAACGATGTACGGCTTCATAAGAAAATAAAATCTAAAACAGAAACACCATGAGATACCACTACACAACTCCTAGGATGCCAAAACAAAAATCACAGATGAATTGTTGATGAGAACGTGGATTAATGGGAACAGCTATAAACTGATGTTGGGAGCTGTACACACTTCTGCAAAAACTGTGTGGAAATATCTACTGAAATTGAAACCATGAAACTTTAAAAGAATTAAGAATTAAGTTCACCCTACAGAAATGCTTGAGCAGGTACACCGAAAGACTTGTAAAGAGTCAAAGCAGCATTAGCCATAATAGGTAAAAACTAGAAAACACCTAATTCTACGATAGTAGAAACACTATTCTACGGTAGTAGAAGAGATTATGAAAAATGGTCTACTAACATAATGGAATACTATACAGCATTTAAAATAAAACAGGAAATGTAACAAACTAAATGAATTGCACAAACATGTTAAACTCAAAATACCAAATCAAAACACATTATTTTCTGATCTCAGTTAAGTGGAGTTCAAAATTTGGTAAAGAAATTACAATGCTAAAGAAACAAACTTAAATATTTTTTAAAAATCAGAACAGTATTTAGCTTAATGGAGCAAAAAAGGATTTTGATTGGATTGGCATACTTAGAGGGCTTCTCACAACCGTTTTCTTTAAATATAAACAGTGGAACGTACATTAATAATATTAAATGCACACTGTTTCTAAAGTTTCAGTATTTTATAAGAAAGAGATTAGTATGCAAATTTCCATTAATTTTGCACATTGTGAAACAAAAATAAATTCCAATAAAAATTTTTAAAGCTAAACTCTTAAAAATATTAATACACCGTTCTCCTTATTTCATGACATTTAACGTATAATAATTAAGCAACTGAAGTATATTGGTTTTACAAGTTTTGTGTTTTAAACTTTTTTTTTAAAGAAACATATACTTTAAAAAAATAATAGATTAGAAAGTAATTACTTATATAAAATAAAAAGAAAGTTCTCTCTTCTACTTCCTTCAAGTTTGGCCAGTAGTTTTCTACAGGGGGAGTCACTGGCAACAGGAAGATACAGTTCCCATGTACAGTAAATGGAACCAAACTACACACACATCACTGGATGTCAAAACATATAGTTCTACTTTCCTTCTTTTTCATGACTGCAAACAGGATATTATATTTTTAGTTAACTAAACATACTGTATAATAAAAACATTTTGAAGTATACTACATTACTTCGCAAGTTGTCTCAAAATCACACTATAAATTACTTGTCTCATTGGAAACCATTTAAAAGGGAAATCACCTAAGGGACAGCAAATTAAGGAACTTTTCAATATTTCACTTTTGGAGGTCTTGCACTTGATCCCTTCAACAAAGATTGAAAGTCGAATCAGAAAAGGAAAAAAAAAAAATGTTATCCACAGAAATCTCACAGACTCCTGAAAAACAGACTTAGAAAAATGAAAGCTTAAAAACCTCAACAGCAAACGAAAGTCAACCAATGACAATGTGTGACAGCCACCTTTAATTCTGAAGTGATTCCTCTGTCATCCAACGACTCAAAGTATTGATTTCTCTCAGCATGAAAAAGCCTAAGCCAATGAAACAGATATAGCATCATACCCCCGATAATAGCACTCAAGGTTAAAACAGGCAGAAACACTTATCAAAGTATCTTTCATTTCTTATTGTTTTAATGGACTGGATACAATGTGTTGGGTTCTTATCTCCACAAACTCCATAAAGCCTTCAAACAATATTTTAAAATAATTTAGAGATTAATATATGTTCTAATGTTTTACTTTAGACTTTTGATAATAAAAAAACTGGTTTTAAAATGCTTTTACGTATTTGTAAAAGAGAGAAAACACTAAGAAGGCTATAGTTTCCACTTGTGTGTAAAATCCACAGATAGTATTAGGTTTTTGTTCTTCGTTACAGTTATTTATTAACTATAAAAATCACACAAGTAAGGGGGGTGGGGGGTGGGAGATGAAGGTAAGGGGGATCAAATATATGGTGATGGAAGGAGAACTGACTGGGTGGTGAACACACAATGGGATTTATAGATGATGTAATACAGAATTGTACACCTGAAATCTATGTAATTTTACTAACAATTGTCACCCAATAAATTTAAAAAATAAATTAAAAAAAAAAATCACACAAGTCTTAGGTAAATACCAAAAGCTGATTTCTTCAACAATGCCTGTGGTGCAGCATACGTAAGTTTGGTAAATAAAGTAAAATGTGGTTAGTATCTGTAACCAATAAAATTAACATGAAACTTAAACAACAATAGGGTTAAACCCAAATAATTATATTTTTAAAAATCATAATATGAAACAATAATATAGCTTAACATAATATTATATAATTACACACACATACAGAGAAAGAAAACTCAGGAACCTTTTATTTCTTGAGCTTTAATTTTTTTGCTTATCTGCACAAGAGCTAGGTGATCTTAACCAAATCCTGTTGTCTTTTAACTCAACAAATCTCCTTAACCAATAGATTATTTTTTAAGGACAAAAAAATTAGAGTCTTCTACTTGTATTAGGCAAATATGGTTAAATACATATACTACCACATAAGAATAAGTCTTATGATTAAATTTCAAATAAAAGAAGTTCAAGAACAAGCATGAAAACCAGAAAGACAAAAAAGTGACTACTTCATTCTTATGAAAACCATAATTAACGCCGTGGTTAAGAGACAGACTCTAGAAGCAGACAATTTGAGTTTAAATCTTGGCTCTGACACATTCATACTTAGGCAAGTTATCTAAGCCCCCTGTGCCTCAGTTTCCTGAAATAAAAAAAGTGCATAATGTAACATGCTCTTCAGAAGTATCAAATGAGAATAGTCATGAAATAATTAGAAAGTTGCCAGGCATATAGTAGTAACACCTAACATTTATTGAAAACTTAAGTCATGAAGTTAACAAACTACACAGCAAACAGTCCCCTTCTTCCACCATTCAGTGGAGCTGAGAGACAGGGGAATAACAATAATTGCAATATGAGCTAACTGCCAAGAGAGGTATATATGGTATATTTGGGAGGAATGAGAAGGAAAGAACTACTCAGAATCGGGGAGTTTCACAGAGGAATTAAAGACTACGTAACTGTTCACCAAGAACAAAGGGCTCGTTTAAAGATAAAAAATAATAAAATATAGCACAATAAAAAGGAAAAAAAAAAAATAAAAGAACAAGCTTAAATAAATACCCTTTTTAAAAGGAAAGATAATAACACAGTAAGACATGTAATTAGCAGAGCTCTATTTTTAAATATCCTGTTATATGCTTCTTTATATTTTCCTTGGATGCCTAATATTTTTATCCATTTCTGTCATAAAAATTACTCCTAATGGTTTATATAAATAATTTAACATAAATAGTGAACTATATTTATATTGCTTAGCTGAATATTGTTATATTGCTATAACTTATTTGTTATTCAAATGTGTTGCTAACACAAATTCAAAAAAATACATCTGAGTATCAACTAGCTTTTAGGTACTGCTTCTTAAACTATCTGTAATGAAAACCAGTTTTTGGTTTTATTTTTTGCAATATGTTGAAAACACTTTCTGAAATAATCTGACATTGTTAGACATTCAAGCCATAAAAATTTCTAAATATATACTCAATTTCTGTAGTTATCTCTGAAAATTAGTAACAAGCAGCTGAGTCAACTTAAGTAACACTAGTATAATAAGTAAATAGAAGAAACTATTTTTATTAACTGAAATACTGCCATCTTGCTTTCTATGATAAAATATTTGATCTTATATTCAGACCTTTACCTTGTACTAATAAACCATAAATAACAGGAACAATATTCCAATTTCCTATGAACAAATTCTAATAAATAAATGTTACATGAAATACACTATGAAAATTTTAAATTACCTTAGTTTCTTATCTATCTTTATTTTAAAATTCATTAAGAAAAGGCAACATTTATACTAACACATGATTTGGTCAACTGTTAACAATAACTATCACATATAAATTGAAAGCTTAAACAGAGGCTTGGTATATCTATGAGGAATATATTCTGAACTTTTCCTGGAAGAGATTTTTCAACAGCATTAAGAGATCCAGTTTTCTATGAAGAATATATATCTTATATTAGAATATACTGAAAAGATAATGAAGAAAAGCTGTTTTTCAGTTTGTATATAATTTGATCAGCACTGCTCACAGGTATGAATGAATTCAATTTTACCTATGGTATAGTCCCTTTGCTTTTACCTACTTGCCCACCATTAATGGAGTTCTCACTTATATAGCTGTTATTTGAAGCTAGAGAAGAATCACTTAAGAATTTTCAAACAAAGGCAGAAATATTAGCCCATTTAAAAGTGTCCCAATAATGACAGCTCCTTTAGTTTTGTAATACTCCAAAAATGATTATTCTTTTACGTGTGTACACGTACAGGTATGTATAGGGTCTGTTCAAAAGTTACCCAGAAAATGCTGTGAGCCCAGCGTTTAATCTGTTCATTATCAAGAAGCTAAAATAGAAAGTCAGACAAAGTAAAACACATCCTAGAAGAATCTCTAAAAACAGTGCACTCCAGACTGAATACACCAGACTTTGGGAATACACTGAGAAGTATTTTTATTACATTGTCCACGTGTTAAACATATACCAGAACACATATGGTAAACTGGGGTAGGAATTTCCCTTAGAGAATGTGATGGTCCCATTGTCAGTCAACCTGAGGCAGAAAAAAAAGGTGAACGTGGCACTGAGGAAGAAATAATATTCTTTCCTAAGACTGGAGGCAGGTGGGCCTAGACTATAATTTATAAAGAATTATGAGAAGATCTTTACGTGGAGGAGCTAACTAGCACCTGCAATATGGCAAAGGGACAAGGGCTAGAGAGAAGGGCGTCAAGAAAGGGTTAAGCAAAACTCTCCTATGCAGAACCATGACCTATGAATTCTAGGAGATGCAATATCTAGTACTGAGTTTTATTTTCCTTTTCTGTATTGTGATGCCTTCTACCATTGCCAGAAAAGCCACTTATATTATGGTAGTGCAAAAGTAATTGTGG
This sequence comes from Rhinolophus sinicus, assembly GCF_057876585.1. Lineage (NCBI taxonomy): Eukaryota > Metazoa > Chordata > Mammalia > Chiroptera > Rhinolophidae > Rhinolophus > Rhinolophus sinicus. The sequence continues at coordinate 111,948,682 of NC_142515.1, read as the reverse complement.
TTTTTGCAATTATTTAACCTTTTACACTGCAATTACGTTTGCGCCAACCTAATATGATAGTAAGAAGTAGCCTCCTGAGCTCTTGACGCAGCAGTAGTCTGGATCAAGCCCCTACGGCAGAGGTGAGAGTCCCAGATGAACTGTGGGACATATACGCATTCTTCAGATATTATCAGAGATAACTTAGAATAGAAAAATGAATGTTCTCCATTTTATAGAAACAGTAATAGCAGCATTATTGAACTTAATATGGAGTCAAAAGTAACAGGTACTTTATATTTATCAAATCCCATTTACTTTTCATAACATTATTGTAGATAGGCTCCATTATTATCTATCCTGATTGTAAGATGAAACAGTGGAAGGGAATGGCAAGTAAAGGGATGCTCAAGTGATGAAACAAAGATTCTATCTTACATGGAGCAAAGCTAGATCTTCACGCTGGATTTAGAAAAGAAAGAGGCGGCGGGGTGGAAGAAAGAAAAGGAAGGCACACTTAAGATCTAATTGCAAACATTCGTTGGATACGGGAGTGTTTCAAAAATTTTAGAAGAAGGTTAACCTATGTTTTACAGACTACAGTAAAGTCTTTGACTGCATTGATCATGAAAAGCTATTGGTTGCTCTGAAAGAAATGGATGTGCCTTAGCACTTGATTGTCTTGGTTTGTAACCCATATTGTGGACAAGAAGCCACTATCAAATAAAAAAAAAAATGGAGGGACAGAATGGTTTCCTAAAGGCAAAGGTGTCAGACACGGGGATAGACTAAGAGGAAGAAGTGAAAATTGCTAGAAGAAATATCAATAACTTAAGACAGGCAGATGACACCATCTTACTGGCAGAAAGCAGCAATGATTTGAAACAACTTCTAATGAAAGTGAAAGCAAGTGCCAAAGGACTGCATTTGATCATGAAGAAAGCAAAACTCACAACTACAGAAGAAATATACAACTTTAACATAGACAATGAAGACATTTAAATTGTTATAGATTGTGCTTACGTTGGTTCAGTCATCAATCCAAATGGAGAATGCACCCAAGAAATCAAGAGAACAACGAAACTCAGAAGAGCAGCAATGGAACAATTAGGAAAGATCATCCAGAACAAAGATGTGTCCTTACAGACCAAGGCTAAGATCACGCATACACTCATATTCCCAATTCCTATGTATGGATGCAAAAGTAGAACAGTGAAGAAGGCTGATGGGGAAAAACTGCTTCATTGGAAATATGGTTTTGGCAGAGAGCCCTACGGAAAATGGATAATGCGGGTGAAAACAGAAGGCAGCTGGAAAAGCAGCAGACCAAATGAAATGGGTTGAGCCAATGAAAGAAGTCCTCATCATGAGTCTATAGGACCTGAGCCTGGCTGTTGAGGACACTGTGGACATCACTCACTCATAGGGTCACCAGTAGTCAGAGTAGACTCAACAGCATGGAAGACACAAGGGTGTCTTAGCTCACATAACTAATAAATGACAGGGCCAAGAGTAGTGTACAAGGTCATGTGATGGGAAAGTCAGAGCTAAACTGCGCCATAGTAATCAGTGGTGTCACTGACTAGGCACTCAAACTATAATATTTGGACATTAAAAAGGACTGAAATACTCCTTTGGTGACCTATACTAGTATTTTATCACTTTTATGACTGATTCACATCATTTTTATCTAAGGGAAAGAAAATCACAATGAGAGAAAAGATACAATTGAAAAAATTATACTGTCAAGCTTAAAAAGGAAAGGAGAGAAGCCAGGCTGCAAGGCACTGAAAAGTAAAAGAAAGTGATAAATACATCATTGGAACAAAAAGTCTAGCAGAATGCAAAAGCAAAGTAAAAACAGAAGCTTGGAATTCTAACAGCATTTAAACACGGTTACCCAGCTTCAGTATATGATAATTAAAGAAATATATCAACACTGAGAAGCTACAATATATTCCCAGAGAGATCACCCAAGAGGGAGGAAAACAACAAAAACCTCCCAACAAATTAAATAACTTCATACAAAATAATATATACTCTGTTAAAGAACCACATAGAGGGTAGTCAATGATTATAAAGATATCCAATGACATCAATTAAAAATAAGACCTTTCAATGAAAACTACTCTTAACAGTAAGCTGTCTATTTCATACTTAATGAAGGCCTGGAACTCAAAGTTCATGGTATTATGGAAACAGGTATCAAGGCAGATCTCACAAGTAACAGAGGCGCATCATCTCAGGATCTTTTTCACATTAAGAATCCTATTAGAAAGAAAACACTAAAAGGTAATTGAATTTCCCTCAGTTATCTTCATCTCTGTCAGCTCCTGCTACAATAACTTACTCTCCAGAGCAGAGATAACTCAATTCTGTCCAGCAAGCATATGTTATGAATCTCCAAAGCAAACTTGTCTAAATCATTCTGGTCTTCTATCAAGGTTGGCTGTGGATATGAACCCTGACAGAAAGCAAACAAATTTATTTTTATCTTTTCAATAATTCACTTCTTCATGCTTTGATAGAAGAAATCATGAGACAAATATATGACCGGCAGTTACGTTATAAAGTCAGATGAAATGGTTGCCATGACTTAAATAAAAACACTTAATTATTTTGAAACATAAAGAAAATAGTATCGATGTACAGCAAATTGGTAAATTAACTGAAGTACCAATTTGTTTACATAGTTGTATCTAATAGTTTGAGGTGAAGGGAAAAAAAAACACATTAATTAGATGCTACTTATTATGATCTCACAAATTCTATTTCAACTATTTCAACCTTGAACAATTCTTAGTAAAATGTATTTCAGAAAATACTATAAATTTATTTTCAAAAAAAGTACCTACAAATAATTTAAATAATAGTTCTTACAAGAAAATGTATTTCCTATCTACATGCTAAACCACTAATTTATTACAGAAATGAAGGGGGGAAAAGCCTAACTAAAAATAAAGGGCAATCAGAAATCCTCTGTTTCTTAATATCAAGTTTATTCAGAAGATAAACTAATCCAAATTCAAATGTTAATGAATACAATATCTTTCCTCTGAAAAGCTTTAATTTAAATTTATGGAATGAAGATTCTGACTTGGCCTTTCTCACTTAATTTAATCCTTTACATTTCCATAGAGAACCGGCATTCCCACTTTTAATCAGAACAACAACAACAACAAAAACAAATGTGTAGGCTGTAATTAGCATTCATTAATTGAACAATTTATTTACTAAGCACCTACTATGTGTAAGGCAAGGTGCCAGGCACTATGGATATGTGATGTAGACACTAGAAAAGGAATTGAGAAGTGGGAGAGAATAGTCAATAGCATTAGATATGGGGGTAATCTTTATTAAAATGAAAATAAAGACAGGTGAATACTGCTTGTGGTTACAATGAGGCAACTGGTAATCTCAGGAAGTTTCAAGGGAAAGTGGCAGTGGTGTTAGAAGCCTGATTGCCATGAAGCCAAAATGCCAGGAGGAAGCTTAGAGGAAAGAAAGATAATGCTGAAAACTAATTTAAAACTTGATTACTAGACTGCCAGAAAAATAGGAGGCAGGAGAGTGGAATGAAGAGAAAGTCCTGAGTTTCAGTTCACTCAAAGAAGAAAGATAGTATAACACATCCCTGTGCTTTCCCACTAGAAATGGAAGACTGATTCACAAAAAAGAAGACATAAGTGAAAAAGCAAAGTCTTCAGAAGTGAGCGTAGGGAAGGGCTCTAAAACACAGCCCATCAGATGGGCTACTGAGGAGGTGGGGCTCTCTAATGGGAGGAAAAAAACCAGACCAATATATACATTGATTAGTTTGGTGATAGACAAATTCAGCATTCATTCCACTCTGATGAGATCTACTTTTGCAATAAATATCAGTTAAGGGTTTCAGCTGACATTATGGGTAAGGGGTGATTTAATTTGGTGGAGAGGGGAGTATGAATGAAATAATTTATCTGGGGTATGGAAATTCAAGCTTTCCAGAAACTTAGTATGATGACGAGGAGTTACTAAACAGCTAATAAAGTTTAAGAGCATAAATGGAATGGTAAATGGAATAGTTTGAGTACGTGGCAAAGAATTCGTAACACTCCATTGTTAACACATCATGGTACTCTTCTTAACCTCTGTATTCTACCTGTGGCTCAAACAGAGTGACATTTCAACTACTATTATCTACCAGCTAAAAATAAAGCCAAATACAACTTTCATTATCAAGATGTATCTAACCTAGGCACTAAATCTATATTTCCAAATTGCTACCAGGTATGTCTATCTAAAGTACCACAAAGCCAGAACTCAACATGTTCCAAACTATTCTCAATTTTCTCTTCTCCTAATTTCCTAATCCAAGAGGATTACAACACTCATATCTACCAGCTCAGTTAAAACAAACTATTTTAAGTCTTTTGCAATACTCAATTTATTCAAAACCTCCACACACTCAAAGATTTTTTAAAAATAATTTTTAAGGTGAAATTCACATAAATTTAGCCATATTAAAGGGCACAATTCAGTGGCATTCAGTACATTAATGATGTTATGCAAACACCACATCTACCTAGTTCCAAAACATTTCGGTCAATCCAAAGTCAATCCTTCAGCCATTAAGCAGTTTCTCCGCATTCCCCGTTCCCCAGCCAGTGACAACCACCACCCTGCAGTCTATCTCAGTAGATTTATCTATTCTGGATATTTATATAAATGATTTATGTTTTTTGTGTCTGACTTCTTTCAGCTGCATAAAGTCTTGAGATTTGTCTATTGTAGCCCCTGTATCAGCACTTTATTCCTTTTTATGGCTGCATAATATTCCACTGTGTACATATACCACTTTATCTACTCATCCACTGATGAACATTTGGGCTGTTTGTACTTTTTGGCTATTGTAAATAGTCTGCTGCAAACATGCACTGTGTTAGTCAGGATTATCCAGAGGAACAGAAACGGTAAGATATATCGATTTATTAAAGAGATGGATTCACAGTGTAATGTGGGACTTCTTGACCCTCAATCTGCTGTGCCCTCAATCTGAAAGCTGGAGAACGAGGACAGCCAGTGGTGTAATTCAGTCCTAGAATTGGGAGTCCTATGATGTAAGCCCAGGTGTGATTCCAAAAACCTGAGAACCAGGAGCACCAACGTCCAAGAGCAGGAAAGGATGGATGCGTCAGCTCAAGCAGAGAGAGTGAATTCGCCCTTCATCCACCTTTCTGTGTTAGCTCAGGCCCTCATGAATTAAATTGCATGATGCCCACTTTCACTGATGAGGGTGGATCTTCTTTACTCAGTCTGCCTATTCAAATGTCAATCTCTTCTGGAGACCCACTCATAGACACATCCTGAAATAACATTTTACCAGCTATCTAGGCATCCCTTCACCCTGACAAGTTAAAATAAACCACACGTGCATGCAGGTGTGCTTGTTTCACGTAACTATTTTCAATTCCTTTGGGTATGCAACAAGGGGTGAACCGCTAGGTCATATAGTAATTCTTTCCCATTTTTCAGGAACTCCTCAGCTGTTTCCAAAGAAGCCATATCATTTTACATTCCACTAACAGAGGTTTCCAACATCTCTATATCCCCACCAACTTTGTTACTACCTATCATTTTTATTTTAGCCATCCAAGTGCAGGTGGAGGGGTATCACACTGTGGTTTTCATTTGCGTTTCCCTAAGGACTAAAGCTGCTGGGCATATTTGCATGTGTATGTTGGCCATTTGCACATTTTCTTTGGAGAAAAGTCTACTTCAGTTCTTTGCTCGTTTTTTTCATTTGGGTTGTTTTTTGTTGTTGAGTTAAAATAATTTTTAACATATTCTGGATATGAATGGACCCTTATGAAACAAAGTTTGCGAACAGTTTCTCCCATTCTGTAGGTTATTTTTTTACTTTCTTGATAATGTCTGAGAATGCAGTTTTTAATTTTGATGACATCCAGTTATCTAGTTTTCTTTTGTTGCTTGTGCTTTTGGTGTCATATCCAGGAATCCATTTCCACATTTGAGATCATGAAGATTTACCACTATATTTTCTTCTGAGAGTTTATGGTTAAGCTCTTATATTAGGTCCATTTGACCCATTTCAAGCTAATATTTGTATAGTATGAGGTAGGGGTCAACTTTACTCTTTTGCACATGGGTATCCAGTTGTCCCAGCACTATTTGTTGAAGAGACTGTTCTTTCCCTATTGAAATGTCTTGTCACTGCTGTCAAAAATCAGTTGGCCTCAGATATATAGATTTATTTCTGGACTCTCAATTCAATTTCTTTGGTATATGTCTTTAACTGTGCCAGTAGCATGATTCTTATACTTCTGTAGTAATTTTGATATCGGGAAGTTTGAGTACAGGAAGTTTTGTGTCTGCATTATAGATCTCGGACACAAGTATTTTATTTACCCTACAACTTTTGATTTCAACTCTTAGAATTTAAATATACACATATGTAATATATGTAAACATAAATACATATATTATACCTGTATATATACACATGTGGATGAATAATATTGCATTGTATGGATAACCCCACATTTTGTTTATCCACTCATCAGCTGAATACTATGAATAATGCTGCTATAAACATTCATGTACAAGGTTTTGTGTGGACATATGGTTTCAATTCTCTTGGGTATAAACCTAAGAGTAGAATTATAGGGTCACCTGATAAATCCATTTAACCATTTGAGGAACTGCCAAACTATTTTCCAAAGTGGCTGCACCACTTTACATTCCTACCATTAGCATATGAGGGTACTAATTTCATTACATCCCCACCAACTCGTTTTTTAGCTTGCTTTTTTATTTTAATCCTTCTAGTGAGTGTGAAGTGGTATCTCATTGTGCATTTGATTGGAATTTCCTTAATGAATAATGATGTTGAGCATCTTTTCAAGTATTTCTTGGGTATATGTATATAGGCCTAAGAAAAATATCTATTCAAATCCTCTGCCTATTTTTAAATTGTGTTATATCTCTTTCTTTTTTTGCAGTTTTATAACTATTTGACATCAGCAGTCAGTTCTCAGCCACACTGCCTGTATATTTCTGAAAGTGATGACAGATACGTAGGTGACCAATGTATAGGCCTACTTCGGTGGTTTTTCATCCTTTTACATCTTCCGGACACTGATATGCTCTGGGACATTCCTTAGTCCACTGGCCCAGACTGCTTTGTTAAGCCTGGTGTCAATGTACACACTAGGAACTCCTGTCTCCTTCATGGCAATTTCATGGATCTCTGAGGGCCACGCTTCCTTAAGTCCACTCTATGAATGTGCTTGTGAATGCTGACATTGTCTTCTCTGGTCACTCCCTCATTAATGGCAGAACAGCCCTTCTTCTCGAAACCATTCTTTATGGGAGTCTTCTACTAGGTCCAGGATGGAAAGGAAGAGTATGATGCATCCTGGGAAAAGGAACGCAGCATGGCAAGTACAACTTCTGGGTCGCCTGAGGCCAGAAGAGGACAGATAGTCATTTACAACTCTTTACTGTTGAGTTGTAAAAGTTCTTATATATTCTAGATACTAGGCCCGTATCAGATGTAAGATTGCAATTATCCTCTTCCATTCTGTGGATTTTCTTTTCTCTTTCTTCATAATGCCTTTTGAATCCCAAACACTGTTAATTTTGACAAATACAATTTATCTAGTTTGTCTTTGGTTGTGACTATCAGTTTTAAAGTCCGGAAGGCTGGAAGAATGACTATTTCTATGACTAATACGAAGCTGAGCATAGGCAGGTAGTAATTAAGGTTTCGAACATCCAAAATATTTTGTTTTATATCTTTCTGAATGAACTGTAGTATACAATCTCTCATTTTCTCTCTAAATTTTAGTTATCATTTCTTTAAAAATCCACATTTTCATTTTTTTTAAAAAAGGCATTAGTAAAAGAAAAAAATACTGAAAGAACTGTTTGACTTCTACAGCTACATTATAAACTTTTGACAATACTTATGCATTAGTTATAATCACAAGGCATAAGTTTAAATTCTATATTTTTAAAATTGAACTAATAGTTATTACAATGAATCTCAAGGATCCATAAAGTGCCTATTTACTTATTCATTAATTGTTAGACATTGAGACATTTTTCAATATTTTTGTTATAATTACCATAGTAACTGAGAATTTCAAAGACATAATTGTTTTTTTCTTCTAAATTATTTACATTAAAAATTGTAAATAAAAACTAACTTAAATATTGGACTCATTTCAAAGAGCTTTCCAAAAGAATCTTGTTCAAACTATTATGTTACAAGAAACATAACCATTCATTTTTCCTACTACCTTACTGACAAACCAAGTATAAAAACAATCTATAGTTTTGCCATTTTAATTTGTACTATTTCATTGCTGACAAGTGGTACTCTTTTTAGGCTCCATCGCTCCTCCCCCACCCCACTTATCTATTAAAATTTTGATATTCTCAAAATTTATATTTATACATATTTAAATAATAATACCTCACATTTCATCCAAAATTTTTTGCAATTTTATTTTCACTATTAATGTTTGTGATTTTGGTCATATAAATGTCTACAATGAAGTATTTATAAAATCTATTCCTTTGTGATTGTCTGGTATTTTGAAACTCCAGAAAATTACCCTCTTCAGAAATCTAAAAAAATCTGTTATGTGTGTCCTATTACCTAATTCCTAATATAATTTCCACATTTAATTTTCATAGAGCTAATCATACCTTGCTGAACATCTTGCAGACCAGCCTAGTACATTTATCATTTCAAATGAGACTGATAATGATTTTTCTGAGTCCTTAAAAAATTCCCACTGGGAATTTTACTATCGTTATTGATCAGAATGTTATGGGGGTTTTGTTTCATTTTTTTAACATACAGAAAAAACCTGTAAATATAATCTTTATATCAATTAGAACAATTAGAATAAACCCTCAATAAATTTTAAAGTTAGAAATGCTACGTAGCAAATTATCTGCTCATTGTGCAATAAAAAACAGATAGCAAAACTGAAACAAATGAAGGACAAGCTCCTAAATGAGAGTATCATGTAAAAAAAAAAAATAAAAATAGGATGAGACCACTGCTGTCCTCAGAATAATATTCATGTCCTGACTTGTTTCCATTACCTACAAAGGACTGAAACTAACCATGCAAATAAACAAGAAAAAAAGGGGGAAAATAGCAAAATCTATGCAAGGGGAGAGAAAAATATATAGTAAACAAAAGATGTAAATTCATTAGAATACAATTAACTAAAGCAATCAATAAATAAGCCAAAGATTTGGCTTGTTGAAAAAGAAAGAAAAGCTAATCTATTTAATTAATATAGTGTTTAACAACAAAAAGAAAATCAACATCACTTATAAACAATTACAAAAACCCTTCCAACAACTAGAATTTGTTATATTAAAAATAAATACTCGGGGCGGCCGGATGGCTCAGTTGGTTAGAGCGCGCGCTCTCAACAACAAGGTTGCTGGTTCGATTCCTGCATGGGCTGGTGGGCTGTGCCCCCGAAACTAAAGATTGAAAACAGCAACTGGACTTGGAGCTGAACTGCGCCCTCCACAACTAGATTGAAGGACAACGACTTGGAGCTGATGGGCCCTGGAGAAACACACATTTCCCCAATATTCCCCAATAAAATTTTAAATAAAGAAATAAATCCTCAACCTGGTAGGGTTTATCCATATATCAGAATATTAAAAAAACTATTAACATACAACAGTTCTGTAGATTCCACAATGAAAAATATGTAACACTAACAGATGATGAAACAGTAAAACAGAAAATTCAGCAGCAACCTGCAGAAATACATACCAACAAAATAGAGTACAGAATTATAAACTGCAACACTTTTCATACCATGAGAACAACAAAAAATGTCTTATAATGAAACCCTAACATAATATATAGATATATTATACAAAAATACAATAGTTTACTATGTAAAGCAGTAAAAACAAAAAAAAAAAAACAAAAACATGAAGAAGCTCAGTATATATTGACAGTGCTAAAGAGACAGTTTTAAGTTTAAAAAAAAAAAAGCAAGGTGTGTGCACTATATGCATCCATCTGTATAAAATCACACATGACAAATTTGTATTCCCTGTATAGTGTATCCTTGGGGAAAAGAAAACAAAGAACAAAACAGAGCAAAATCTGATAATGCTGGTTCCCCTGGAACAAGGTTACAAAGGAGAGATTTTCCCATAAGCACTTTGTATTGTTAAAAATATTAATATATTACAAATTAAAAAAATAAACTCAGAGGAATGTTGGTTCCGTAACAGAATGCACAAAAGTTGCAAGAAACTATTGTTCCAATGCTAAAAATGACAGAATGCAAAGTATTCCAGAAAGCAACTATCCCTTCACAGAAAAGAACAGACCCCAGCTGTTTACAGCCTCAGAAGAACTACAACTTGGATGAACCTTGAAAACATTATGCTAAGTCAACAAAGTCAATCACAAAACACTACATATTATGATACCATGATTGCAATTATATAAAATGAACAGAATGGCCAAATCTATAGAGACAGAAAGCAGATTAATGATTGTCTATGGCTGGGGAAAATGGAGAATGACTAGTAATAGGTAGAGAATTTCTTTTGAAGGTGATGAAAATATTCTAAAACTGTGGTGATGGAGAGACACAGCACTGAATATATCTAAAAGCAATTAAATTATACATTGAAATGAGTGAACTGTATGTTGTATAAATTATTTCATTAAATTTGTGTTTTTAAGTTTGTTATACTATACTTCTAAATTTTCTGTAAGCTTTGGTTAATCCAAAATTAAAAAGAAAAACCTGAAGAGACTCAATAACTAATTGAATGTGTAGTCCTCGAACGGATCCTTTTCAGAACTAGCTGAAAATGATATTTTTTTAACTATAATAAGGGAAATCATAATATAGACTAGGTATTAAAACACATTAGTGAATTATTGTTAACATTTTTTTACAAACGGTAATGATGTAATTATATAGGAAAATATTGTCATGTTTTAAAGATTCATGCTAAAGTATTAAGTTTAGGAAGTCTATAATTAATTTTAAAACACTTTAGCAAAAAAAAAATCAAGCATATGTGGCAAAATGTTACAGTTTTATGTAAATGATAACTATTCATTATACTATCTCTTCTACCTTTATATATTTATTTAATCTTCCATAATAAAACATATAAAACAATACACCAAACTCCCCAAAAAAGTTGCATTAGCTTAATGATTGTGATGAGCAATAGAAAAAAAAAAAAAATCAATGAACCACAAGAGAATCATTTGAAATAAGCTGTAACAAACGAGATTATAATATATGATAAAGAAAGCTTTGTAAACCAAAGAGAGGATTTTGGAGAAATGGTTAACACATTAGGAGAAAATTAGAGTCTCATCTCATACAATAAAAAGAAAAATGTCTCATGTTTTAAAAATTAAAATTAAATTTGTCAATATGTATTAAGAAACTAAAAAGAATTCATACTCTGATCCCAGATTTTCACTTAAATGAATTTAGCCATCTAAAAAGTCAGAAATTAAAATGAAATTTTATGAACAGATATTCTTCAAAGGTTTATTTTTAAGAGTATATTATACAGAATTTAAGTTACCGAAGAATAAAAAATGGTAAAATTGTTACATGTTTATAGTAGGAAATAATCACATAGCTATTACAAATCATGTTTTCAAAAACTTTCATGGATGGCAGATTGCTAAGAATCAATTACTTTAATAACAGATATTCTTAAAGCATCCTTATAATTCTAATTTGGTGAATGGGTACTATCAGTGAATGAGTAAATGAGTGTATGTGTATTTCAAAAAACCAGTATGTTATATAGGATCTTTGTACTACTTTTTCAACTTATTATAAGTCTACGTGATTATTTTAAAGTTAAAAGAAAAACAATGGAAATATACAGTTGTTAAAGCTAGACAATGCGTGAGTTTTATTCTTTATATTTTTCATTACTTTATAAGCTTTCTATAATAAATATGTATCACTTCTATAATTAGGAAAATATGTATTTATTTTAAATGAAGAAAAACAAATAACCATCAATCAGGGGGAAAATGAAAATATTGAAGAGCTAAATTAGCCAATTGATCATAATTCACTCTAAAATTGGTAGTTTAGGTCGCTACCATTATATTAGTTATAACAGTCAATATGATGCACATTCCTTCAGAATGGTCAAGTACATATTGAATAATGTACTGTTTCAACAGCAAAACACTTCACGATACCATGAGGTCTACAGATATGGGGACAGAGACTATATTGGATTATTTTTCTGCGTCCTGGGTTCTGGTTCAAAATCATCAACTTACTAGCTACGTGACCAAGGCCAAATCACTTTCTCTCAATCTATCCTGCATACTTCACAGATTTGTTGTGTTGAAACGAAAAAATGTGTATTAAACCGTTAAGTGGATGATGTTAGAGAGGTCACATGGCAAAGTGGACATATCGTTTTATCAGACAACTTAAATTCGAATCCTAGCTTCATCACGTGAAGCTGTATGACCTCACTTAACCCCTCTGTGTTTCAAGTTTCCATCTCTTTCAAACTGGGATGATGAATCATAAAAATATTTACCTCAAAGGATTGTTACAAAGATTTATTTTATACTTCTAAGAGCTTAGATAAATAAGTGGTGCTATAGAAATGTTATTAAATTTTTTAATTTAAAAATACTTAACTGGCAAAAAAAGTTCACTATCTAAAAATGTTTTATTTGCTAATGTGAAAAAATATTTCAATCCATCTAAAAATATATATACATTGCTATATTAAGACTTAATCATTTGCTTTCATGATCTTTATTTCATAAAAAGACTTTATTGCTTCAAATAAGCTCACTGGCCACCTGGCTTGCAGTTCCATTGAAGCTAATAAGAAGTGAGTTCTCATGTATAGATGAAATTGAAAGCAACATCAGCCAGAAAGACAGTAAGAAATTCTTACTGAAGTGGATTTTAACTTACATAGATTCCTAAATATTAAATTATTGCGTGATAACATTGATCACATTTTACAGAAAAATCACATTAGTTTAAATAAACTAAACTTTGATAGACAAATTTTGTTAACAAAAAGATTGTCATAAATTGTGTACACCTATACATACACCATATTTACAAGACAGGGTCCAGTGTTTTACACAACATAATTTTTAAATAAATATTCTGTTTACAGCTATGAGATTAAAAACTAAAGTTAAGATGTACACCTAATCAATGATGTCATGACATTCAAGGAACCTCTACATAAATCAAACGCAGAAGATGTCAAGGATGTCCCACTGCAATGATAATCATGCCATGAACTGAAGAGACGTGCATTTCAGATCTACACTGTCATCAATCCCTTGATAATAAATGAAACAAGTCAGCTACTTTACAACCACAAATGGTATATTAAATACATGACAACATCTCTGTTTTGCAGGAGGAAGTTAACTAGCAATAGATAAAGTTCAAATATATTATTAAAGAATGCACAGCATGAATTCAAGGCTGAATATAGATAACCTTTAGAATATAAGCTGTCTAGGAAAAAATATGCTTCATCTTGCAGAGTATTATTTAAGATTTAAGAGCAATATACTTAGAAATATATTAAACATGAACATGCCTCCATCAATTGGGGTTTTGTGGTATAAACAAAGGGAATTCTTCTGTGAAAATAAAAGAACTAGTAAATATTGAAAAATGTATGTTTGCTCTCTTTAAAGTGACTCTCATGTGGAGTAGTTAAACAAATCAATTTTCTCCACTAAAAATTTAAGTAAAAATAAAATTGTTTGGAAAAATTTGTTTTTATTTATGTATTTTATTATCATGCTTTATAATATTATCATGCTTTATAATATTACCATAGAATATTGCAAATCTTAAAGCAAGATAATAAAGATTAAAATGAAAAACTGTACTAGATAAAGCATAAAATTACACAGCTCAAAATAAAGCTGATGTATATGCCAGGAGTAAATACTATACACACATTTTATAGAAATCTAATAAATGTGAATTAAAGGCATAGATTAGAGATTAAGAGATAAACTGCCTAGATCTGAATTCTAGTTGTAACTCTGGGTTATTTGCTCTTTATGCTGTTTTCTCATTTATAAAATGAGAGATAATAACCGTACTACTCCAGAGGTTTATTGTAAGGATTAAATTAGTTAAAACGTATAAAACATCCATAACGTTTCCTGACACAATATAAGGAATCATACAATATTAGTTACTGTGGTCACCATCGTACCTCATGTAAATTGCAAATATATATACTGTTTGGCTTAAATCAGTTGAATTTCTAGCATAATACAGTGTTTGAAAAGTATTTTTCCTCCTTTCAATTCCACATGTGATCTCTTTCCTCATTCTGTCTTCTTCATACACGAGAACACATATACCACTACCACCATGATCACTAAAAATTCAAATAAAAAGAATGAACTGCGATCTCAACCCAGAGCTACAAAATAACTTCTCCCTAAACAAATAGAAAGAACACTAAGAAATAGGTTCCAAGTTAGGTTGGTAGGCTGAAATAGCAATTCATTTTTTTCCTTCTTTCACTTCATAAAAAAATTAGCCAAAAAAAAGCACTCTTTGAACAACAACAACAAAAATAATCAGACAACAAAAGGAACATCAACATAAAGCACTGAACATTAAATAATTGGCTGTCATGGGGAAAATAAACATACAGGAATTAGAACTATGGGTGCAGTGAAGCTCAGTTCTTAAAACCATGTGACCATACGCCCAAAACAATACTGGTTACGCTGACAAAATTCTGAGAATTTTTCTTATTGCCTTCATATGTAGAGAGAAACAAACTGACGAGGTATCTTTATCTTTGCTTCTTCTAATTGAAGATGCTGGAAAAACCTACATTGCAAAAACTGGTAAAAGCAAGGAAGTGAAAAATAGGGCTGACTTCCCAGGATAGAAGCAGACTCCAGATTTATCTCTGAAATGATGGATAACAATTAAAAGCCGAAGCACATTTTTTACCATGGTGAGAATTATTCACAGCTTCTGGAAAGATAAACTGATCTTGGTAGAAAATATTTAACAAAATCTTACAAAAGAAAGAAAAACTTAGGTGTGCTAAGGAAGCCTCCTCACCTATCTCAAAGGTCTCCTCCCTCCCTCTCTTCATGATAAGCTATACAATATTGGGCAAAAAATCAAATTGCAAAATTCAAACTGCAACTCAGAGAGGGAAAACTTAGCTTTCCATACAGTGGGGAGAAGGAAAGAAGCCACTAAAATATTCTGTTTATATAAGCCAATGGAACATCTCAGCAAGCACATTCGAAGCACAAACAAGAAGCAGAGTAAAAGCACAGACTTATGCAAACATATATCACCAACCAATGAATAAATAAAAAACAAGCTAACAAAAATTTTAAATAAAACTGGAAAATTCTATATAAAAAACAAAGAATCTTAAGAGAATATGTAACAAAAAAATGAAAGGAAATTCTTCATGATTATTTTCTTCTGACGAACATTACTAAAATATAAATCATAAAACAAACAATAAAAGCTAAAATACATGACTAAGGTAAGGAGGGAGGTTGCAGATCTAAATAAACAAATAAAAAAATAGTCATTAATGACAAACATATTACAAACATCAGGGACAAAATAAAACACTGAAAATTTAATTACCAATGGCTAGAGATCAAAGAAAATAAAGCAACTAAGAAATAACTAATAGGTATAAAAAACAGCTACTATATCTAAAATAGATTAATGAGTCATTAAGTAAAGGAAAATAAAATTTCAAAATTTAAAGAAATTTCCAAGAATTGAAGGAAAAAAATCTGAATTTGCAGATTATAACAAAAGACTATGTTCCAGAAAAATCTGATGAATAATGTTTAATACTGCTGTTAAGAAACTGAATTTCATGGACAAATAAAGAAATCTCAAGCAGAAAACAAGCAAATCATCAACTGAGGGAAGATTTGAGACTGGCCTCAAACTTCTCTGAAAGCAATAGTCAAAGCCAGAAGACAACAAAGCAATAAGTATAACCTTCTAAAGGAATCCAAGTGTTAGCCAAGAATACAAAACCCATCAGTTGTTATTCACATATAAAGACAATAGGCAAACACTCAAACATAAAATAATTTTAAGTTTCCGTCACAGGAGCCCCTTGTAGTTAAAAAGAAAAAAAGAAGATGAAACCTAAATTAAGAATGGAGTCAAAAGAAGGAACCTGGAAATTAAGAAACTGTGACTAATAAAAGAGGTTGGGGTTTTGAATTCACTTAAATATTTTACAAGGACTCAAGTACTATCAGAATTGTGATTACGAAACACGAATGTCATATATTTGGTGAATATGAAAATTAAAATATAACTTCAAAAATTGGGAAGTGACGGGAAAAACATGAAGAGCAAGTATGAAAGGACTAATAATGTCCTCAGCTTTCATATCCAGTTGTAAATTGGAATGTGCAATTAAAAACACAAAGATGTGAATAAAGCTCTTGTTTTAAAAATGAGCCATCAACCTCTTATTATTTTCATCATTTACTAATATCATGTTCTTTGAGAAAATATTGGTTCTTTTGTTAAAATACATTTATTCCTGTTTTTCCTTGGTTTTTATTTTGTTAAATTGACATACAATGATATAATAAATGGATTTGTATATCTACTCTGATACACTTAGTTTTATTTCTAAGAGATTAATTTACAGAATAGGATTATTGAGTAAATGGGTATTTGTGTGTCAGTACAATTATTATTAAAATACATTATGACCATATTGCCTTCCTTTAATGCTAAAAGTGTATTATTATGTCCACTAAAAATTGTGAAAGAATAACATTGCCCATCTCAACTCCCCTCTCTTCTTCAGCAGTACTGGTTACCATTCTTTTTAATTTCTCTCAATCTAGGAATAGAGAAGTGAAAAATCATGATTTCTCTAACTTACATTTCTTTGAATATTTGTATACTTGACTATCATTTTATGTTACAGGTTGCTTACATTGTTATGTGAAATTCCTATTCATATCCCTGAATTCTTACCCCATGTGGGAGATATTTTGTATATGCCGTCTTTATAGTATTGTTTTATTTAGTATTGTTTATCTGGAAAGGCAAGTACTACATCTTCAACATTCTTTTTTCATAAATCTTAGGGCTATATTAAAGCATTTATTTTCCCATATTAACTGGCTGTTTGCATATCCAACTATACTACTTGAAAGTTTTTAATATTTGGGTATTTTTAAAGGTTACATTTAAATTCCAGTTTACTCCACTGTTATTCTAATGGAATGGTATGCTACTGTACTGTACTGAATTTACATATTACTTTGAGAAAAACTGACATTTCTGCCACATAAAAATGTTCTCTTTTTGACAACAAAGGATGGTATGGAGACAGATGTGAAAATACGAATGAGGTCTGTAGACTAAATAACAGCATTGTACCAATTTTAATTTCTGATTTGATAACCGTGTTAAGATTAAAACAGAGAATCAACAGAAAAGTCTCACTGAAGTAATTACAGATAAAAGCATGTTATGACTTCAACTTATTTTCACAGTCAGAAAAACGAATAAATAAAGGATAGAGGTAAATGTAAAACAATCACAGAATCTAGTAAATGGTGAACAGGAGTTCTTGTATTACACTTACAAATTTCCTATATGTATCTAATTATTTCAAAAGGAAAGACTGATTCATTCATATTCTCTCTCTCTCTCTCTGCATGGAATGACTTTCCAGTAGCTTATATTTTGTTTTGTATTAATGAGATTTTATAGTTTTGTTCCAAATAGTGCATTTCTTATAGAATTTGATCCCAAACATTAATCTTGCCTTAACTATAAACAGGCTATATTTCTAATTAATATTCTTAGCTGGCTACTGCTTGCTAGTGAAAAGAAAAGCTATTAATTTTTTTATATTATCTTGTATCCTAGACTCTTACCAAAGTCCCTATTAATTGTGGTAGGAAAATATTCAAGAATCTCTTAGATTTTCCTAAATCACAGCATTAAATAAAATCTGAAAATTTTATTTCTTCTCTAGCGTTTGTATTAACTGCATCTTGAAGTTACAAGGATATAAGAAATAGTTAAATAATGGTGACTGTAGACATTACTTTTTTCCAGCTTTTAAGAGAAATTGCTTGAGTCATTTAAAATGCTGTTTAGTAAACTGTCTATCATATTCAGACTCTTTTCCTATATACATTTTTTTCTAAAAGTTTGAGAAAATAAACTGGCTGCTAAAATGTATCACATGCTTTTTTTCTACCATTTATTGATATCTTCACATTTTTCCATTTTGATTTGTTGACATAATTTACTTAGGAGGTAGATATCTTAATCTTAAACCATCTTTGAATTCCATGAATAACTTCTAAGTGGTCATGGTATATAATTCATTATATTGTTGGGAGTATATTGGTTAAAGTTTTAGTTTGAATTTCATACCCACAGTCTTAAATTAAATTGGTCCTTTAGTATTGTATTTTTCCAGTACCTCTTTTATGTTACGATGGTTGTATAAAATACCCTGGAATGGTTTTCATCTTTTTTTAAATGTACCAGAAAAATATCAGCAACATTTGAATTATCTGCTCTTACCATGACAGAAAGAATTCAGATGGTGTTTACTTTTTTCCAATTCTTAGCAAGTGTTCTCGTCAAACTTTCTAATTCATCTTAGGTGTGAACTTTTCTAACTGATATAGATAGCTAAAAATACCATTAGTTTTCTCTATGAATTTACGTTTGTTACACATGTTCAGGTGCAACTGCTGAAATAATCAGTGGTCCCAGGATGGGTCTGTCACTTGGTCCCCGTTGAGGATTCAAGGAGAAAGCTAAATGCTCACTCATTTCCTCGCCTAGAAAGATTAGCATGTTCTCAAACCACAAAGGTAAAGAAACTTCATGCCTCTGTATTCAGCTTCACTCTAGAAACCTAGAATATCTAATCTGTACCATACGGGTTTTCATCTTTGGTTAACTAGCTTTGTCTTGCCCAGAGAGGGCAAAAGTCCTTCACTAATTTATTTTATTGGAAAACTATCAGAGCCAAGACCCAGCTTACATGGTTAAGATCAGGTCAGCCAAACACTGAAGCTGATGCGAATAACTGATAGATGAAATGGAGCTGAGAACACAGGGCTACAGGGACTTCCAGTATCTTCCCAGAATCCCCAGTGATTCTCTCATAAATTAAGTTTTAATTTTTTTATGATACATATCATACTTCCATTTTATATAAGCAGTTTCCAATGATTCCCATCAAAAGTTGTAATTTCCCCACTCCAAGCATAAGTTTAACCTACCTCAAATTCCGCATGTCTGTGAATATCTTCTGCTCGCTGCCTGCTCAGGATAAATTCAGCTTCATTTGCTACTCTTACTAGATGATCCTTCATTGTTTGGCTAAGCAACCTATAAAAAGATGAATACTGTCAAATAAATTTATGTATGCACACACAACATTATATAGTATTTACTGTGCAAAGGTGGTATATTTTGTCGTTTGATCAGGAGAGAATGTTGACTCCTCTTCTGACATCATACCCAATGAAGTACCATTAGTTCATACTAAATAACTGAAGAATAAAACAGTGAAAAGCTTTCCTTCTGGCAACAGCATATTACCTTTGATCAAACTAGCTACCCCCCCAAAAAAAGGAACTGAAAACGCTTGGTTAACTTTATGTTGTAATCTTTTTGAAGATATTGCAGAGTTCCCAAGGCAGCTGAGCTATAAGGAGCCAAGATTCCAGAGAAGAAAGTCCAATGGAAGGCATTCGGGATGACTTTTCCCATTGAAATATTTGCTATACAAATATTTATATATTTGTATTATACAGGTAGGAACATAGAAGCTGAACAGAGTTGTGATCAGTTTTACAGAGCTAGGGACACAAATATCGAATTTTATAACCTGTCAAGGTGGATGGGGTCCTAGATTATTATCCAGACTTACAGAAGGACTCCTGTTGGCACTGAACTGGTGACAAGCTTTGGTTTACATTACATTGGACAAAGGGAGCATTCATGAAGGGCAGGATAAAGCAGGACAGTGCTAGATTTCATGACACTACTCAGAAAGAAACCAATTTAAAACTTATAAATTGTTTATTTCTGGAATTTTTCTTTTATTATTTTCAGACCACGGTTGGCCCTAGGTGACTGAAACCATGGAAAGTGCAACTATGGATAAAGGAGGACGACTGTACCTGTACATTATAAGAAAAAAATGGCTTTAAGAAGCACAATTAGAGCTAAAGATTTAAGGACTTCAAATGATTAGATAAATGGAACAAAGATATTAAGAATTTTGAGATCCTATATTTGCATGTACAAGAATATGGCTTATAACTAGAGGTAGAAGATATAATGCTGTAGAATATTTTTTAACAATATGATTACAAACTTGATCTAATTGACATATATATATAAAACACTACTTCCACTAAGTGAAAAATAAACAGTCTTATCAAGTAAACATGGAACAAATGGGTAAAATGTGGGGTAGGAAAAATTTTTGTAATAGATTTCAAAGGAAATCATACTGAATATGTTCTCTGACACAGAACTAAACCAGAAAAAAAATAACAAAACCGAACACTGTGCAAAGAGATTCTCAGATGGCCCCCAACTTTCCTAACTGTCTCCTAGCCACTTTAGAAGTTAGTGCAATGTCTTACCAATGATTTTTGGACAACATTATTAGGGTATTTTTTCAAATGCTATTACATAGTACACATTCAGGCACATACAGATCAAAACAATCCCTAGTGCAATTTTAAAACTGCTAATGAATAACTTCCTATGATTCCACAGCTAGAGAAGGCAAGGGCTTTCATGAGTGCAGATGTGAAATACTGGTTTGTGCTTCTTAGTTTATCTCTAGAGACTAAAAACCACATCGTGAATTTAACATCAATATATTGCCTTACAGCACTCAGACATTAATTGAATTGATTAGTCAATGGCACAACATTTTCCCAGTCCCCAAACAAGCAACCTCAAAGTTATTCTAGTCTCCTCCCTCTTCTCTACCACCTTCCTCCAGGCTCCTAATCAATCAGCAAATACTGTCAGTATTTCCTCTGTAATATTTCCAGATTTAATTTATGCTCTCCATTTCACAGTCAATGTCCCAAAACTCAAACCTTAATCATTTCATCCACATTATAACTGAATAACTCTTCTGAGTACTTACTCTGACTTTTTAACATTTTCCTCCACAATTCCCTCTGCCTTCTGACTACCTATTCAACAGCTACTATTTTTAAAAAGAAGAGACTAAGCACTAGAAATGAGCTTTCCTTACATTTTAGTTGAGGAGAAAAAAAATACTAGAAGGTCCTTTCCAGCTTTAAACTCTGTAATATAAATGCTGTGGAGGACTCTAATGACCTCCACTAAGTAAAGGTCTTGTCTGAGCCCATCCCATTGAGTTTAACCTGGCCAGAATCTGGGGCTTGCAGCTAGGACATCGAATATAGAAAAGACAACAGGACAGTCATTCCTTAATTAGGTGACTTTACACAGCAAAGGTGATGGGATACTCACTCCTGTGATGTTACATGTGTAAGGTTCTGCCTTAGCAGACTGGAGAGATTCTTCTGCCAGCTTTGAAAAAGCAAGCTGAGCCTTGTGACAAGGGGCAGCCTCTAGGAGCTGAGATCAAACCCTAGGGAAAGTCAGCAAGAGAATGAGGACCTCAGTCCTACGAGTGAAAGAAAGGACTGAATTCTGCCCACAACCACAGGAGATTACAAGAGGACTCCACGCTCCAGAGAGGAGCAGAGCTCGGCCAACGACTTACTGCACACTTGTGAAATCTCTAAGAAGAGGATCCAGCTGAGCTGTGCCCAGACACCTGACACAGAAATTTTAAGACAGTAAGTGAATGTTGTTTTCAGCTGTAACATTTGTGGCAATTTATTATGCAGCACTAGATAAAGCACAAGTACTACTACAAGGTAAGAATACATGTGCTATCAGTTCATCACAGGCAAAGATCACTGTGAGTTCTCAAGATGAAAAAAGCACCAATAGAGAGAGCATAAAGATGAGGCTTGAACAGAGGGCAAAAGCAACAAGGAGAGGAAAGGTCACTGCAAACACTATGAAAAAAGTTATGAAGAGGGGAAAAAAGTGTGTTACATTTTGAAGAGGATTAAAACATCCCTTCCTGCCATTTACTTTTCAAGATTGACATTTACTACATAGATAGACCGATGGATCAATACACAGACAGATACTATTCTGTCTTGATGTTTTATTCTCTCTCTCTCTCTCTTTTTTTTTTTTTTTTGGTGCTTGAGTATAAAACTAATATATTTTGTAAAAAAATAAAAATTAAAAAATCATGAAACACTTGAACAATGAAGCAAAAATTGAAAGCTCCCAACCCCCTCCATTTCTCAGAATAAGCCACCACCAATAATAGTTTATGTTCCCATCCTTACAATTTTCTAAACTTATAAAAACGTGTATGTGGTATCTTGTACATATACATATACACATAGTAATTATTTATATGTGTGTATACATATGTATGTGCTTTTATGTAAAATATTTTTTTAATGCTAAAGGAGTCACACTATATAAATCTGTTTATTTTACTTAATGGTGCCCCATTATCATCAGAGGATTTCTGTGGATGGCATGCACCATAATTTAGCAAACTTTTCCCTAGTCAGAGGTCATTCACCCTTTTCTCCTCTACCCTGACCACTAACATCACTGCTATTTATCCAGTTACTGAGGCTAGAAATATTAGTTACACTTGACTCTTCCTGCTTTGACAATCAATAACTAAGTACGGTCCGTTCTACCTCTGCAATAACTCTAAAAGCTGTTTGTCTCTATAATATCCTCAAATACTCCTCAGGCACTCAACATCAGGGCTTCAATTCCTACAATAGCCTCCACCCAAACTTCTTTCTCTTAGTCTTATTATTCTAGCCAATGCTTCACGGGGCCATTTTTCTACAACGAAAATCTTACTGTACACTTTTAAAAAATTTAACTGCCTTGCCACGGTCTACAAAAGAGCATTAACAACTTCACATGGCTTAGAAACCAGTCTCATGTTTGTTACCCCTTTGTACTCGAACGACTGCTGCACTTTCGCACCACTTTGCATCTGTTCCTACTAGTGTCTCAGCCAGGAATGACCTCGCCTCTAATCCCATCCTGCCTATCTTTCAAAGCACATTTCAAAAGTCAACTAAATAAAACCTTTTCTGATCCTTCATCTGTTTTCCTCCAAAGAACGAATCCCCTACACAAAGGCGCATGTGCCTTTTGTGTGGTACTTATTGCATTGGATCGTTCTGTATGACACAATCTCAATTATGTATTTCCATATCTTGTCTTCCATTCCAATTGTACCAACCATATATCATGTATCCTTGTATCCACAGACCACAGAACACTGCCTGATCATTGCTGGGGGCCCAGCAGTGCTTTTTAGGAAAATAAACTCATAATGCTCGCTTATGCCAAGCATTTTAGACTGCTATATGTGAAGAATACAAAGATGCATAAAACTATCCATTATAATCAAATATAAGAAACTAGGACTATATGCAAATATTAGGGTAATGGTGATAAATACCTTATAGTTCTTAAAACATTTCCTTTTCTTCTCTTACCTTCAACATGAAATAGCACTTCCGTGGTTTTCCTCCTACTCAGTAGCTGCTGTTTCACTGTCTCCTTTCCTACTGCCTCCTTTTCTGCATTAGTTCTAAACATTGAGCCATCCCAGAACTAAGCTCTGTGCTCTTGCCTCTATTTAAATTACATAATCCATCCCATGACCTTTAATTCTCACCTGTTACTGCTGATTCCTTTATCTCTAATCATACTCTTGGTTTGCTGTATTTTCAATTTACAAAGCCAACTGTCCAACTAAAATTTTCACTTGGATACCCAATGGGCATTTCAAATTTAACATTTCCCAACAGAACTCGATTCCACCTATCCACTCCCAATAAAACCTCTTCCCCACCCCACCTCATTTTTCCCCATGTCTATAAATAGCAATTAAATCTACTTAAATTAACCCTATGATTAAGCCTTGACTTATTTTTCCTTCACCTCCAAATGCAATTCATGAAAACAAGTTCTACTGCTTTAGCTCTTAATATATCACATATCTGTCTGTATGTCTCCATCACCACAGCTGTCACATCAGCCTAAGCCATGTTCATCTCTTGCCTGAATATTTCAGTAGTATCTTCACTGATTTATCTGCAACATACAATGACCCTACCACAATTCATTCTTCTAAAAAACATAAGTCATGGTGGATATCCACATGCAAAAGAATGAATGAAGTTAACTTACACCATGTACAAAATGAACTCAAATGGATTAAAGATCTAAATGTAATACCTATAATTATAAAACTCTTAGAACCTGATTCAAAACTGAGCAAAGTACTGATATGTCTCCAAAGAAGATATAGAAATGGCTAATAAGCACACAAAAAAAGGCGCTCAAAATCACTAATCATTAACGAAATGCAAATCAAAACAGGGAGCTATACCACATACCCATTAGGGTGGCTACTGCTGAAAAACAAAACAAAAAACATAAAATTTGTGCTGGCAAGAATATGGAGCAATTGAAACCCTTGTGCACTGTGGGTGGGAAGGTAAAATTGAGCAGCCATTAAGCAGTACAGCAGTTCCTCAGAAAATTAAAATATGATCCCTATTTTATATGGATAATATAAAGATCATATGGTCTAGCAATTCCATTTCTGGGTATATAGAAAAAAAAAACAACAACAACAACAACAAAAAACACACAGAAAGCCGGGACAAGCAGTACAATAATTACTCATGATAATCAAAGGTAAAAGCAAACCAGTGTCCATCAATGGATAAGTGGATAAAATGTGATATATACATATAATAAAATACTACTCTGTCTTTAAAAGGAAGGAAATTCTGACACATGGATGAAACTTGAAGAAATTATGCTAAGTGAAAAAAGCCAGACACCAAAAGACAAATATTGCATCATTCCACTAATATGAAGTACCTGAAATAGTCAAATTCAAGATAGAATGTACAATGGTGATTGCTAAAGGCAGATAGGGGTGTAGAGGGAGAAATCGGTAATTATTTAACAGCTAAACTTTCTGTTTTGCAAGATGAAATGAGTTCTGGAGATGGATGGTGATGATAGTTGCAAAACAATGTGAATGCACTTAATGTCACTGAAGATTTCATTTAAAACGGTTAAGGTGGTACATTTTACGTTATGTGTATTTTCCCAGTTAATAAATAAATTAAAATTAAAAAAAAAATAAACACGTAGTTATATGTCACAATCACCAAAAAACAAAACAAAACAAAAAAAACCCCAGGTCATATCATCCCACTCCTCTGCTTAAAACTGCAATGTCGTCTTACTGAACAAGATTAAATCCACATTTCTCACCTCAGCTTACCGGGCCCTATGATCTGAAACTCGAATACTTCTGACATTTCCAACCTCACTCTCTCCCTTGTTCACTTGGCTCCAGCCATTCTGGCTTCTCATTTGTTTCAGTAATATACTAGCATCAATCCCCCCTCAACACCTTTGTTCTTGCTAGTTCCTCACCTTGAGATGTTGTGACCCATCTCAAACTGGTTGCTACTTCTCTCCTCTTCACAAATCTCTAAACACTATCTTGGCCTCCCTCCCTGTAAGCTTTCCCCTCTTCACTCTCTTAACATTATCCAGCTGTTTTCTTCCAAACGTGTATTACTCTCTGAATTCTTATTTGTTCATTAATTTGTTTCTTATTTGTCCTCTCCTTCATGACAGTAGAGGCTTATTCACAGGTACATTTTCAGACTCAAGACTGCCTGGCACATAAATACAGTAAATCAATAGGTACTAAACAAATGACAGAAAATGAGTGTCAAAACCATCTCCCAATCTATCTTTTTGTTTTGTTCTTTCTTTACATCCAAAATCATTTCCTTAGACTCCAATTCAATCTTCTTTCCCTCTATGGAATATTATGCAATTCTATCCAACAAAGACCCTATTTTATGTCAATCTTTACCTAATGCTTATTGTGTATACAGCATATATTATACTTGCTTACACAGTATCATAAAAATTCTACTCAATTGCTATACGTATCCTCTATTCTCCCTATCGGACCACAGCTGATTGAGGAAAGACATCTTTTACTTATTCTTCTTTTTTAATCAACCATAGCACCTAAGAGGAACTGTTCAGGTAGGCTGTACTCAATCGTTATTTGATAAATGGATAGCTTGTGACAATGCTTTAAAGGAAATAGTCTCAAGTATGTAAATTTATTTAAGTAATTGAAAGCAAAACTCTAGGTCAGACATAACTGTAACAGAAATTTAAGTTTCAAACATTTTCACTCAATACAAAATATTGCTGTCTAATCGTACTTATTTAAAAGAATATTATAAAATTTGATTAGGATGTATATAATCAATATTACTTCCAAAGAAGAAGGGAAGCAGATACATTTTTCTTAACAATTTACAAAATGCTTTTTAAATCTAGTATTTCAGAAGGCCTTGGCTACACATCCCTTTCCCGTTTATTTTAAAACACAAATATGAATTTTCTTTCATTATGAAAAATATAAAAATGAAATAAGATACCTAAATGAATATTTTCTTTCCTTTTTAAAGGCTCTAATTTTATATATATACATTTATATACATATATACAAATTATACAGTATTTAGGAACTATAATTTATCTAATAGTTGTACAAACTGTTCTTTCCAACACAAAATTAGAGATAAATTAAAGTTTTAATTATAATCAGCAGTCTCAAAATACTAGGTTTACGCTATAGCAGATTATCTCTCTAAATACAGAGCACAAAATGATTCACATATTTTAATATAAAGAAAAAAAACTATGTATAATTTATACCTACAGTGCAAGGAGAGAAAAAAATGCTTGTGTCAGCCTTAGGAAACAAACAGCCCTATCAAGTGACCAACTAGAAAAGATTCACGCCAGAGGCTCAATAAATAACAGTAATGATGACAACCATCTCCCATAACTACATTACAGCCCATTGTCCACATCTGATTATACTAGTCTAGACCTTGGGTAAGCACATACACACATTTTCACCAAGAGTTTTCCAATATCACTGCTATGCTTCCTGGGCTTTCTATGACCCCCATTAGCAGCAACTGTCAGATTTTCTCTACTAAACATCTTCACCACTGATGGGAAAGGAAAGTTACCACTTTTCCGTACCCTAACAACTTAGAATATGAAAGCAATGCTCCTGAATTGGCAATCCTTCTAACATACATGTAATTGCTTTAGAATTAACTACAGAGAATAGTCACAGACCAAATCTGAGAGGAAAAAATTATTTCCGAAGTCTTCCTTCAATAATATGACAACAACTCAAATCTCACCTCTCAGACTATATCTCTTTATTAATATAGTCTTTATTCTTACACTGCAGAATTGTTACCTAATGCTCCATGTAACTGCCTTCTTGTTTACATCTCTCTCCGTCCCACCGCCCACACGTACATGGCATATTCAATAATTCAGTATCACAAAAATCCTTAAACTGGTATCTTTCTACTCCTTTCTGAGGTAAAGCTCTCTGTAACAACTTTAAGAAATGCAAAGGGATGCCATATCACAGAATACACAAGCTTGAAGCCTTAGAAAGAACAGACTGGTAACCAACAAAATATTATTTTTTTAAATAATCTTTCAAAATGCACTGGCCTTCTGCATACATATTTAAAGCCAATCTAGATCCTTCTCAGTTTAGAACTAGCCCAGGCCATACCCACTTCTTCTGGAAGCTAATATCCTTTATCAGAGAGCTACAATGTATTCATATACTTTTCCACAATTGGAATGGAAATAGCAAATACTCCAGAAAGTTATTTCTTCCTAAAAATTTAAGAGCTCAGTAATTTAACATAAATTTCAAATTTAACATAAAGGTCACAGCCTGACATCAACCAGTTTTACAAACTTATTTTGTACAATAATCCCGAGTTGAGTATTTTAAAACAATAATTCATGGTAGTAGTGAGACTAGAATGAAAGAAGAGCAAGTTGGCATGTTCTAGATCAGGGGTGTCCAAACTGCGGCCTGCGATCCACTTTTTATTGGCCCGCAGCAAATTCCAAAAATATATTTAGTTAACTTAAATGAACCAGGTGAGGCACTACGTACTTCACCTCGAGTGAGTGGCCCGGCTGTTTGTGTATTTTACCGCATATGGCCCTTGGTGAAAAACGTTGAAAAAAGTTTGGACACCCCTGTTCTAGATGAAAGAAATTCTCAGGACTATAGAAAAATTTATCCTCAAGAATGTGTATATAACTGAGCAGTGAGAGGTTTCATTTAGAAAAGCAACATTGAGGGAAACGACTCTGCTTACTCCAGCATTTGCTTATCATTTCATAGGAACTCAGCCGTTTAGATCCCACCGACCACGTCATTTACATGGCAACGTCATCTGCCCCACACTGCACCTACTCTCTTCTCTCCTGGTTTTAACTTCCTTATAGTGTTTATCACCTTCTGACGTAACATAAACGTTTTATTTCTTCATTGTCCATCACTGACAATTAAAATAAACTGTGCAAGGGGGAGAATGTATATTCTGTCCACTGCTGAATCCCCAAAGCCCAGAACATGGACCAGCACAGCTGGTATACAAAAATAGTTTCTGAATGAAGCGAATTGGCTCTGTCTTCATTTTGTTGTCATTTAACGATTCTCAAGGTTCAGCTTTCTTACTTTTTCTCTGATCTTTCATTTGCCTCGCTGTTTTTCTATACTCATTTTCATTTACAATAGCAAATGATTGCATTTTTATATAAACTGTTGCAGTTTTTAAAAATGTGTAAGGCTATCACACTTCTATACAAACACAAGCGCACTGCAGAGGCATCGTGAATCCACATCCCATTTTTCCCAAAGTCATATACTTTGGCCTTGCTGAGAAAGGCTAAACAACAAATCCTGCACTGCTAAAACTTAATGCACTGAAGCCTGAAACGTAATTTAAATGTAGCACTATTTTTTTTTTACATCAATCAGAACAAAACAAGCCTAAAAAGTAACCATAAAAAAACTGAGATCAAGTTAGAAAATTAACAGCGAAAAGTAATTTGACCCTACGACTGTTTTAAACCTGAACAAATAAAGAAATAAGAAAAGTATGTTTATCCTAATTAAGGGGAGTAAATTCTCGTCCTCTTTGATAAGCAATTCAACTTTCACAAAGTACTAAACACTAATTTGTCTAATCTTTAAGAGGAAAGAATAGCACACACCTCTTTTTAAACAACACACACACACTTCGTTACCAATTCAATTCAGGGTTAAGAGTAACGAGAGATGAAAATCTCCTCTCAGAAAAACCTTTGAATCAATGACATCTTATTCAACCCCCAAAATTAGATCATATACAAACAATTATTATAATATTTAAAGGTTTTCCAGAAGTATCTTACTACACATATAATTTTTAAAAATTTAACCAGAAAGCACATGACTTTAAGAAACAGTTCAGTTTCATAGTTTAGTGGTTGCCAGAGGATAAGGGGGGGTGGAGGGTGGGGGGTGGGAGATGAGGGTAAGGGGGATCGAATATATGGTGATGGAAGGAGAACTGACTCTGGGTGATGAACACACAATGGGATTTATAGATGATGTAATACAGAATTGTACACCTGAAATCTATGTAATTTTACTAACAATTGTCACCCCAATAAATTTAATAAAATAAAACTAAAAAAGAAAAAGAAACAGTTCAGTTTCCAAGAGATATACTCTA
Organism: Rhinolophus sinicus; assembly: GCF_057876585.1. Lineage (NCBI taxonomy): Eukaryota > Metazoa > Chordata > Mammalia > Chiroptera > Rhinolophidae > Rhinolophus > Rhinolophus sinicus. The sequence goes on along the minus strand of NC_142515.1, from coordinate 111,918,828 downwards.
CCTCAATTCAGACTTTGTCTTCGGTTGGTTCAGATTAAGACTATATCCTAACCACACCATGCACTTAAGTGCAACAAATACCTTTGTCTTTTACCAAAATGTAATCCAGATAATGGATAAGGGGGTCAGAATAAAGTAAAATATTTTGTTCTTTTTCCCTCTCTCCCTCCCTTCTCCGTCTTCACTTTCCCTTCTATTTATCCTTCTACTCACCTGTTCCATAGACATTTATTAGAAGTCTATGATATTTAGAGTGAAGGGAAATGCTGGAGCTACAAAAATGAATGCTCAGAAAGCAAAAGTGCAATCTAAGCAGTTGAATTTTGAAGAGACAGACAAGTGTATTAGTACTAGAAACATTACGTCTTTTATGAGGGCCATTTACATATTCGGATACAAGTCTGAATTATTGCTGTAATAAGCAGATACCGAGTATCCCCAGAGGATAATTAAAGCAATGTGCCCAATAGTATGTGGGATAATCTGCCCTTTCTGTACTTTTCAAGGAGAGGAAAAATAAAAGAGCCATAATGTAGCAGATTTAAGAGTAAAGTCCTAGCAAGCTATACCCAATACTATAATTATAGGGCATTTTATAATTATTTATGTAATTAACAATGTATAAAACTCAAGATGAGAATTTGTATCTTAAAAGTTTTAACAAATATTGTACCTTAAACTTTTTTTCACAGTCCATTACTTTTCTGATTTTTACCATCAAAAATTTTAAAACTTTGATGAGCCAATGAAATTGTGTGTTTTTCACTTTAAAATATAAATGAGAAAAAATAAGCAATTAAAAAAACAGTAACTCCCTAGGATTCCTTGACATTTTAAACTATAAAATTTTTATTTATAGAGAATTTGCACTAATTTTTCAGAATAGCAAAGCATAAGAAAAACAGGACCACCTAAACATGTAAAATATACAGGATGATTAGTATTTATCCAATGCATCATTCCTTCTAACACAAGCCAAACAAGTGAAGTTATTACACTTAGTAAAGCTCATTGAGTAGCTGCCTTGAAGAACATCAGGAACTTAAAATGCTCTAAAAAACATTTGTTGAATAGATGGTAGGTAGGCTGGCAGGAAGACAGGAAGCTACCTAGCTGCTGGATCTCTTTCTGCTGGCAAAATTAATACCCATATCGAGATACTAAAGTTTTTAGAACAAATACCAACAAAACCAGTGAGAACCATAGAAACAAGAAGAAAGGCAAAATATGAAATCTAAACACCTCCTTTATCCAAATAAGAAAAGACTTTTAAGATTCAATGACAAAGAATTTAATTTAAAAATGTAAGCAACAGTTCTATTGGAATTAGTTTAATTCATTTATTAACTAAATACATTTTTAAAGTGAAGGAAAACCAATTAATATAAAACAAAATTCAATACACAACTAAAGTAACTGAAGCCCAATATGCATGATAATGTGACCGTCTACATTTGAATTTAGTGTAACAATGAACCTTCAGATTTCATTTAAGGCAATGGTGATAACTGACTCCTATTTCCCATTAATGTGGTGCCACTGCATAACAGACCATTCCAAGAGAAGGCACTGATATTCTTTCAAGAATTTAAAACAGTTTAAAGAAACTTGTGCCTTTCGGAAATAATCAACTCTTTCAGATCAATTGCTTACATGTTTACAAACTAACTTGATATAATAGAGATGATAGTCATTTAATATATCATACAACAAAATTATGATTCAGGAATAACAATGCTCTTGCTCATAAAATGTAGACATTTAATTTTAACTTAAATTTTTTATTACATTTATATGTATTTTCTTCTGTCTTGGTAAAAAACTGTCAAAGAAATATTACTTGATTGTGTCAGTGATTACTGATTATTGTATTATTATAAATCAATTTGTTTAAAATGCAATGTGTATATGAAAAATATCAGTAATTGAACTCAAAAGTATCAAAACAATGTATTTACAGAGAAAGTCTCTTATCAATTAAACAGGTAAGTTAACAGAAACATTTGTACCAAACAACAATTACTTATCTCTGACCTAGTAATTGATTTGCTAATGACAGCCATCAAGTCTGATAAACCTTATGCTGTAGTCTCTTTCTGTAAAGGTCTTCATGTTATTTACACTAATAAAACATTAATCAAGGACCAAATTTATAGCAGTTACTCTATAAATGAGGTCAAGGCAGGTCAGACTTACATAATAAGAAAACCAAAAAGGTTAGTCTCTGCAGTGTAAAGAAAAACCCTTATTACTTATTCTTATGGCCCCTGGGATTATTAAGTCCAGTAGCCGAACACTGCAAACTACTTCACAAATACATGCACAGCTATGTAAACTCATTTAACCTCAATGTATTGGATATTTATAAAAGGAAAGCCAAATCCACTAATTTAAAAAAATAAATCTCTGACTTGTTCCTTTAAAATATATACTACCCTCTAAATAAAGAGATAATGGAAATTTCAGATACTACCTCTACTATTTCACTAATGGAAGTTCATTTTCTTTCCACCACTGCTTATTTCCTCCATTTACTTAAAAGACAAAGGCTAAGTACTTTCTATAGGCTAAGGACTGAAGTAAAGAAAACAGTGTCTAACCACAGAAGATTAACCAATCCAAACAGAGTAAGAGAAGCAAGGGACGAATTCAGAAAAAGGGTATTATAAAACCTATGATCACAGATGATGTAAAAACAAGTTATTCAAATAATTGTTTCCCCAACAAGAAATAGTAAGAATCAGCTATTCTGGATAAGGATATTTGAAAATAAAATAATTCATTTCTTCACAAAATATAGGAATTTTTTAATGTAAAATATTTGTTACATGTAAATGTATTTTCTTTTCTCTTGATAAAAATCTTCCAAGAAATATCACCTGACTACTATCAAAATTATCTGTATAAAATGAATTTATGTTTAAGAAAGAATGCTGGTTACATTAAAAACAAAACAAAACAAAAAAACAATAATTGAAATCAAAACTATAAATACAATATTCTTACAGAGAAAACATCTTATTAAATATAAATATTTACTGAATTAGCAGGGCACTTCTCTTGAAGCCAGGGATATAACTATAAACAAGACACAGGGAGACTGCCCTTCTAGAACATAAACATACACTTTACAAGAGGAGATAGACAATAAAGATAAACATGGAGTAAGAGTAAGAGAGGGGGGAAAAATTAAGAAATGAAGGGTAACGTGGTATCTTCTCTGAGGAGGTGACACCTGAACTGCGACTTAAATGAAAATGAACCAGACATGAAGAGACCTGGTGATGGCTCTTCTAGCTATGGTTTTAAAAAAAAAAAAAAAAAAAAAAAGAGGTCAACAAATAATCACCCAGAAAAACAAGTACAGAATTGAATGATAACAATCATTTCAGGGTTCTGAAAATCCACCAAAGGCAAATGACAAAATCCATAATTTATTCACAAAAATCTTTTAAACACCGAGTAAGAACAAACACAGTTTGTGGCAATCGTTTCTGGGAATGCTGCACTCAAACACCATAGGCTGTGGCGACTGATGGCAAGAGCCACTTTCAAACCCACAGAGCTGGCTAACTTCATCTGGAAGAGAGGGCAGAAAACTCATGCTAAGCTTAAAAGCCCATAGCTCTCCTAGACAGAGATTATATTTGCAGTTAAGGTGAGCAGGAGACCAGAGAACAAACCAGAAACTGAAGAGGGAGATCCTGAAAATGAAACAGCCACACCTATGTATCATATATACTAGACAGCTGAATAAGAATTGCACCCATCAGTGGCTGTCTTGTAACGCAAGCACAGATACAGTGCAGACTTGAAAAAGATCGACGGGAAGTAAAAGGTAGGACAGATGAAAACTACCCCAAATTTGAAGGTGTTCATCAAATAAAACATAGATCTACCAACCATATGTGGTCAAAGGTTTCACTGAAAGTTCTGACCAATCATTCACTGATCTCTAAGCTGTGGAGAAAAGGGATAGCCCTTAAAAAGCCAGACAAAAATAAAGAATTTTGAAAAAGCTAAACAGCAACATTAATAGCACCATACTACAGAGACAAATTCTGCAAATTAAGCCCAAGCAAGTAACTTAAAAATCAACAAACAAAACCAAATCCAACAATTATAAAAAAATATATATACTACGACCAAGCAGGAATTATCCCCCATATGCACATCCAGCTCAATAATCCAAAATCAATTAATGTAATCCATCATACATCAACAAGCTGAAAAGGAAAATCACATGATCATTGTCAACAGATGCAGAAAAAGCATTTGACAAATTCGACATCCATTCATGATAAAAACTCTCAATAAAGAATAAACTTCCTTTACTTGATAAAGAATACCTACCGTGTTTCCCCAAAAATAAGACCTAGCTGGACAATCAGCTCTAATGCATCATTTGGAGCAAAAATTAATATAAGACCCGGTCTTATTTTACGATAAGACTAGGCATAATATATGATATGATATATGATATGATATGATAGGATATAATAAATACCGGGTCCTAAATTAATTTTTGCTCCAAAAGACACATTAGAGCTGACCGTCCAGCTAGGTCTTATTTTTGGGGAAACAGGGTACCATAAAACCTACAGCTAACGTCATACTTACTGATGAGAAACTCAAAACTTGCCCACCAAAATCAGTACAAGGCAGGATGTCCCCTCTTACTATTTCTTTTCAAAATCTTAGAAGTTCTAGCCAAAGCAATAAGGAAATGAAAGGCAAAAGACTGGGAAAAAAGACATAAGTAGTCAATAACAAAAAAACAAACAACCCAACTCAAAAATGGCAGAGGACCTTAACAGACATTTCTCCAAAGAGGACATATAGATGGCTAATAGACACATGAAAAGATGCTCAACATCACTAACCATCAGAGAAATGCAAACAAAGCCCACAATGAGGTATCACCTCACCCCAGTTAGAATGGCTATCATCAACAAGACAAATAGTAACAAGTGTTGGAGAGGCTGTGGAGAAAAAGGAACCCTCATACACTGTTGGTGGGAGCACAGATTGGTGCAGCCGCTTTGGAAGGCAGTGTGGAGGTTCCTCAAAAAATTAAGCATGGAATTACCATATGACCCAGCAATCCCACTCCTGCATATCTACCCAAAAAATCTGAAAACATTTATCCGTAAAGATGTATGTGTTCCAACGTTCATTGCAGATTTATGGTGGGCAGGACATGGAAAGAACCAAAGTGTCTTTCGATAGATGATTGCATAAAGAAGACGTGGTATATATACACAATGGAATGCTATTCTGCCATAAGAAAAGATGAAACAGTACCATCTGTAACGACATGGATGGAATTTGAGATTATTATGCTAAGTGAAATAAGTCAGACAGAAAAAGTCGAGAACCACATGACTTCACTGTCATTATATTCACATGCGGGATATAAAACTGAAAGCAACAAAGGAACAACACAAAGAAACAAAATGTCAGACATGGACAATAGTTTAGTGGTTACCAGAGGGTAAGGAGTAGGGGGGTGGTAGATGAAGGTAAATGGGGTCAAATATATGGTGATGGAAGGAGAACTGACTCTGGGTGGTGAACAGACAATGCGATACATAGACGATGTATTACAGAATTGTACACTTGAAACCTATGTAACTTGACTAACAATTGTCACTCCAATAAATTTTAATTAAAAAAAGACATATCTTTGTTCACAGATGACATAATTGTCTTTGTATAAAATCCAAAATGATTGACAATAGCAAGGTTGCAGGATACAAGGTAATATACAAAAGTCATTTATTATCCTACACACCAACAATGAACAAATGGAATTTTAAATTAAAAGCACAACACTATTTTTATTAGCACACCAAAAAATAAAATACTGAGGTATAAACACAAAATATGTACAAGATCTATATGAGGAAAACTACAAAACCCAGGTAAATGAAATTAAAGAACTAAATAAATGGAGAAATAGTCATGTTCATTGATAGGAAGACACACAATATTGTCAAGGTGTCAGTTCATCCCATCTTGGTCTATAGATTCAATGCAATTTCATTCAAACTCCCAGCAAGTTATCTTGCAATCATCAACAAACTGATTATACAGTTTGTATGGAAAGGCAAAAAGCTGAGAATAGATGACACAATATTGAATGAGAACAAAGTTGGAAGACTAATATTACACTGCAGGTGTCAAGCCAGTGTGGTATTGGTGAAAGAATAGATACACAGATCAATGGAACAGAATACAGAACCAAGAAACAAATCCACATAAATATAGTCAACTGGTCTTTTGACAGAGGAGGAGCAAAGGCAAGACAATGGACCAACCACACTCTTTTCAACAAGTGACAACAATGGGGACACCTGGACAGCCATGCGAAAAAATCAGTCTAGACACAGTCCTTACAGCCTTCACAAAAATTAACTCAAAATAGATCACAGACCTAAATGGAAAATTAAACACTGTAAAACCCCTAACAATAACGCAGGAGAAAACCTAGATGACCTGGGTATGACAGTGACTTTTTAAAAACAAACGAAAAGCATGATCCACAAAAGAAATAACTAATAAACTGTATGTCATTAATTAAAAACTACTATTCTAAGAAAGACAACATCAAGAGAATTAGAAGACATGATATAGACTGAGAGAAAACATTAGCAACTCTTAAAACTCAATAATAAGAAAACAACCCAGGGGGAGTGGGGTAGTAGATGAGGGTAATGGGGATCAAATATAAGGTGATGGAAGGAGAACTGACTCTGGGTGGTGAACACACAATGTGATTTACAGATGATGTAATACAGAATTGTACACCTGAAATCTATGTAACTTCACTAGCAATTGTCACCCCAATAAACTTTAATTAGAAAAAGAAAACAACCTATTTGAAAAAATGGGCCAAAGACCTTAACAGACATCTCACCAAAGACGATATACAGATGGCAAATTAGGAAATGAAAAAGTGCTGTATCATATGTTAAAAGGGAAATTCAAATTAAAACAATAATAAGATCTCACTATATACCTATAACAATAGGTATCTTAAGAATACTACTTGACTTAAGAATACTACTTGACTCCTAGCTTTCTCTGATGTACTCAGTCAATCCATTGCCAAATCCTATCAGCTCTATCTTCAAAACACATTCATAACCGTCCTATTTCTTACCTCCTCTACTGCTAACTACCCTCGTCCAAGTCACCATCATGTTTAACTAGGGTTACTTACTACAGCAGCTCCCCAACTGATCCCTACACCTGTATCCTTAAATTCCTACATCCATCAAAACTTTGCCTCCTCAAAATCCTGCAATGACTATCATTTCCCACAGAATAAACTGCAAAGGCTCTACCCAGCATCTTGCCCCATGCTTCCTCTCTGATCTTATTTCTTACTTCTCTCCAGTTTCATCACTTCATTATTGGCCTACTAGCCTCGTTGCTCAAACATGCCCGGGAAGTTTTCACGTGTATACTGGCTATTCCCTAGGACTGGAACACTCTTCCCCGACATGCCCCTGTGGTTAACTCTCAGCACCTTTCAATGAGCTCTAATCTGACCACTCTATTTAAACTGCAAACCAGGCCAGTCCTTTAAACTTCTTTCAAAAACCTCCATTCCCTTCAATCTACTCCACATTACCTTTTTTCATACTACTTACCACCTTTCACATATAACTCATTACTTATTTTGTTTATTGTTCATAGTCTGTCAATGACTGTTCGGATGTAAGAGCAACAAAAAGAGGATCTTTATCTGTTTTGTTCAGCACTGTATCCTCAGCATCAAGAATAATTCATGGTATAGTCAGTGCATAATAAATATTGGCTGAATGAATAGATAAGGAAATAAAGGCTCACAGAAGGAAAAGTCCTTTGCAAATACCAAAGGGCTAACTCCAAAGCCGATGCTATTAATCAGAAGGCTATCCTGCCGTATCTAGTAAATGGAACAGTAACTTGCATAATCGAGGGCATTTACACTTAGTAGAGCCTTTACTAACCAAAATTGACTTTTATAACAAGTTATTTTCAGGAAAAAAAAGCAAGATTTTCTTTCAACAAATAAGCCCTATAAAGTAAAGAAAATCTGTTAATCAGTGTTTTGCGTTAAGTAGAACAAGTACATGTTCGATCAACAGCTCTCACCGCCTCACTCTTTTTCTATATATAAACTTTAAAAGCATCCAATATCTCAGTGTTGAAATTCAGCCAAAGAACTATTTTTTTGTGAATAAGTACTTTGAAATTTTTGCTGAAAGTAAGAGGACTAAATTATTAGTCATTCACTCATTGAGAAATACCTATTGATTTCCTACCACTTGCCAGACTCCAGACTACAATTCAGCTTTCTCGCATGGATCACTGCAACAACCTTGCTACTGTCCTTGATTTCAATCAGGTCTCCTCTCCTTCAATCCATCCGAAACATGTGTGCCGGTTATTTTTCCAAAACCAAAATATCACAGTTGTATTCCTATGCTTAAAAAGCTTCCTAAGCTTCCCACCACCTTTAAATGATAGTCCAACTATGCTAAATTAGGCCAAATGTAGTACAGATGCCAGATTCTACGCCAATAATTTCTCTCTCTCTCTCTCTCTCTCTCTCTCTCTCTCTCTCTCTCTCTCTCTCTCTCTCACACACACACACACACATTCTATGAACTTTCACACATCATTGTCTAAAGATATTCTATTCCCTCTATTTGCAGTGCTTTCCACACACAAATCCTCCAAACTTTCCAAAATCCCCACTTTCCATCATCTACACAACTAAATCTACTCATCTGTGAAAACACATCTCAAGAATCATGTTCCGTAGGTAAGTTTTACCTAATTCTTCCATACTAAATTGTGGACTCTCTTTTTTTCTTATTACTACCTTAGCAACCTGTACTTAAATACGTACTTCTAGCACAGAATTTACCATAAGACATTATAATTACAAGTGTATGTGTTTCCAATACTATCTGTGAACAACTACAATTATTTGCTAAGTGGAAGAATTTAGTAGCAGTATTTAATATCAAAGACAGTTATTAATACCCTTCCCTCCCTTTTCTGTAACATTAACGAGGCGGAAGCTGGATTCCTAACGACTCGCTCCAATAGTTCCTATAGTGATGGTGTCAGTCTCGCAACAGTGTCCAGAACACAATAAAGAAACATTCCTAAACAATAGTTTTTGCCAGGATGTTATTTCCAATGGCAGTCGATCATACCTCTCAATCTATACCACAGATCATCAGTTCAAGTAATTCAAAATCAGCTGCCAAAACAGACACAAAGCAGCCCAACCCATCATCTCCTCAATTTACTTCTACCTTTTAATTCTCTCTCTTAAATCTATTTTTTCCCTTGTATCTTTCTTTTCAACTCTGTACGTTCTTCACTTTTCTATCCTACTACTGATTTTTTTTTTCTTGAGTTCTTCTATCTCTACTTTTTAAATGGAAACCTTACCAAGTTTCTTTCTCCCTCCATTTTCACATTACATCACAACACAAAACAAAACTTGATCTCCCTTATGAGCAGGCCATGACATGAGAGATAACATAGAGATTTTATTCTAATTATCAGTCTGATAAATATAATAGAACTTAATAGGAAGTCCAAATAAGTATCAGTTTTCTTAGATCTGCTAATTGAATCATCAGTTTACTTTTGCCAAACTCAGCCTTACTCATTGAAAAATAAGACCAGAACTTTATCATTAAGCGTGCAACCATGAAGAAAACCATCAAATGATTAAACATTGACATATATGTAATAATTACTATTACATTACTACAAAAACAATAAATGTAGTACCAAAAAAAATTCAGTTTCTATGGGGGGAAAAAAACAGCAAGATTTTAAAGTAAAATATAATGGATATAAAATAGATTACCTTCCTTCATTGACGAGTTCAATAAAAGCCAGGCCTGCATTCTTCTGAATAGAATTCTGCCACTCCTAAAAAATAGCAGAAAATAGCTGAACAAATTTCACTCAGTAGGTTATTTCTTTAAAACAATTATGAATAACACCACTCATATCAATTTCATAGCTTAGCTCCTAAAGGAAACATTTTGTTAAACAAGCTGCCTACCCAATACAGCCCCATGAACATGTGAATAGTTGATATTAAAAATACACTAAACTTAGCAACAATGTGATTCTATGCAAACTAACTGAGTCTATCTATCTTGCCCTCTTTGTTCTACATTATATACTACTAATGTAACTGAAATTTTTGAGGGTTGGGAAGGAAGGCAGTAAAGATGACAAAAGACAGAGGTATTTGTTTTTGTTTCTTTAAGAGATGCATCACCCCAAATGAGAGGAAGACAGAACTAATAAGATACACACATGCATGTTTACATTTTTTAAAGAATTGGATATACACAATCCTTAAGTTCCTTGAAACTAAGGAGCCCTTCATATTCTACCAACATAGTATGCCTCGATTGATCTTTCACTGTTCTTTTATAAAGCTCAAAAGATAATATTGAGGTACGTAACATTGCCACCATAAACTATATTCACATTTTCTGAAGGCAATACCGTTAAGAGTTTTAAATTCCATGTAATTTGACCCCAAATGACCGCTTTGTGTCAAACACCAAACTCTTTGTTTCAGCTTTAACCTTTCTCTTTTTCGTCTCCCATTTTGTATTATTTGCTTTTCTGTTTGGAAAAGTCCAAGGTGGCTCTCAGGACTACAATGACTCTATGCCGTAACTGTCACAGGGTTCTCATTCATGAGTAGGCCAGTAAGAACAAAAGAACAGAACACATACTGTGGAATGAAAATTAACTACAAAGACAGTCAGACACAGGAGAGTGGAATTGGCCAGCTCTAGTAAAGAAGATAAGCACCATATTGTTGAGGAAAGAGCAATACACACGAAGTCATGAGATCTACGTTCTCAGACTGATTCTGATACTAGCAGGATATGTCCATGAATGGGTTCACTTGATACCTCTTCATCTTAGATAACCCCTTAAAAAAAATTCCACCAGGTGGGGATTTTTATTACATGCCATATAAAATTCAAAACTCTACATGACTCAAGCAGACAGGTAAACATTATTTTTGTTTTATTTTCATTTATATATACAAACTTTTACTTACAATGCAAAGTCAAGAAGTGTACCATTTAAATTCACAAAGATTTGAAACAGCATGATTTAGGTCAGATAGAAAACTAGTTAAAGTTAATATAACTATAAAAAATTTGCCATCTAAAAATCTTTCTGACCTGAACATAACTTGGTATGTCACACAAAATATTTTGTTTAACTTAAAAACAAATTAGACATGAAAGGCCATACAGTAGTGGAACAGTCTAAGTTTTTGTAAAGGCTCAAAAACAAAAATTTATTACACCTAATACATTAGGCTTCTTGTTTTCCCAAGCATCATCTACAAACACATATTTGTTAACTTATAGTAATTGCTATCTAATCACCTGGAATAAAGCTTATTTAGTAATTTTTAAAAATTAAACAACATGAGAAATGAAGTGAAAATATAAATCTTATACTTTTGGATACTGCTACAAAACTCTCACAATTCTCAAAGATATCACTGAGTTTTAATTTGTCTATAATCCATACCTAATTATAAATTATCAATATTTAATAAAATATCACACACCAGGTACATAAATACATGCTGATAAGAATAACCCAGATAAGAAACTGAAGTCCATGAGAATAGAAAATTATTTTCAATAAACCCAGCTGTTAATGCCAAAAGGCTTTCTCCATACTAACACTGTCTACAATCCTTATGGAAGTTGCCAAAACTGAAAAGATGATTCATTAATCGTACTATCCCGAAGCATTTTTCTCCACTTCTGAGATAATTATCAAAGAAGGCGTTAGTCTAAACAATTTCATAAACCACAGTTCAATATAACCTTTAGTGAGTTTTAATAGTTGAAAGAAAAGCTTAATGGTTATCGTCTTTCATGATCATTTCAATATTTCATCACAGTATTTACAATTTTATAGTGATGAAAAATGCATAGTACATTTAAAGGTCTTGGTTATTCTTTTCCCAGAGGTATTGATGAAAAACACGTTAAAAGCCTCAAATCCAACCACTAATGCAACTAAGTAATTTCAAAACACATTTCAGCACTTTGGAGAGGAAGGACTCAAAGCACAATAACTGAGTCAATAATTTCATACCTGTTCTAAGCTGTATTTAATTGACTAGCACTTCCTAAGTCCATAACTGTTGACTAGTCAATTTTTACTAAAATATACTCTTAGCTTACTAATGCTCTTAAGTCATACAACAAGATACTATGTATTAGAGTAAAATTATTAAATAAACATGAACACCAAATTTCACATTTGCGTTTTTGGCAAAAGGCTGTTTATTTGGTTGGGGTGGGAAAGAAACTTCATTAGCAAAATTAAGTCCTTTCCTCCCTTCAATCAACAAACAAATACAAAGAAAAGGGTACCAATCACAATGCTATATATTAATTTATATTATTATACTACAATTCTAACTTCCTTAAAGTGAACTTGACTGTTTTCTAAAAATTAAATAACCTCTTACAACATATTTTAAGTGTCTTGAAGGTACTACATGAGTTTACCTAAGTTTTACAAGTGATTCCCAATATTACCATGCTCTAAAGCAAATAAAATCAGACCACAGGTTGACAAGATAGGCTACATATATTCCATTCTACCATCTTTTTCTTTCTTGGAGAGGGTGGGTCAAGCCATCAATGTTGCCAATAAATGTAGAGTCAAATTTTTACTCTGGTGGGCTAGATAGTCACTACCTTTCACTCTTTAAAAAAAAAAAAAAAAAGGTATGTAATGAATGACATCAGGTTAAACACAACAAAAGCTAAGAACAAAATTGATAAAGAAGAGACAGCAGTATATGAGAGAGGGTAAAAATTTTCTCTACAACCTGAAGGCAAATCAACTTGATGCAAACCAGTGCTTCCCGCAAAACCCTAGAAAGGCCAAACATAGAAGGCACTGAGTACATAGGAGGATGGTTGAGGGACAACGATGAAAATATTTTAAATGGATGAAAGCTGATATAAAATACACAGAACCCCAGATCTTTCCCCCATAATGTACGGCCATCCCCACCATGGTAAAAGATAGGACATTTACTTTCCAGAGAAGTAAACTTATAGACTGTAAAAATCCTTATTATAAAAAAAAAAAATAACTTGAAAGTATACTTATTGAACTATGAGACGAGGGAAGAGAGAGATAAACAAGTTATCCCACAGAAAAAATTCAAGAAAATTTCTCTGAACATATGTATACACTTTTTCAGATTAAAAAGGTTTACATGAAATACCAAAGACAATACATTTTAAAAGATTTATCCATACCAACGCACAATCCAGTAACAATGACAATTTTTTAAATAATAATACTAAAAGCTGTCAGGGAGGAAAAAAATTGGAGAGATTATAATTTTCAGTCTCTAATACTAATATCCAAACAAGCTATCAAATATAAAAACGAAAGCCATTTTCCCACAAGAGCTAAACAATTCTACCTTTCATGTATTCTTTCAAGAAATTACAAAGAATATACCTCATCAAAATTAATATAGACAACCAACTACCATCCACCATCCATGTTCTGCTTCAATTTTCCCGTGGCATATTTATTACCACCAGATTTTTTGCCTTTACCTTTGTTTTATTCACTCCTATATTTCCAGTGCCACAACAGTGACCAGCATATGTAAAATAAGTGATCAATAAATGTTGAATCAGTGTACCTTTAAAAGAAGAAGGCCTCCATGGGACACAGAAGATAGACACTGCAGCATAAGATAGGAAGAGAAGAATTCTAAGTAGATGATAAAAGAAGCCTCCAGAAACAGCTTTCTACAGACCTAAAATGTTACCAATCTAGATTGAAACAGGAAAATGGACAACGCCACTGTATCTCCAAGGTAAATGATTGAACCAATAGATTTGACCGCACTGGTCGTCATGTTATGATTCCACTGGAAAATTCAGAAACAAATTAGTGGTGAGTGTAAAGAAATTTAATTAAACAAGAGGTAGAAAATTATAAATTCTAGGATAAAGAATGAAAGAGAAAGACAAGCAAGAGGAGGGGAGGGAGAGAGGGAAATCGTGGTACATTTTATAGTTCTGCCATAAACATTTACATTGTCACAATAACGCAAATGCTAACTATGATTTTAACTAAATATTATAATATACCTGTACTGGAAAGGAGAGAGTGTGAAACAGAAAGGGAGAGCAATATAATGGTCATCTTCCATGTAAGACATTAAATAATGTGTGAAATAGAAAAGACAAGATATTGCTATTATGTCATTTAGAAATATGAAGGGAACCAGCAGAGTCAACAACTAAGAGATCCGAATGTGGTTCTTTCCAGAACATAAGAATCAAGGGGAAAAGGAAGAATGAGGCAGGGATCTGTTGTTTTTTAGTTTGAGTATTATATTATCACTAGAATTATAAAACAAGGTACATGTTTTCCTTGATAAAAAATTAAACATATTAATCATCCGCTCTAAATGAAGAATAGAAAATGAATAAAAAATGAAAATATAGATACATTTTCTAACAGAATAGGTGTGTATCCAAAATTATTCTGAAACACCTCCAAATAGAATAAACATTCAATTATCACAAATACTGGTATCAAAACTACAAAAATATAAATTATCACAAACTACTAAGAATTCTTTTTTAAAAGTCAGTATTCTGTATCCTACCAAATGAAATTACCTTTATTGCTACTGGCAGGAAAATACTCTCATCTTTTGTAAGTACTGCTCTAAGTCTTCAAACATAATTTACATTAACAAAAGCAATGAAAAACAATTTGTTAACAAAAACCTAAACTCGTATCAAATTATTTCACTTTTCTTATTAAAAAATGTAACAATTTAAAGTCTGTGCTCTTCAACAAAATATTAATCCTTTAAGATGTTAGTTATACATGTCTTTGTAAAATAAATCAAATTGGTTGGATACAGCTCCAATTACCTAAGTAGATGACAGAAACACTATCAGGAGTCAGGGGAGGAAGCCACAGAGGAGAGCTCAAACGAGGAAGGGAATGTATTAACACAAAACTGAGAACCACGTTATACACATGACTAAAGGTCAATTCTAGAGAAAACTTGTTCATGGTCAAGATATAGTAATCTTAAGTGCTCAAAGTAAACTATCAAGAACTTTTCAACAGTGTTTGCACTTTGTGTCAGCACTCTCTCAACAGCATATCTAACACAAACTTGAGTAACCTCATACCAGGAAAGAATATAGCATAATAGTAAAAGGCAGGTCTTATCCCATTGTATCTTTAAAGGAAAAACAAATCATTACGTGAAATAGCTACATGAAAGATTGCCCTCTGGAAAGATTTGGTTTCGATGATTTTTGTGAATGTATACTTCTAAAATACAAATTTGGTTGTACAAATATTATGACTTTATAAGTGAAATACATTACGTATACAGATAACTACAAAGTTAAGAGTAAAGAAAGAAAATTCTATTAAAGTTGGATTCGCAAATGGTTCAGTTTTATAATTGCTTATTTAACAAATATTTTAATGTGTACTATGTACAAAGACTTGAGTATTGAGAAAGTACTTGTTTGATTTAAAAAATAAAGAATGCAAAGATTTAAAAATCCAAAAAATTGAAATAAGCATGCAATCAATTATGTAATTACAATGTTAAATTATTTGTAAATAATCAATCAAAAACGTTAATCCCTTTGCTACTGTATTCAAGTATACATTAAAATGAATAGATTTGCAAGTGCCTTTGAAAATCTGTTTTTAAACATTTTCAGGAAAAACATCTTCTCCAACCAGTAATGATCCTTTGAATAACTTCCAAACTGGTATCAATTTTGTCAAGCTCTTTCACTAATCAATACAGAAAGCTTGATTTCAATAAAGGTGACAAAAGTTGCTGTAACCCTTTCCAGCCACAATCTCTCAACAGATGATCGTCATTAAGCTTATATCAGGGCTTAACATTCAGGAGCTATGTAAATGTGTCCTGTTAGGACATGGGCAGTCTGTTTGGCAACTCCAGTTCTCCAGACATATGGCATTTGCTGCCCTTTGAGGTCTGAAGTCAAGTCTTTAGGGAATCTCAAAGCCTGCACTGAAATTACAAGGAGTGTTCATTAGAGACTGCTGGAGAGGAAACATGAAAGACTTCCATTAAAACTATACAAAACAGCTAATTATTTTAAAAAGATTTTTAAACCATTTAATGTACTCAGCTACAATAAAAAGTATTTACCGACGGAATTGTTTTAAAAGCACTACTTTCAGAACATGAGTGCAACCAGCTTTCTTCAGGCCTCCCAACCCCCACCTTAATACACCTAACATTCGTTTATAAACATCATCAAGATTTTTATATAGTGGGAGAGAATAAAATTATCTTATACCTCTAAATTCTTTCTAGAAATCACTGTAAACATTTAGGAAATGAAGGAATTTTTAGAGGCAAAGATTGTTTTCTAATATTTAGTTATGAATAATAAACACTTTTAACTTAAACTCAACCAGACATACATATGTGCTTTAGGTCCTTCTTTCTTATCCAAAAAAGTCTGCCTCTATTTCATTTTTGTTCCATATTAAACTAAAAAAGAATCATAAAAACATTGTAAGCACAAAATAATGTAAATTACTAGTCAACCTACAAAATGGCATTTATCAAATATCATGGAAATATATGTGATTCAAATGTTTAAGAATGTCAATAAATTGACACGTTCAAAGAAAGCTCATGTCTTTACTTTCTCAGGATTTTGAAAAACAAAAAGTAAAAATATTTTCTAATTAATAATTGTTACCATTTTAAATTTCTGAATGCATAGACACGTTTTAACTTCAGAGAACAGTTATTTATTAAGTTTCACAAAACAATACTACTACAGAATTTTATTTCAGTAACAAATCTCCATAAAATGTTATATAAAGTTCATTAGCTTGCCTTAATCATTTCTTGAATTCACATATATGTTGGTTTCTGACAGCCTAATTCCAAAAAGCAATTACAATCTCAATCCATATGTAAAAAGATAACAGAAAGCAAGTACGTTAAACCAGTTTAAAAGAATAAAAATCTAAAGAAAACAGATTACGAATGATTTATATGAATGCCTAGTGCTGAAGTTAATTACAAGAAACCCAATAAAATAGTGCCTTTATTATTGTACAGCACGTAATAGCTCTAGATGTAAAAACCAGAACTCTTTCTGCTGACTTTTGCATGCCCAATCCCACAGCACACAACATTAAGAATTAAACATGTAGTAAATAAGGCATATAGAAAACAGCAGTTTTTAACTAAAAGCAGAAAACTCTCCTGCTGTTTAACCATTTGGGGTCTTCCACTCTGAACACTGACCACTGTAAACTGATACTATGTATTCATTGTATAAATTCTTAATGTTAATATAGAGTGAGATTTTAACTTTAGTGTTCAGAGTTTTCCATCAAATAAAAAATAACCATGATACAGCATTGCATTCGTTTTAGCATTCAACAGGAGCAAAGAAATTATCTTTCATGTTTATGCTATGAAATCATCTCAGAATTAGAGTTTCCCAAACCTCACACATCTAGCTTCTATAAAGTTTTGGTCCTAATTTTCAATGTACACTATCTAAGACACATACACTGCATACTACAGTAACCTGCTCTAGTTGTTGATAGCCACAACCTATAGCCAATCAATGCTTGATGACTTTCCTGGTGTAGAGGATAAGACCTTTCAGTCCAAGATGTCTCCATACTCTTTCAAATATTTATCAATGTTTCTAATGAGATATTAGCTGATATCAACTTTATGGCTAATGCAAAAGGACTAAGACATAGAAAAACATCATCATGTAGGTTATTCTTTGACCTACAACATAACTGCAACAGTGATATGCTGAAATACTTGATGACCTGGTTTTGCTGCATAAAAAGTAGGACTGATGGAACAAGTAATCAACAGTGTACGGCAGTATTATATTCCTAGCAATTTCATCTCCATTAGAAATACATGCAATATTAGCTTATTTTGCTTTTTTATTTTTCCTGGGTTAATAACTTCACAAATTGGAATTTGTCTCCTTAGCTGTGGTGGAACACTTTAAAGGTATGGAGCTCTACTACTTTTAGTTCTCAACAGCACTTGATTCAATTTTCCATATAACAAACATTCAAATGCTTGTTAAAGAAATCATAATTTAACATTGTTAGGTGAAGCAGAAAGGAACACTGCACTAAAATTACTCAGAGATCTTCTAGGCATTACTAGTTTCCTGTGGCTGCTGTAACAAATTGCCACAAACATGGTGGCTTAAAATACTAGAATTCTGTTCTCTCACAGTTCTGGAGACCAGAAGTCCAAAATCAGGTTCACTGAACCAAAATCAAGGTGCCAGCAAAGCTGCACTCCTGGAGCTTCTAGGGGAGAATCTGTCCCTTGCCCCTGAGAGTTCTGGTGGCTGGCGGCATCCAGTGGCTTGTGGCCATGTCACTCTCTGCTCATCTTCACACTACTACCTTCTCTATGGGCCTATCTCTAATCTCCCTCCATTCTCTTCCAAGGAATCACGCGATGGCGTTTAGGGCCCAGATAATTCAGGAATATCCTCTCATTCAAAATCCTTAATCACACAAAGACCCTTTTTCCAAATAAGGTAACATTCATCGGTTCTGGACATTTGACATGGATACGGGGTGGGGGGAGGGGGAGCATTTTTCAGCCTATCATACTAGCAAAACCAAATTAAAGCAAAAGAACCTGCAAGCTGAAGACAAGTGCGCTTTAATAACAATTTCAAAAAATTCAAAAGAAATAAAAACTTTTTGTTTTAAATTAGTATATTATGGCAAAGCTGGAAAATTTTTCAAGAAAGTCAACTTCTGCTCAAAGTGTTGGTTCTAATAATGATTGAGTTTTGACTGGTTTTGTTTTTGGTTCCAGAAATTCCATTTAATGTGCTAAGTATGAAGCCTATCAGGCTACAAGAAACTGAAATCTTTACAGCTGAACTACTGATAACAAGCGGGTATCACAAAAAGCAACTTCTAACAATTAGCAGAAAAGCAACGAGAGCACTGCCAAACGTCCAAATAAGTAAGGCAGCAATCCAGATTTGGTAAAGAGACTGATAAGAAATTGAAAGCTTCTTTAAAAAAATTCTCCCCCATTATTTTGTTTCCTCATTGCCATTGACCAACCTCCTTTTTACTTTTTGAGCTTACAGCAGTAGCAAACAGAATCCTAGTCTCACAAATCAAACTAATGCTACAAAACAATAGGGACTCTTTTCAATGGGTATAAATATCAGGTGGGACAACTCTACAATATCGAGCAAATATATAAACTTTCTTAGGTAAAGAACAGATCATCTTTTGTCTAGAAAAAGAACAATAAAAAATCAAAATTAAATTTTACCTCAGTAATGTACCGTGTTTCCCCAAAAATATGACCTAGCTGGACCATCAGCTCTAATGCATCTTTTGGAGCAAAAATTAACGTAAGACCTGGTATTATATTATATGATATCCAGTCTTATATATATATATATATTATATATTATATTATATTATACCCGGTCTTATATTAATTTTTGCACCAAAGGACGGATTAGAGCTCACGGTCCAGGTAGGTCTTATTTTCAGGGAAATGTGGTAATACCTGATAACAAGAGTAACCTGACAAACCAACTGACCCAACAAGATAATGCTGCTGTTTCAATTGAATGCCTAACGAAAACTTGAGCTTCTAAATAAAGAACTTTCAAAAATATATAATTACTATCAAAAAGTGCACTGCGCATCCAGTATTTAGCACATCAATGTGCACCGTCATACTCATTACATGTAAAAGCACACTGTAGAAAAGAAAGCGTCTGGAGAATGTGGAGAATGGGTCTAGGGTTAGGGAGTTTGGGGTGTTTTTTTTTTGGTAAACTATCCAGAAATTGGCATGATGTACTTAACACATGTCAAACATCTGAATACTATTTACAGGGCAGCATAGAAATAAGTATAAACTAACACAAAACAGCTACTAGAGACCTTGGAAATAAGGCAGAGGAATTTGAACTGGACAAGACAGTAAAGTACAGCTTCTCTTGGAAAGGAAGTATAAAGAGACTCTCCTAGGGGTGGCCGGTTAGCTTAGTTGGTTAGAGCGCATCCCCACATGGGCCACTGTGAGCTGCGCCCTCCACAACTACATTGAAACAACTACTTGACTTGGAGCTGATGGGTCCTGGAAAAACACACTTAAAAAATAATAAAAGAAAAAAAATAGGATTTTAAAAGAGAGAGAGAGAGAGAGAGAGAGAGAGAGAGCGCAACTCTCCTAGGAAAACAAATTTGTCAGTATGTACTGAAAGAGGTAAATCAACAGAAAGGAAAAAAGATCATTTTACTAATTCAGGAGTAAGCTGGATCAGATTCTGCGATTCTTTTCAGAGACCTTTTTCAAATGACAGCTCCTTTGTCCCCTCCTACCTCCCCTACTCTGTTAGGACTGAAGTTCAGAATCATCGTAAGGAGCAACTGTTAATGGTAATGATGGACTTGGCCAGAAAAAAAGGTTGATAAACAGAGAACTACATTAACTATTATATTATAAAAATACAGTATTTCTCCACTCTGGTAGCACAAGAGGTGTGTCGAAAGTAATGCAGTATCAATGAAAAGCTCTGAAGTACACAAAAGAGACCCCTAGGACAACTGTTACAGTAGTTATCCTCACGACATCAACCTCACTTGTATTCAGGGATACTTTTATTGACTTTCCCAAAAACAGCTACCACTATAGCCAAACCAGTAAAACGGTAGAACCACACCTTTAGAAACCTATGGAAACTATGAATGCTACCAATTAAACTTATCTACATGGAAAAGACCAAAAACTGTTAATCTATTATTAGATCTCTCCTAAATCTAATATTCTACGGTTCAAGTTGAAAATGAACTAGACTGGGCATATAACCACAAAGAGAAAATAATGAAAAGACCCTGCAGAAAAAAATGGACTGAATTTGTAAGGCAAAGATCTAAACAATTAAATCAATTACATAAAAACAAGTGGCACTGAAACTACTGAATAAAGAGGATTTTGTGTGCTGTAAAAACACTAAGATTCAGAATCTAATAACTTTAATTTATAACCTACTTTACTCTATGTACTTGTTCTACATATATTTACATATATTATCTAATACCATCTTTATGATACTCATTTCACTCACTAAGAACTGTGTCTCAAGCAAGTGAAGTAATTTGCTCACGGTTACAGAGTTAATAAGTGATAGAGGGAAAAACATTTCTTAAAATTCAAAAATCTGTCATCACAGAATTGTCCTGGCTCCAGCCTCTTCCAGTCCTGTCCAGGGCATCTTTTTCCTTTCTTTTGTTACCCAGGAATGAGACACCAGCCATCTCCACATAGTCCACCCCCAGCAGCTGAGGAATTTACTACTAGAAAAACAAATATATAGCCTTTAGGGTTCTCATTCTTACTTAATTCAGGCCTAAATCAATGTTCAAACCTCAGATTTTTGTTAACACTACACGCATGCTTCTGGAAGTTCATATAATAAAAAAGAGCTGCCTGACTGAAAAATGGACAATAGATGGAATGTATATCCCTTCCTAAATTATGCTATTATATGTTAACTGTACATATCAGGGTACTAAATTACTAAATAACTAGTTCATCTCAGAGCCAACTGAGGCAGTGTAAACTTTAAACTGCAAAATTTAAATACGGAGAGTAAGACCCCTGATTACTCCAACATCCATTACATTACATACTATTTATTAAAAAAAACAAAAAACATATGGACGGGAATACAGCTGAGACCTCACAAAGTTCTGAGAGTTTGGTATTTAAAAAAAGACAACCTCAAGCTTCACATGTTTAACCTAGGCTTTCTATAATAACTTCAGTAGATTAACTTGAAATAATAGAAAGAAAGGACTAAGCAAAACCTCACAGTAATAGCTGAGAAACAAAGACCTGTATTAATAATTACATTTAAACCAAAGGAAACGTTAAACTTAGAATATTCCCATTTGTGTATTCCTCCTTTTTGCTACCTTTCTTCCTAATCCCAGATTTAAAAGACCAGTTGTAAAACAGTAGGGTGCCAAATTAAAGCACACTTTATTTTCAGATGTCTCCATACTCATAAGCTGACTTCCTGTCAGGAAGAGTTCCATTTCACTGAATACCCCAATCAGCAGGGAACTTGCAGAATTAAGTGCCAGTTGATATTACTTTGTTTTGCATTTACCACCCCTGAGAATAATGTTCAAAGATCAAGTTATATAGTCAGCATGGTATCATCCTTCTGACTAGACTGCCAAGCCACAGGGTGTAACGCCAGCTCCACAAAATTCACCTTAAAAGGTTGTGTTTTCTAAATCCTAGTGTGCTAGTGAATCAACAGGATGCCTGTATTTCAGAATAATCCTGTGTTTAAAGTTAAATTATGCTTCTCTTTGGTTGTAACAAAGCACTTTAAATTAATATTGGAAAGGTCTGCATCCAGATTCAAAAAAATATCAATTAATGTTCACCAACCCATCAACTTAAATATTTTATTTTTTAAAAGTAACATACAGTACTTTAGTCTGTTTGTTTTTAATGTTTTTGTTGTAAATCCATCTCATAAATCAAGTTATCTGTGATAAAAAATTGAATCAAGTAAAATCATTAAAAAATTTTATAAAATTAGCATAGTTACTAAACTGATTTCAGATACTTTAAAAACGTTAGTGCATTTAAGATGTTTCATGATCAGTTAAAATACCTTGAATCTTGAACTATCCTCTCTAACATCCATAAACTTCCTGTCATGCTTCAAAAGTATCTAATTCCTTATTACAAGGGCAACTGTTTCTATTGCACACAAATAAAGTAATTCTGAGCTTTTCAATATAGAACACCTATGCTTACAGCATTTGTCCATTTTAAGGATAAAGCAGCAGCTCTAAGGCAAAACTAGGTGATTGGACTGGGAGTCTTCTTTTTTTTGGTCCCTATGTTACTCACTACCCTTTTGATTGTCATCCATTCACAATCAAAAGGTCATAAGCACTGACAATAAAAAGGTCAAACACAATTAATTTATATTTACTAATTCTATAAGCACATTCTAGGGATGAGATAGAAACACATTAAAAAAAAAAGGAGTAAGAGTATGAAAATATTGAAATACTAAATTACACTGATCCTAATTGGAGCACATTACATACAATCTGGTTTTAAGGAAGCCAATTGTCCCCAAATCCCATTTATACTGAAAAAGATAAGGCTGGTTACAAGGAAAATGAAATGATTTATTTACAGAATATTGAAGTGCAAGTTTCACCATTTAATGCACTTTACAAATTTGTTGCCATGCAAGCACCTTTTAGCACACTGAAAGAAAATAGTAAGATCTTTCTATTAGGTTGGTGCAAAAGTAATTGCGGTTTTTGCCTTTATTTTTGACCTTTTAAACTGCAATTACTTTTGCATCAACCTAATACTTAGACATAGATCATTTCTTTTATGAAATCGTGACATACAACCAGGTATTAATTTGTTAAATAGTTAAACACATCATTTTTTAATAACTTAAATAGTTAGATAAACACATCATTTTTAAGAGCCAGTTCAATATTTGTCGTATTGTTTTTGTTAGCAGAAGCTGCGATGCCTGAAATGAATGCTGGATTAAAGGTGATAGAAATTATTCTACAGAAAAAGGAGAAACTACATGCACAAAATTGATTACTCCATAAAAACTTATCAGTTGTGGCTCTTTTAACCAGGTAGGTCCTTCTGAGACCCAAAGGTGACAGCTAACAGGGCTTTAATATGTATCACTTTCTTATTTTAAAACATTAAAGTAAGCATAGAGTAAGAGTTCAGAATTAGGGTCTGAAGCCTATATATAGCAGCTAACTTGCCTTTCAGATTAAGATAAAATTGGATCGAAGATAATTATAAAATAGAATGGAAAGGTGTCTGTTCTTTTATGTACTTTTTAATGAATCAAACTCTCAAGATTAATTTTAAAGGCAACTTTACCCCAATAAGGTAAATATATTGATTTATTCAACAAATACCTATTAAATGTTAATTATGAGCCTGACACTAATAAGTAGTACAGACAAAATCGACAAGAAATGGTTTCCTGGCCTCTAGGAGTTTTCGATCTAATGAAACAAAAATTAAAATATACCATGACTAGTCCTAA
The DNA here is from genome assembly GCF_057876585.1 of Rhinolophus sinicus. Lineage (NCBI taxonomy): Eukaryota > Metazoa > Chordata > Mammalia > Chiroptera > Rhinolophidae > Rhinolophus > Rhinolophus sinicus. The sequence continues at coordinate 111,894,562 of NC_142515.1, read as the reverse complement.
AATAGCTCTTATTATGTCTATAAATTTAACTCTTCTTTAGCATTTATCTTCATAAATTTGATTCTAAGATAGTTCTCTAAATTCATATATTTTAAACTCTTAAGCCAGTATTGGGGCATCTAATCTAAGAATTAAAGATGAGTAAGAGACAACAAAATGTGAAATTATTGTATTCTAATTTACAATAAAAGCACAGAAAATATATTAAGTCTTTTTATTATATAATACATGCACAGAGATTTTGATATGTTCTCATGTCAAAATATGTATACATTACAGACTGAGTTTTGCAGATCATATCAAAAAAATAGCAAATTCCCCTCCCAACAATTAATGATTGTTTCTAAATCTACCTGGATGAATTTGATCTACCAGCATTCCATCATCCACTCATTGCTCAGGGTTAAGGATCACCGAGATAAATTCTTTTTTGTCTACTATCTATAGGAATTGCCTTTTACACAAATTGTACTTTATAAAACATGGAATTACTACAGATGTCAGTGAAAATCAAAAAACAAAAACACAAAACACAAAAAAACCCTGTATTTAGCCGTCAGAGTAATTTCTTGACTCTTAATTCTTTAACCCTACCAACCTCCCTAATAATAACTTCATATTTTTAGTATACGTAGGTCTTAACTGCAAGCTACCTCAAATCATGGTTGGTTAAATGGATGACATGTAAAGTACACCCAACACTGTACAATTTGGCCATGTAACTCTAATAGTCTACTGCTAAAATTGTATTCGTTTACTTGACAAATACTTGATGAAAATTTATTTCGTTAGACAGTTTCATATGACATTCACATACAGATTAATTTCATTTTCTTTGGACCTCTTAAATAAGTGCATAGCAAAATTCAATTCTATAAACAGATCAACGTTAATATATGTAATTTCCCATAAATACAAAATACGTTCTGACCCAGGTTTCTACATTTTATGTTTATACTAGAATGTGGTAACAGAGCATAAGTTAACACAACTGACTAAAAATGTAATGTGATTCACTCAGTCAATATAGAAAATAACTATATAATCAATTGATGTCAAAATATTTGAATTTATTCTTAAACTTGGGGTTAGTTCTGCATAAATATTATTTTAAAAAATACACACACACAGAGATACACCTGATTAAACTTAAGTTGTTCTAGAAAGAATAGCAATTCTTCCCATAATCAGTTCTGAAGATCAATCCCTTCAGAAACATATAAATTGGGAGGTATATCCAAATCACCAACAAAGGAGTGAGAACAAGTGACTGAAATAAGTTCTTCTGAATGAAGCAAAAATAATCATCGTATCTTATTAAGAAAATACTACTAGCTATAATTTTGCATATCTGTTGATTTTCCTTAATTACTGACATTGGAGAAGCAGAGAAAAGCAGAAGCAGAATACTAAAAAACAGGCATCCCTTCATTATTCACAGTCTCACCTCTGATGCAACAGGTTTTCCCAAATTATATTTTACAAAAACTATCTACACACAGTATGGCCATAAAAAGGATTCTGTGATCAAATATGCTAATAGTATTCCCATTACAGATTCAACAATACACATTATATTTATACATACACTAAAAGCCTTGAGGAACCCTCCAGTAAATTTAAACCAACATTTTCCAAACTTATTTAGCTCCTTACATTTTTTTCACAGAGCACCCATTAGCATCACACAGCACATAACTGGGATTTGCTGTACAGGAAAATACGGACAGTAAGAACTGATCAAACAAGCACATGGGTACCACAAAGCCACGCAAGGAAAATTACAGGTACTGGGAAGAGCAGAGAAAATGCTCTAAGACCTTTAAAAACTATTAATCCTGATGAAATTATAAAAATATAGGTGTAACCAGGGGAAAAAATTCTGACTGAAAGTCAAAGGAACCTGAAATGATGTATTCATAAAAAAGAAAAAAAGAAATAGCATTAGGTTAAACAGAGACTGATAGATTTTTTTGTATTCCAGCATAACTCTACTCCCTGCCACTGTGCTTTGTGTTTCTCTTTAAAAAGTCCCTGTAAAATGCTATGTTGTATTACATTTATTTGTTTCTCTTACTAGATCGCAGTTCCTTAAAGGGAGGGGTTCATGTTAAAAGCAGTCTATATCTGTCTACTAAATAAAATAAATACCATAAGCAGACATAGAGAGGACTAGGGGCAGAGAGATTCATACGAAAGCTCTGTAGAAGAGATAGCATTTGAACTGAGCCTGACACAATAAAAACTAGAAATTATAAAGTACAGTTAATGGCCTCGTCATAATGCAGTATAAAAAAGCTCCATACCATAGGATTTCCTTATAGGCGAAAAGATGCATAAGGAAGTTAAAAAGACTTATTCATATTTCCAATAAGCAACTTATGCTCAAATTCCTATTTTGTGGTTGGTAAAAAGATAATCCTTTGTTTTCCCGGTTCAATTATTTCTTTTTAAAAACCACACCATTTTCTTAATACTGGATAGTGAATTTCAGTAAAAAAGGTTGAAGTGTACCCTAAATACAGACCTCTGTATCTCAGCAACACAATTAAAAGAAATAATAACCCTTCATTTACATTAAGTTCTCCAATAAGTAAAACTCATCCAATGATAACAGAAATCAAATCAGGGGCAACTTGAGGTGATAGCAATAGAGATTGAATGCAAAGAGGCACAGGAAACTTTCTGGATTGAAATATCTATTACATGGTAGAATATATGCTAAAAGTCATCAAACTGTATATTTAATATGTGTGCATATATGTTGTATATAAATTATGCCGCAATAAAGTTAATTTTTAAGAGGTAAATCTGATTAAGACAACGGAAAATCAAAAACCTAAGACCTTACTAATAAATGAACGACTATGACATTTGTTAATGACAAAGCAGCTGACTTAATGAAAACAAACACTTAATATCAACAATGCACAAAAAGTATGGTGGTTTTTCATAGTGAAAAAGACCAAAAGGCCAAAGCCCAAAATATGGTGATTTATGACCAATGGTACCATATATTTTATAATTATACAAATATATAAATATTTGGTTGAACAGTAATGATGTTGGAGATACAACAGAGAACAAAACACAGCGCCCGCATTGAAAAAACTTACAAGTCTTACGGGAGAGAAATAAAAACCATAGGCAATTTAAATAAAGAATGAAATTATTATAATATGGGTCAGGGAGTACTTTGGATTAATACCTCACTTAGGCTTAGAGCTGTGGGGAAGAGAGGAGTCAAAGAACCTTTCCAGAAGAGATTGCAATTTAGCTGGGAACTGAATTTTAATTTGTTCTATAAATATTCATTGGGCAGCAATCATGTGCCAGGACTGTGCTGGGTACGAGGTATACCTTAATAGGCAAAACAGAAATACCTGTTACCTTCATAGGGTCTAGAGTACAAAGAGGAAGACTGACAATAAAAAAATAAGCTAGCACGTGTATACTTAAAATTTGTGGCATATTCTATGATGAGTACTAAGAGGAAGACAAGCAAAAAGATACCAACTATGGACATGATAATCTGAGAACGGAATAATTAAACTGAGTTCTGAATGTGAAGGATGGAGATTTTAGGGAAAGTAAAAGCATGCAGCAAGACACAAAAATATGACAGCACATTTGGGTAACTTTAAATAGTTCAGCATAATTTGAGAACAGATATAAAAACAAGTTGATGAGAAATGAGGTCCTAATAGTAAGAGAAGCCTAATAGTGAAAGACACCTTTGTGCCCAGGTACAGAGCTGGTTTGCTTCCTGCCCCCAACCCCCTGGGTTGTTTAAATTATCCACTTTACTCAAAATACTCATCACAACTATAAAAAGTTCATGATATGAAAAGTCAAGAGCAGTAACATTAATGTCACACATTGAGGAGGGATAAACTCAAAAAGGAAAAGAAAACCAGATTTAGAGAAATTATAGGACAGTGAAGAAAGAGAACACCTAGAGAGATTCAGAAAAAATTCCAGTGGATTAAGAAGAAATTCAAGTGGCAAAAATTTGAACACAAAACTGACATACAGGAACCATAAGAATGGTGATATCTGACTCTTATTATGAATATTGTAATTTTTAAATTATTAATTCAGAAGTGTAGAAACACTTGTATCAAAAAATGACCAGGCCTAATATTATTACCTACATGTGAAGAACATTGTATTATTACCTTCATGTAAAGGAAATATTTCCCAAAATAGCAACCTACCAATTTTAACGAAACAGTTCTTAAAGGAAAATCAGAATAGCACAGTATTTTAAATTAACTTTTGCTGCTAATTAATTACTCAGACAGGATGCCAGGACAGACTACATAGTACTTCTAGTTTTTCCATATACTCTATGCATTTCTGATAAATGGGAAAAGAATAGATGACCTGGCAGAAGGCTCCGACAATAATATGTGATTTACAGGACATGAATGCAGCTACCATAAGATTTATCTGACAGCCCTCTCCGATAGTGGACTGTTGAGTATCCGATGGAATGATTTCTAGTCTAGAAAGTCTACTACTGAGTAGCCATACACATTATTTATTTATTAGATGTTTTGGGTTGAAACCATTTTTAAATGATGCACTTCACAATGCACAGTCATAAATTTAGCTTTAAACCCAAGAAGGGAGGTAGTGTTATTGGAATGTATGTCAGACTGAATTAGGATGAGCAACGCAACGCTTTTATAAAGTGGCCTTGAATGCAATGTCAATTCTTTCAAAAATGATATTAATGTCAAATGAGCAAGATACAAACACTTTACACAACGTTAGAGTAACATTACTTGAACTATTTAACATTTTCTTTAAATTCATATAGGTTTCTATTAGGTTTACACACATACACAACTGACATTAAACACAAATAAGTTACATGCTTATGAAAAACTGAATCTGAAATATGAACTTGTTCAATTTTTCTCCATGCACCAGAGAATGCACACTTTCCTGAAGAATACATATTCTTATTTTAAAGAAGTAAAGAAGATTTAAGTCATGTTTTGGAGCTTAAGTAGCTCTTGAATTATTTTATATGGGATTCAATATAGGAATAAACCTTAAGTGTATACATCTTTACTCAAAAACACAATGCTGAGTATTTTAAGAAAGGTTTTCAACTCGAAATAATTACATTTTGCCTTAACAATGTTAAAATTTAAATAATATAAACTATCAAATGGTATCCAATCTATTAATGATTGAGTAGATACTGAAAAATATAATCCTAGTTGAAGCTTTAAGAAAATACATAGTGATCTGTTTGGTCTTAATGACAGCAAACCAAATGTGATCATTTCCTCATTTCTTAAATTTAGGCTCTACATTCTCCTTTGTAATAAAATAAAACGTGGATAATTTAAATGCCTTGTTAGAAAGAATGCAAAAGAAAAGTTTTGAATGAATTTGAGAAAAATAATCAGAACATGGCTGATTGTCATGAAATAAACAACTAATTTGTAAAGTTTTAAATCAAATTTGCAGATGTTAAGTTCATAAGCATATCCCATTATTTATGTGATTAAAAAAGAGTTTCTGACCTGATCTTTCGATCTTTGGCACTCAATCCTCTCCATCTCCTCTTAAAAAATTAATTAAAATTTTAGCAAGATGCTAGCTTTTCACTTCCCACCCTATCTCAGACTAAAAAAAATTATCAATCAAACTCAAGCCATCCCCACCCAGTATCTGCAAAATGTCGACTTCAAATTCAATTTCATCTCTCTTAAGCTTTCATGTAGAAAAAGATAGTTCACTTCGTAACAAAATAAATCACTCTTGTGATTGCCAATCTGACCTCTTTAAATTAGGAAAATTCAAAGTGAAAAATGTAATTATCACCCCGGAACAATCTGTATACATCTGGAGCTAATTCTGGCTTCATTTTTCACATCATTTTTCACACTGTGCTACATCTTAGAGATGCCATGGAACTTTTGAAGAACTCATAAAAAATGTGAAGTACTTCAAATAACCAATAATGTATTTTATTCAACAAAAACCTTGAGAATATCTGACTTTTGCAACTTTACTAAGTGAGCTTCATATCTCATTTGATTGGATTAATATTAAACAGCACTGTGACATCCATGACAAATAGGTGTATTAAAACATGTCATTTTTTATCTTTTCAGCTTCTACTTTTAACTATGTAATTAATACACTAGATCAAATAATTTTCCTGCATCAAGAATATATTCAATCCTTCTACACTAGAAAGTAAAATTTCATCACCAAAATTCACCTATGAAACAGTTTATCATTATAAACAGCAAATTCATACCACTGTGAAGAAACATCCAAAACTATAAGTGAATGCTTCTTAAAAGGGTAATTTCATGTCAGCATAAAAATGGCATATAGTAATTTCCATCTAAGAAATAAACATGCAATTATTTCAAATCAGATTTCTTACTGGAAATTTTATTCAGTCAGCTTTTAAAGAAATGGAGTTTTCTTTTAAAAGGATTATTAAATTACAAAAACACAATTCTCACTGGATCTAAGAATTATAAACCCACTAGAAACGTAACTACTCCTCACAAGTTCATTACAAAAATCCATTAGGTTTAATCTCTAGAAGTAATTGTTCTTATTGCATTTTATTGACAATACATAGCATTGATTTTTCACACCTTCTATGATTCTTTAATTTGTATTCATGAAATGTCCATCAGCACAGTCTAAATAAATTTGGCAATATAGGCACTAAAATGAATAAATCGATGCAAAGAAACATTAATTTTGCATTATCCTTATTCGTCAGGCAAGTAAACCAAAAGAGTTGTAAATGAAGGTCAAAGGTTTTGAAATGGGTCAGAACCCTTGACCTCTAGACCAATACCCTTCCTATTAAAAAAGGCTATTTTAAAGTTTTAAGTAGGGGAATTTACTACCAGCAAGATACCATTTTTAAAAGACAACAAAGAAAACTCACAATAAAAACATTCATCTATTTAATTGTAAAACAGAAAACATCACAGGATACATGATTTTTACTAAGTTTTGTAAAAATCATTAAAGTTTACTACATGAGGTATAAGGTTTCTGATCACTGAAAATAATTTTGCTTCTAGGAATTTATTTACTACATCTTATTTTGATGGCTGCCATATTTTTGTTGATGTTTTCCCAAATCTACTCTGTATGTCAGAAATAATTAGCAATGACAAGAATTCAAAATTATTTATCACTCATTTTATAACCTCGGCACAAAAGGGAAGTAAAACCATCATTCCCAGGGGAGTCAAGAGTGGCACTCCACAAGGTATAGAAATAAATCTGATTCTATAACCTTAATACACACAGTAAAGAAATTTAGCCATCTCAAGATCATTTGATCTAGACATTTTTAATGTGACTGTAAAAACCTCTTTTTCCATTTCACCTATCCAATTTATCTCCGCACCAACTTCAAAATTATCAGCTAGTATCAAAGACAAGAACTAATCCATTTGCAACACAAATAAAATTATTTTAAAACCGCAAACTCGAAATTCTATCATAGCAAAAATTCCTAATAAAACAATAACTTACTTGCAAAATTAATTCATGTGAGAATTCAGTTTTAATTCAGCATATATTGTCACTCACCTGTGAACACAGCAGCATAACCAACTCCACAACTGAACTACTAGACTTCATGCAAACCAGACCTATTTTAAAGAGAATTAAAAAAAAATAATAATTACAAAGTAAGAAACAAATATGAGGGATTTGTTACACAACTTTGTCCAAACTGGGTTTTTAAATAAAATTTAACATCTTGCTAAGAACCAAATCTGCACACATTTGATGATATTAGTAAATAGGGTACCTTGTAATTCTTTTAAACTTGGCATAAAAACTACCACAATTTTTTTTTTTTGTAAACTGTTTCATTTCAGCTTTCCAACTACTAAAACATTTATTACAACTTCATATATAATGACATTTAACAATACTTATAGAAATGTGCACAACATATGCCATATTGATCAATATCATCTACATTTTGTTTTGGAGAGAGTTGATTGTTATACATGCAGAGAAGGGAAATGGCTCCCTGACCTTTGCTTTCTCCACCACACTCTCTCCCTTCAACCCTCTAGCTATCAATCAAGTTTCCATTTTGTTTCATGGCAGCAGACATCCCAAACACTCTTATTAGTACCTTGACCTATGACCTCACACTAAACCTTAACAGAAGTGCAAGCCGTTGTCTGTTATATATTCTTGATTTCTTATGAATTCATTTACATTTTCTCTTTTATGTTTCATTTGGGATCACAAAACTATCTCAGGAAGGAACTCATACAGTTATCTAAAGAATTCTTTAGTTTTGATTACCCACAAAACCTAAAATAGTCCAAAGAACATTTTATAACCAGTATCTTAAAAAGCAATGCCAACAATTAAAAGCACCAAGTTACTAAATTATATTTACTAATAATCAGAAAAATTATTTGTATTCTATATTTCTCTAAGCAAACACAAGTTTAGGCTCCAGGGTGTAACAACTAAAATAATTCTCGGTAGTCCTATACACGCTACAGAATTACCTTCTTTCTTTCTCCCCATTTAAGTTCGTGCAGGCATCCTAACCCTTCCTTTAATCTTCTTGCTCTATAGTTCTCTCTTCTTTCCTCTTTTAGTCATGATGCCTCATACCTACTGATGGCACATGTTGGTGTTCTGTAGCCTTACAAATAGCATTCAAGTTAAACAGGGTGTTCATCCCCTTCGCTTTTTAGAAAACTTAGAACCATTTTTCTTAATGGCTGAAAAAATATATACTATAAAAGTGATGGTGATACTGTCAGCACTGACGTGAAGAAAAGGTATAGAACATCTACATGTTTCATAAAACAAGCAGGTCATAACTAGACTAAAATATGGTTTCTGTAGAGCTAAAACGAACATAGCTCCTCAGGCAAATGCCAAGGCTGAATGCAAAGGCAAAGCAATACTCCATCTCTCACTGCTGGTGCAGACCTTTGCTAGTCGGAAACCTTGTCACTTTTCATAAAATGTGACCCAACTACAGGAAGTTCCACATACTTCAACTTCAAAAGCCACTTACTTCCAGTGAGTAAATTCAGATCTTTCTACAACTAGCTTATTATTCCTTATTGCTCTATTCTAGAGGAACCAGAATTCTTACCAACTTTTCTTTAATGGCAAAGCATTTGGGCCCTGATCTGGTTCAGCCTTTTCTACTCAGATAATGAACGCTAACATAAAAAAGGCCTGGGGCCATGCAAACTAGGAAGATTTATAAGTTCTTTTTTTGTCCCCTTTACAACATTTCATTGGATAGTTCAATATTTATATACTTACAAAAAAATTATTTCAGTATTACAGTATTTCTCAATAATAAAGGTTAGCAAACCAGAAGAAACCAACACACCTAGCTGGATGTGAAGATGCAGCAAAGATAGATCCACTGATCAATAAGTTGAGTGTTCAATGTTAGTAAAATGTCAAATAACATTTTATAGTTTGATTAGAACAGTTTATATATTTCTGGAGTAGGGTTTTGTAGATTCGTAAAGGATGGGGAGTGAGGCCAGGGGAATGCTTTATTAAATAAGAAAGAACTTCAGTGAGCAAAGGATACCTTATAGTAGACCTCATATTAAGCTCCCCGCCTAAATGGCACTGACACTATAAATACAAATATATTACCTTGGGAGTATGTAATAGGAGATAATCCCAATATGGAACTTGATATCATATTGCACAACTTAATCAGATCTACTTTTTTTTTTACCTGAATTTGTACCTTTGGGTGACACTGCTTGCAAGTATGAAAAGCAAGAAATAAATTATCAACCAGTAAATCTGTCTTCAGATTTATAGTAAGACTGAGAATTATCCAAACACCATAAAACACTTGGAGTAAAGTTGTAAGTTGTTGCAAAGTATCAATTTGCATTGTACACACACACACACACACACACACACACACACACACGCGCGCGCGCGCGCGGTTATTGCCCCTATTCTAATAAAACAATTATAAATTGCAGAAAGCAAACAAGGTTCTGCACGCTGAGATCTGATAGGCCCATAATCTGACCTCGCTGAAAGCCTCCCAGTATAACAGTTGGGTTGAGTTTGGTTTGATTTTTGGTTAGTTTTTCAAAAATATGGAATTTTAATCTCTTCAAAAAAGATAAACCCGTGATACCAAAGCCAAAAGTTTTACACTCTTCTGGAGTTTCTTGACCAAAGACCACTGCAATTTCTTCACCAGAGATTATTCCACCTCTATTACCATTGTTTTTCCTTACTACAAAAATTAGAACTATTAAATGACTTACCAGATATCATTCTAGCAACATCTGAACTCACTGATCTATCTAAACTATCAAATATACCACGAAAAAGTCATGAGCATTTACTATCTAGAATGTAACAACTTTTTAAATATATGTTTTTTTAAGTCACCTTCAATAATTTACAGAAAGATAAATGGATGATGATAAACATTCAAAATTTTGATAAGAATTCCAGCATAATAAACTTAATTTATTCCATATTTTGCTGGTTTTGAAGGTACTGTACATATTCTGAATGAGCAAATATCTTTTGGAAACAACTGTTCCTCACGAATCTGTAAACATCATACCCATCTTGTAAATGCTAATTCCAAATTCCAAATAAACTTCTAGTAAGTTTTAGCTTATCATTAATTCCAGTCCTCCTGCTTGACTTATATCATCACACTTTACTTTGGAAAAGTTGGATCATTCAAAATTTTGTTGAAGAGAAGCCAGCCATCGTCTATCCTCCAAAATTGCAAAATATTTTCTCTCGATTTACAAACACCATATAGAATGATCAATCCACTGAATTTTTTCATTTCTACATGAACTTTTCCTTCCAATCATCTTCGTGTATGTACCTACCTGTCTTTTGGTGTTTATTCTCTTAGAAACTGTACCAAGTAAATTGTGGTACAAAATTATCACAAATAATGGAAGGAAACTATCACATGCCTTTTTCGTAAAATGAGATGTTTCAGGTTATCACAAAACATGGCATAAATTTTGTAGAATGAATTCCTTCCTGCTCTGAATGAAAAATTCTGAGTTCTTAACTATATTCAGTGACAGCTAAAAATGGCCACAAAGATGGTATCCACAGACCTCTTTTATACAGTATCTCTCAATCTTTTTTGCAGTATTGTGTCCTCCCTAAAGGGCCATTTCAAAATATTTTTTAATTGTGCCCCCACGAAACTAATTCTAAAGATGTACTGTATAAATATAATGTGGACCACTGAAGGGTTACAAACCATTGTAATATCTGAGATATTTTTGCACCCTCCAAACACCAGTTTTTGCTCCCATTGAGAAAACAAATTTATATCTTCTTAAAATATGAATACTTTGGGCAGCGCCATAAGGAAACTAACGGTAATCCAATAACAATTTCTTTTCCTATTGTACTATGATTCTAGGAGCAATTCTACTATTCTGATTTCTTATTATTTCATTCCTTAGTATAGTTGGGAATAACTGATGAGTAATGACGAAATAGAAAAATGCTTTAAAATAAGGAAAGTTAAGATCACTAAATCCCATAATGAATCTCAGATCTATAAAAAATGTCCAATGAACTCAAATACGATAATTTTAAGATAGAATACACTTTTTTAAAGTAATTTTTCCCTTGTTTTTGGAAAACCTTTTAAAAAATAAAATAACCAATCCTTATAAATGGGTTATAATTACTTGAAATGAGGGTTAATATCACTAAAAATGAGACAATCAGAAAATATATGACTCTATGCATGATTTTAAATGAAGTACTATGTCCAATTCAACTTTTAAATCTAACTTCAAGTCATCAGAAAATACAAGGGATAGAGAAGCCATCAATGACATCACCAAGAAGGAATTTTGTCACAGAGTGACAAAATATGTAACATTCTACAGAACAACCAACCAGATCCCTTCAATAGATCAATAGCTTGACAATAGAGGGAGAATAGGGGGAAACTATTTGACATTAATAAAGACTTAAGAGACAACCAAATGCAATAAACTGATTTTGTTTGGATCTTAATTACAAAAAAATAAATTCAAAATGACATTTTTAAAGATGAATATGAACTAAGTATTAGCTTTCATTATAGAACTATAATTATTATTAGTTGTAATAGCAACACTTATGACTGTGTAAGAAAATACCTTTTTTACATGGATTATGAATTATTTAGGGGTGAATCAACATGACATCTGGGGTTGCTTTAAATACTAAAGCAAAATAAAGGGAGGTGAATATAATAACAATTATGGCAAAAGAAAGATGACACGGGTAATTGGTAATAGTAAGTCCAATGATATTGTACTTTCTATTTTATAAATATTTAAAACACTCATTCAAAAATGTTTAATAAAAAATAAATTTAAGTAATAACTTTTCCAATGCCTGGTCACACAGTTAGTCATTGGCAAGGGCAGAATTAAAACCAAGGCCTCTGCCTTTTAGTTTAATGTTTTTGTACAGTACCAAAGCTGCGATCACCTCCACTCAAAACTTTTATTTTACAGTGCATAAAGCCACCACCCAAAAAATTACTCACAACTTAAAATACATACATAACATACATTAAAAACTCTTAGATTTATTTGCTATTCTTATGAACACAGTCCAATGAGTAAGCACTGCTTGAGATTATAGTTGAGCCACAGTACTTCATCTTATCATTGTATCAGAATTTACTAGTAAAAAAAATTGACTCAAATTTTAAGGGATCTAGAATTGGCAAGTTTAACATTTCTGAGTATCTAAAGTGATCCATTTTGTGGAATCTCTTACAAAATTCAAAGACTAAGTGAAAAGCAACAATGTCTTGCTACATCAAGAGGCTATAATTAATACATTCATTTCATAGTAATGAAATAAAATATAGATAAGTTGTCACATCACTTTAAAAAATGTTTGAAATGTGAAGTATAAATTAAGAAAAGTCCTTTGATTTTTCAATTCAATTCCTTTCAAATTTTATTACTTCATTATATCAAACAGCCATGGCTGAATAAATTATATCCTTCAGCAGATAAAATAAATTTTCACCCAAACTTAATTATTTCTAAAACCTGAACTTTCTGTTTCAAATAAATTCAATGCTACTTTGACTATATGGAAATGAGATCAATCATCACCAAATCTCCATATATCTAACCCCAGACATGATAATTAAATTCCTATTTTAGCTAAAGCTTATTACTTATAAATAGACCGATACTTCAAGGGACAAATAAAGTACTGATATCCCATAGTTAACACTTAGATACAGACAAACTATTAACCTATCTATACCTAGCATTTCGATAATATCCTTATTTCTACCAAAATAGGGGCAAAGCAAGTTTTAAGAAATTCCATAGGAGATCTCCTAGTGACAGTTATCCAGCAAAATATTATAGTAACTATAGCTGTGAGTTGGTATTAAAAGAGAATGGAGTACAGATAATTGTGCTTTCCCATGATTTTTCAGCTTGAGGCCAATATACGAGGTAAGTGTCTTTTTCTAAAACATTGACCATGGACACAGACAAGCCACATTTAGGAAACATCTAGTCCAAACACTTTGAATGCAAAAATCTCAATTCTAAATGATCACTGATGACAGTCCTCTAGCTTCTCCTTAAAACATTCTAGTATAGGGATGAAAACAGTCATATTGATGTCAGTTGGTTAAGCTCCAAAACAGAACTGCTTGAAAAGTTGTTCTCCGTGGAACTAATTATGAGGAAATTCAGGCGAAGCCTACATTCCCTTGGTTGAAGTACTCTCTTTAATAACAAGACACTCACTACATGGCAAGTGCCCTACGTAAAATTTAAAAAGAAAAATGTTCCAATACTTCTCATCCATTTTATAAATAGCATGGTTTCCAAAACATGCAGCCAATCTATTTTTGCATGCTACCAAGTTTGACACAATCTCAAAGTACACTACTTAGAAAAGACCCAGTAATACATGTATGATATAAGCAGGATAGAGTACAATGCTACTGTTATTTCTAATTGCTTATAAAAATAATTCTACTAATAGAGACTAATCACACAGTCTTCATTTTTCTTAATGTGTGGCAATACATTGTTGTATATATGGATCTTATATTCAAGTAAAATCCCAGGTAAATTTTCCACTAATAATTGTAACACTGGTCTCTCCAATTCTCTACTTGCATAGTTAATTTTAATGTGTTAAAAAAAACAAAAAAAACTCTTAGTTCTTCAGTTCAATACATAATATTCTGCTCCATCCAAATTACTGATAAAAAAAATGAACAAATTAGAATATGAGACATGACATATCCTTTAAAAGATATGAGAAGCTTTGTCAAAAATTGAAAACATAAACAATAAAACTCTATGCATCTCTTAACATCCATTTAAGATTTAATCTTGAAATTTAAATATGTGTAAGTGTAAATACATATATATAGATATATATGTTAAGTATATAAAATGAAATAAAGAAAAATCACTTACTTGTTCCTTCTATAAGCAGTTCTTGTCCATGGCTACCCAAAAGTGTCCGAGAAAGAAAAGGTGCAAAATCCACAAAAATTTCTCGCAGAAGAGGAGCTGCCTTTTCCAAAGCATGTTCAAGCCTCTCTGTAATACTAATATAAAGATGTTAAATTACCTGAACTATTCATTATAGTTTATCAATTTCCTAATTTTTAAAATGAGTTTTACATAGAAACGTAAAATTATGTCAAAAATTAAAAACTACCTAAAAACTCATCATTGCTACGCATACCATTCCTTCTACCGGTGTATCCTTTTTTCATTCTGCCCTGTATTGCCACCCCCAGCCCTAACAAACGACCTGGTTAACAAGCACTCCAAACATCCGCTCTTACTGAAAGTCTTAACTAGTCAGTTCAGAGTACTTGATGTTGGCCCCGACAGCCTAAACAAATTTTATCAAGCCTTTACCAAATTTGTCTGTTCACCACTAAACCATCAGCACCTGGAGTTCAAGAACAATGTCTTCCTTTCTATTAATAACTTCTCAGCTGCAGAATAGAGACTCAATAAATGTTTATTAACTGAAACAACCTGTTTATGTTCTTTTTCATTAATGTCTATCTCTGTAACAACTTCTTTCTAATGCAATCTGAAAAACTTTCCATTTGAAAATAGTATACTTTACTGGCACATTTATAATGATTTCAATTTATACATTAATATGTCTTTGTGAGTATACGTATATATTTATACATATAGTGTGTATATATACATAAACACGTTTATACACATATACATATATATTTCATAAATTAAAAAAAAAAGCCCCCTGCATTTTAGGAAATTCAGAGGTATCAGCAGTTTTAGATTCTAACTTATAAGCCAAACACATACACAAACAGCCACTACTTAGCTACTATTCACACCAGGAATGCTTCCTATTCATACTCCAGTAAGAGATGCGACTGAAGCAATCAATTGGTAAGCTGCCGGAAATTTCTACTGTCAATAACCATCTCTTCCCAGGTACCACCCTTGATACTATTCCTCCCACTTATCTCCTTGAGCCTCTTCTCCCGCATGATTATCACGACTACAAGCCTACACGACACATGTGCAGCACTAAGAGCCTATAACTGTGCAGTGCTGTGCATTTCCAGTTGTGGTAAGAGGATCAAGAACTCTGGCCACAAGGGCTCTTGTGGTGGAAAACACTCACAGAATTCCAAATTACAATTTGAAATGAATTATTCCCAATTAAACAAGGTTAATGACAGTAAAAATCTATCTATAATTCAGCATCACTGTGGCTTTGGTTGACTGGCTTTAACTTTCATTT
Source organism: Rhinolophus sinicus (assembly GCF_057876585.1). Classification (NCBI taxonomy): domain Eukaryota; kingdom Metazoa; phylum Chordata; class Mammalia; order Chiroptera; family Rhinolophidae; genus Rhinolophus; species Rhinolophus sinicus. The sequence continues at coordinate 111,878,740 of NC_142515.1, read as the reverse complement.
ATTTATGGAAGAGAACAAATTTTAAACTTTCAGTTACAATCATATGAAACATAAGCCATAAGCTACTATGTGTGTAATTAAATATTTGTTATGCATGTAGAATTTACTGATCACAAACAGCTGCTTCTCATGAAACTTTTACATCTTATTACCTTTAAAAAGGAACTCCTAAAATATTCCCATGCCTCTAAAGGTCATGTAGGTTTTTAAAAATAGAAACAAACAAAAGTTTAAAAACAAATAATAAATTGTTGGTAGTTTAAAGAGCCATCAAAAGGAATAAATCACAAATGCCCAAGTTAGTAGTTCAAATACCTCATATTGGAAACTTGGTCTTGTGAAACTGAACCAACTGCTGGAACTGAAGGCAATTTTGCGTTAGATGATCTACCACCTGTAAAAGAAAATAACCATTTACAGGAATTTTCTGGTTTCACATATAAGCAACGCAGCCAAATCTGAGATTTGGTAGTAGTGTATGTAAAATATACACCCTCATTCACATATATACTTATATATATAGTCCTTAGCACTGAGAGCACCTGGGAGCAGCAAGCCGCTAACACCTACTATCCAGATCTTGGTTTCTAAATACTACTCTCCACTAAAAGACAAATGGTGATTTAAGATCTGAGGAAGAAAAGTACAAAATGAGTATAAAACATCTAGTTTTGTTTATTAGAAAACAAGGAACTACCCATGGAATGATAGGGTATATGTCACAAGGAAACAGAAGCCAGCTTGCAGGGACTCCCACCGACCAAAATGAAGACAATATGAGCATCAAAATAATGACACTAACTGATTACAACCCATCTTATAAAATAGGAAGCCAATAGGCCATACTGACATGATAAATTAACAATTTGAGGAACAAGATGTTTAAATAATTACAAAGAACCTCCCTGCAAAACACTTAGTAATTATAAAAGGGAAAATGTAAATCTACAATATAGAAACCTCACAGTTAACTGTAATCAACTGATGAAAGTGGTCATCATCAATATGTGACAAATTAAAATTGTGCACCATGCAATTAGATTATACTTCTTTGGTAGAAATATTATGGAACAGATAGAGAAGAAAATAATCTGCTTCTAATCAGGAAACATCAGACCAACCCAAATTTAGGGAAGTTCATTTGAGTTGTTCCCAATTTTCACAATAATCAATTTTTTGTATATGCTTACATAAATCTATATGCACTCCTTTATTTTCCTGAGGTAACTTACTGGATGTCAATAGACACACTTTAAATGTTGACACACATTGCCAAATTGCCCTGAAGAAAGAATAAATAATTTACACTTCTGTGATCACTAGTAAAATTCAATGTATTTTCTCAATTTACTGGAAACAAAACAGTAAACATAAAAGACTATTCTGACCTTCTGAGCATTTTAATAGGACTCTTTTTATGATTTGTAATTATTCGTTATATATAATTAATGATAATTACCTTTTATTATTCAGTACAAAAACTTTTCAAGTTTGTAGTAATTTTTTGCAAGTCAGAATTCTAGAATACTCCCTTTTAACCATGTGTACCAGCGTGATACAGAAAATAGAAATACCATGTTTTTAACAGGGTTGTAAGGACATTTAATTTTAAAAATGCAAAGCACCTAAGATAGATTCTCCAATGTTACTTTCCCACATTTCTACAAGACATTACAGAAGAAAAGTCTAGAGCTCTTCTGAGTGACTCTACCATATATTCATGATTCATGCTATTGATTTTTAGTCAAGCCTTCTATATATTACTTTCCTATTAAATTCCCGTAATATAAAAGTTCCTCCACTCTCCTCAGCCTGAAACCCATTTCCCTTCCTGCTTTAAAAAAGAAATGTCAGGTCATCCAAGAGGAGAGCCTTTCTTTTCCACACCTAAAGGGAATCTGCTACCTCTCAAGCTATCTCAACCGTAAATCTCTCATGTAACTTCCATTGCCAGTATTTCTTTTTTGGAAAATATGTTCTACTCTGGCAGAAAACACCTCCTCACCAGCCACCCACAACAAAACGGTTTTCAAATTGAATCTTACCCCTATCAATGTTAGGCCAGTTTCTTTGATAACTACCCTTAAGGGCTATTATGTGATTTAAATGTTTGGGGAAGCAGTAATGGCCAGCCACTTATTAGCTATGTGACCTTGGGCAAAGTTACTTTAGCTCTCTGTGCCTTCTTTTCCTCATCTGTAAAATTAACAGTGATACCTACTTCAAAGAATTATCTTGAGGATTAAATTAAAGCACTGAGAGCCTGGACCACGGTAAACACACAATGAATGATAGCTTCTCTTCCTACCCTTCTACTCCATGCCTTTAAAATATTTTTTTTTAAGTTAAAGAAGATGTGAGATACACATACACACATACACAAACACACATACAATGGAATACTACTAGCCATAAAGAAGATGAAATATTGCCATTTGTGACAACATGGATGGATCTTGAGCGCATTGTGCTTAGTGAAGTTAGAGAGAAAAGGACAGAAATCATATGATTTCACTCATGTGGAATATAAAACAAAAACAAACAAAAACAAAAATAGATGCAGACAACTGAATGGTGGTTACCAGAGCGGAAGGATGACGAGTGAAAAGGATTAAGGAGGTTAAACATACGGTAACAGAAACTAGACCTTGGGTGGGGAGGACACAATCAAGTACAAATATGTCAAATTATAATCTTGTACACCTGAAAATTATATAATGTTACCCCAATAAATTTAAAAAGTAAACAATTTTTTTTTAAGTTATCATGTTTTCCTTTAGTGTATACTTCAGGCTAAAAACACACCCAAATTCTTCAACAATTATTCATGTGACAGTAAGTACAGATAAATTAAATGACAAGAAACTTATAAAGTACCTTTTCAAAAATTCACTATAAAAGCTTAAAATTCCAAAGGTAATATCAGTGGGAAAGTCTAGAAACTGTAAAGCAAAGAATCAATCCCAGATTTACCTGTTATAAAAAGTAGATTTCCAGCAATTTCATTTATCAGATCAGTATAAAGCAAAATATAGCCACAAACATTTGGTACATAGCCACTGTCCTCTCCAAAAAGATACTTTTATTAAAAGCCTGTCACTGCCTCACACCACTCCCACAATTTGGTTCAACTTGCTCTTTTAGCTAAGGCAAAATAAAGTTAATTCTGGCTATAGAAAAACACAGCCAGGCTTTGACTAGGGATTTTGTAGATTTAACTGATTAAGAAACTGCAAGGATCTGTGACACCTTGACCTTCCCTGCAACACGCTTGGTCTTTAGGCACAACTTGATCAATAATCAGCGGTCTGATTACCAGGTCTCAGCCAAATAGAAGAATCCAGAAATCTGGACTGTTTGATGCCCCACAGGCTTGGGTGTTTTGGGAGAGGGCATTACAGCAATCTTCCACAATTAACCTTTGGATAATTACTAACCCAACCTCTCACAGTGAGCATATTCCTACAACAAGATGAAGTGATCCACAGTGAATCTCTCTTTTCCACAACACATTTCCTTCCCCTTCCCTTGATAATTAGAGCTGACTTTTCTTTTTACTGGGATTTTCACTCATTGCTGACTCTCCTCCTATCCGAACCATCCTGCTCAACTGAGAGCTAACTATACATAAAACTCTAACAAACTCAATGTAATCGATCCTAATTCATAGGGTTAATTTTAAAATGAAGTACACATTTCTTCATACTGACAATTATTAAAGGTACATATATTAAATCCCAGTTCACTATCATTAGATTTCTATTTTTGCATTTTTCACAATAAAATTTCAAACTAGAGGGCAAAACAAGGTGAAGTTGAAAAATTTTTTTTCACTCTTCAGTCACCCATTTCTGAGTCAGGTCCAATCCTGTTTCTGCAAAACACTCAATAAAGTACTTCAGAGACCAGACAGCTTTATTACACTCAGTAACACTTGCGATTTTCTAAATTTTTGACAGCAGTATGATCAGTGAGCCATGGTTGGCCCCTGACTTCTATTACCAGCGATTAATTAAATATTTCTGAGCTTTATTTTTTCTAATTGGTGGTAGTTTTTACAGACCATCTTTATTTAGAGTATATCAAACATCTTCTCTAAAACGATTGGTAGTTTTTTGTGAACATTTCTAAAGTTGATAAAAAGGAATACCTAAGGTACCACCTACTTAAGTAAAGACACAAGTAATAAATCTCAAGAAAATGTTTGTATGAGGCTTTAGGCAGTATATGTACAACAAAACCAGCTTTTACTATGCTAATTGACCCTAATTTTAATGAGCTGAAATGCATATTAAAAATTTGAAAAGACAAAGAACGATGATGGTTCTAAAACAAACAATAACATAAAATGCTGTCCTGACACAACCCTAAGAAATAATAACAATTTTCAAACTTAAAAGAGACTATATAGCAGAAAGGGATGCTCGCAAAGTGATCTTTTTAAATCGTAAGACGACACTTTACCAGCAAAGATAAATAAATCAACTAGCAATAGTTGTAAGAAAAAAAAAAAAAAAATCACATGAAGAAATAAACTAAATATATTAGTAACTTCACACCAAGTTGTCCTTCATTCCAGCCAGACAGAAAATGTGATTTCCAAATACAGTCTGCGTATTTTCAACTCAGGTAAAAATCATAAATGTATGACAAACGTACTGTTTTAAATTAATTTAACATTAAACATTTTCAACAGACGGTCACACATATGTAAATGCAGAAGCTACTTCCAACATGTGGAATGATACTGACTTATCTTTTCCTTATCCTCCACTGATAAACTGGCTCCTTCAAACTGACAGTTTTCCAGACATTCAAAAGAACAAAAGGGAAAATGCAAATAGATCATCAGTCTAACATCTACCCAGGGAATAGCCAATTGTTTATTCTAGGTCCTTAAGGATCTAAATAATAATGTCCTTTGCAATAAAGTTTTGTTAAAATAAATGCCAATATTTAATCCCTAAACACTGATATTTTTTTTTTTTTTTAAATTTCCCTCTCTCTTTCTCCCACCCCCTCTCTCCACTCATTCTAGACCAGTTCAGGGAGGGAAAGTCTATATATCCAGTAAAAACTCATTAAGTTTAAAAAAAAAAAAAATTATTGAATGAGTCAAGATTAAGTCTCTTGGGTCAAATCTTATATAAGACAAATGTTTTCTTTTAACATTAAAAATAAACATACTAATTAACAACATGCATAGCTCTGATAAACAAAATAGAGCCTAATATTGTAGTAAGTAGTAAGTTATTAAATAAATTTTGCAAATTAGCAAACACCCAGCACGTAAATTACTGAAGAACAGTCAATTTAGTTCCTTTATTAAATTAGCTTTGTTTTAATCATTTATGCTTTGCATCATGGTAGAAAACCACCACAGCATATTTTTAAAAGAGTAACAGCATCTTAACATGTATTGTATTCTGGGAAATTAAATCTTTGCTAAGTAACTTTAAATTTTCCAGATTTTCATATATTTACTAAAAACTGTTTTCTCTATTAGTTTTCTTTGAAATTTGCATATACAAAGGGTATACCTTGGTCTCTGATAACTATCTCATCCATTAAGATAGATTTGCCATTGTTATTAGATGATACTTTTTGCTAATACAATGCTACAGAAGCTAAGGGATATTATCCTAACTAAATTCTGAAATTTGTATGATAATTAAAATTTGTATACTAATCAGTTTTAATAATGTACATTTTTAAAATCTAAATGTACAAAGCCTCAATTTTCTTGCAAAATTATAAAATTATTTGGGTGATAATATTTTGACAGAAGAATCTCTGACCTCACATAAAGTTCTAAGTCTGTTTCTGGAATCCAAGTCTAACCAGTCCTAGTTTCTCTCTAATTGTACCACATGTAAATTTTAGAAATCCCAGTTTGATCTTAAAATTTCCAAGTAATTTAAATTTTTCTGCTACAAAACTCATGTTTTATGTTTTATATTCATAGTTTCTTTCAAGTAAGTTCTTATTTTTGCTAATGCACCATGTACTATCAAGTATATTCTTTATTAACCAATCATCTATTTCTGAATTTAAGCCGTGTTTTTGTTGCTACTCACTCACAACTGAAATCATCCCAAGAAATATAGGTTTAAGGTCCACAGAGACATGTAGTAACTGCACTTTCATATGCAGAAAACAATCCAAGACCAAACCAAGACTAATACCCAACTTACTCAGATCTGCAGTAATACACTGTACCACTTAGCGTGCAATTACAACCACCAATTCAACCATAAATCATTTTATCTCCAATCCTGCCTGAACCAGAAGGAAAATAAACTTCAGTACAAATGGTCTATTTTTTTAATGACAAATAACTTAAATCAAGAGAACTACCAAAAAGAAAACCAAAATCTGTCAGTTAAAAATATTGATAACAGATAACTTCATTTGTGGAGTTTGGATTCCATGTTAAAAGGGAACAGGGTACAAAGGCAACTCTGGATAGTCAATAGCATTAAAGTGGGGCTGCAGGAGAGTAAGAAGTAGGATGACTGAAAACACTAGATTGGATTAGGTTTTTCTTATGAAGGCAGTGATTTAAATGTACATGGCAGTAATTAATGTCTGGAAATGAAGTAATAAACTGAAATGGAGAAAACATGTAACAGTGACAAGACCACAATGAAACAGAAAAAGGAAAGAAAGAGTCAGGTATGGAAGACAAAACAAATGAGAACAAGAAAGACTATCACCACAAAGAACATTTGGAATGACTTAAAAATAAATGGGAGAAGGTGAGGGGATTAGAAAGCACAATCGGTAACCACAAGATTGCCATGGGGATATGAAAGACAGTTTGGGGAACACAATCAATAATGTAAAGATTCTATAAGGTATCCGATGGACATATGTGTTATTAGGGAGACCACTTCATGGACGGTATAAGTGTCTGACCACTGCACTGTACACCTAAAGCTGAAACTGAATAATAATGAATGTCAACTGTAATTTAATATATATATAGTCACAGGATGTAAAGTACAGCATAAGAAAAAGAGTCAGTGGAATTGTAACAGCTATATACGATGTCAGAGGGGTAGTAGATTGGGGCGGGGGGGTTATCACTTTGTGAGGGGTATAAATGTCTAACTATTACATTGTTTTGTACACTTGAAAAAATTTAAAAAAAAAAATAAGAAATGAATTATTTTTAAACAAATAAGAGGAGCTAGGAAGGATGAAGAAAGAGCTAAAATCCTAGCCCCAAATGGAAAACCATGAAACTATTTTAGAAACACCACTACCACAAATTATACAAAATTTACTAATGGAGGGGGAAAGGTACATTAAGGGATAGATACAGGGTTCTGTGGGGTTTTGTGAATAAATAACAACAGTTTTCAAGATAGCAAGTTACTTTGCAATTCTGTATATGATTCTTCAGGGTCAGTATTTTATATTATAAAGGATTTACTGAAAAAAATCCAGTAGCTTCAGAAAGAATTTTATTATACTCTTTTTATATCAAATGTTACCTATATATCTCAGCTTTCTTTCTGTTTATTTCTTCTGAAGACTGCATGATTTAAATTTTGAAAAATACATTTAAAAGCAATCAGAAGATTCTACTTACTTTGTCCCATAAACTGTAATTATAGATCAATATTTTCAAAATAAGATGAAAAACTTCACTCAGGGCACTGTGACCCTCTGAAATTACTACATTTGCTCAGGTAAATTATTAGGAATTCACTATTACTGAATTTGAAAGATGGCACACAGTTTCTTAGATATTAGTAACTTCTGCCTTTTTCCCAATGGGTGCTGGACTAAAAAAAAAAAAAAAAAAAAAAAAATCACAGTTCATTTTTTTAAGGGCTTTAGATGGGGGTGGAAGAACAGAAATTTGAGTAACCAGCCCAAAACAGATTATCAAATTGTTTCTCCTCCGAACTAAAAGAAAAGCATGAGAGTATAATGGAAAAATAAGGAAGAAGGAAAATCCGATAGAGTTCTACACTTATTTTTCTTTATATTTTCTCACTAAGACAATGATGAAGAAAGGTAACAAGTGTACAATACTACTGCAAGATGTTAGTAACAGGAGAATGGGAAAGAGGAAGGGTTGAGAAGGTAGATAGGAACTCTGTACCTTCCACTTTAGTTAGGAGCAAAACTCTGAGATAAATTATTTTATCAAATATACTATTCTATTTATCAAATAAACTATTTTATCAAATAAAGGTAGAACATCAGATAGGAGGCCTGAGGTATCCCAAAAGATGAACAAAAAACATAATTTCTGATTTTAATATAATCCACTTAAGTCATGCTTTCAAAATTCCTTTTACTTTTCATCAATCTCATTCTAGAGTAAACAAGAATGAATTCTTTTGGGTGTATACTATCTAGTTGTTAGTATTTTTCTTTTCTTTTTTTTTAAAAATGAAACTGCACAGTATTTAGAAAAATGCTACTTATATAAAATAGCATTCCCTTTGTCCTAAGTTGGTCATTTTCGTACCATGTAGTTTTCAAATTTACCTGATATTATAACTAAGCTTCCAGTCAACATCTAGGGATTTAGGATCTTACACCCATGTATACACCAAAAGGCTTTTTACACTTAGAAGGACTAGAGAGAGAGAGATGGGCAGAGATCAAATTGCAGTAGGAATTATTATATCACTATGACTAGTGTCAGAATGATGCTATGCTTCAGGGCAGCATTCCCTTTCCAAGTCTCTAATTCAGAACAACATACAACAGAAAACAAAGTACTGGCTACAACATAAACATTTGACAATTAATAAACAGATTAAAAGACCAAATGTCACCAAACTTTCTCATGTAAATCACTATCTGTACAAATCTTCTCAAGTGCAGGGAAAGGAAAAAAGTGTTGTAATCTATCTATCATTAATTCATCTATTCATCCACCAGCCAGTAGCATCCAATTTGTCATACATTGCGGAGAAAATACTGAAATTCTTGATTAATTTACTCAAATTTATTCAGAAAATCATTAAACAATCAGCGGTATAATAAAAAAGGATAAGGATTTATAACATGCCTAACAAAAAATGTCTTAACTTGATGAAAAATCTTAAGCTTTGCTAAAATGGGATCTAAAAACTTTTTTGTTGAACATTGATAACAAACTCACCAGGTGATTCTCCTCCCACATCTGGGGCTTGGGCTGAATCTACTGAAGAAACCACACTGACAGCATTGGTAGGCGTATTTGTAGTAAGCGTGGAAGGTAAGACTGATGATTTTTTTGTTGCAATGATGACACTTCTGTAATAAAAAAAAGCAAATAGATTTTAAAATACAGAAGATCACTCAAGTTAATTACATGAATTTCAAAATAGAAACTAGGAAATTAACTTATTTTTCTAATTTTTTTCTTATCTCTATTTTGATATACAATTTAGAATATTCTCAATAAAAAAAATCTCTTCAATGGTGTTCATACTTACCACATTTCAATTTTTTAAAAAAAAGACAATGTTCTATGAAAATATAACTCATTTTAACAGTTATTAATTTACTATATACTATTCTTCGCATTTAGAATCATCTTTAATTTTCTAGCTTAAATAAAATATAACCAAAGGTACATAAAAAAGGAATTTGTCACTCAAGTGGAAAAGTAATTAACTTTCTCTTAACCTTAGAATTGAAGCAGAAAACTCAACATGCTTCTACAAGGATTTTAAAGTGCCACTAATTTGAAATCATAAAACCTTACAAATTCTGTAAGGTTTAAAAATGTATACAACCCAAGTTTTTCTTTTTAATCCCCCAAGATTGTCTTGATAATATTATACAGAAAAAAACAATGCCTAGGTATAAAAGCTAGATGCAAAAATATCAAATAATCAAATCTGTTCATCTTGCGCATTATTCAAACACAGGTATTTATGATATACCGATTTCAATTAAAGTGTAACACTTTATACCAAAATAGTAACTAAAAGACCTTAGTAGGCATAACTTAAAAGGCATTTTTAATTGAAGTTATCTCCATAAACATGCAAAAACCCAGTTAATGAGGTAAGAGGACAGCTGATATATAATGCACTCCCACAGCAGTGCTTACTTTTAATTACCTGGTGTTAACCATAAGCCTAAAGTCTTCAACATTCAATTTATTTAATCACATCTTTTGTTGACAATACTGTAACTGCAAGCTTCAAGTATTCCCTTAACAGCTTTAAATAAAGTATTCAGTTTCTAAATAAAGTTACTTAAGATACTTGATCCCAATAAATGAATTCAAAAGTGGAAATTATGTAATTCTGGTACTTTAAAAACACATTTTGCTTTTGTTGTTGCATCAAAAATAGATAATACAAAGCGAAATAGGTTCCGTTTTACTTCAGTGCCTATCATGTGACCTCAAACACTGTTGCCAATTAAATCAAGTTCTCTTGTGCCAGGCATGGCTTATTCAATGTACTTGGAGGTAGCTTGTGTCACATCATTATAAGGGTGACTGCCAATGTTAACTATACACTAAAAAATAGAAGCAACAGCCACCTGAGCCCTCAATCCAAAATGGTGTGCTTAAATCATGGTGGCTCATATCAGATGGAGATTATTGACTTTAGGGGGAGTAGATACGACCCCTGTGTGTGTGTGTGTGTGTGTGTGTGTGTGTGTGTACACGTGTGCTGGTGGTACATTCAGAAAACACAAAACGTAATTTCTGTTATTTCCTACTCTAACCAGAGATGCATTATTTAAGAAAATCTGTAGCTACCTATTCCCTAGAAACCTATTTTGGGGGAAGGTGGGGAAGAGAAATATGGGGAATTTACTTTCACATTCATTCCCAAAACAAAGAACCAGCAATATCTAGTTTCCTCATACCGTATTTAAGTATTAATAGGAGCAACGAAAAATAGTATTTATAAAAAGTGAAATTGTTTTTTCTATAATTGAAATTTAAGACACAAACCTATCCTATGCAACAGTAATTCCCGTCTTCAGGAATTTCCTCAAGATAACTTATGTCCACAAATGATGTGTTCAATAATGTTCAGAGAGGCTTTATTTATAATAGCCAAAAATTGGCAACAGCCCAGAATCCTTTAAGCAGAAAAATGAATAAAAACATGGTAGTATGCTTATACAGTAGAATAATACTCAGAAACAAATCACTGATAAACCTAATATGGATGAATCTCAAAAGCATTATGTTAAATGAAGAAAGTCTTAAACAGAAGAACACGAACTTTGCATTTCTTTTTATATGAAGTTCGAGAACAGGCAAAACTAATTAATGTATGGTAGAAAAAAATCAAAATAATAATTGCCTCTAAGGAATGGAGACAGGCATTGGCTGGAAAGACACATGAGAGAACTTTCAAGACTGATGATATCTTGATCGGGGATTTGGGTTACACAGGTGTATAAATTTGTCAAAGCTCAACAAATGTGACACGTTAGATTTGTGCCTTTCCTTGTATGTACATTTTACCTTAAAAATCTGTATTGATCTCTATCTACTTAGAGATCTGGATACTGAAATGTTTAAGAGTAAAGTGAACTGATGCCTTCAACTTACTTTGAAATGCATCGAAAAGGTAGGATGGATTGATGGATAGAGGGATAGATATATGGAGAATTCCATGCTGAAGCAACCAGTTATTTAACGCTAACTGCAGAATCTCAGTGGTGGGTCTGTGTGTGTTCACTGTATAATTCTTTCAACTTCTCTGTATGGTTGAACATTTTTATAATAAAACAGTGGAAAACTGGTGAGAGAAAAAAAATTTACTACAGGTGTCCCATAATAGGCACAATCTCTCTTTTCCAAGATGTCATGATTAAAGATAACAAAAGAACTTGACCTAATTTCTAATCCTTTAAACTACTGCCATCGATAATGTTTTCAATCACAAGTAATACCTATTCTTTATTCCAATTCAGTAAATATTTATTGTCCACGATCTTTCACAGTCTCGTTCCTCACACAACTGAAGTGTGACTTCCTACATGAGCTTCCGTTTCACCCAGCATCCCTCACACACTTGTGCAATTAGCTTTTATGGTTCCTGAGAATGTGTACCATTTCACAATTCCAACCCATTGTATCTGCTATTCCTTGGCCAAGAGGCCTTCCTCTTAGTCCAGCTTGCCAGCAAACAGCCGTCTCATCTTTCAAAACCTTGCCCAAAGGTAAGCCTCCCCAGACTCTCCAAGTCCAAGTTCGTATACACTGCTCCTGCGCTCCCAAACAATCCTGTGATATAAACTTATAAATTATTAATAGCTGCTATGATTAAGCACTGACATACGCCAAAAATTATTATTCAATTCTCAAGATAATCCTAACACACATATTACTTCCATTTAAAAAACTAAAAAGTAAAGCTCAGAAAGGTAAAGTAACTTGCCAAAGTAAATGGCAGAACAAGTCCAAGTTTGTCTAAACAAGGGCCTCTAATTTGAACTATTTCCTCATATTGACCTTTTTAAGAAAGTTTTATTGAGCTATAATTCACGTACCACACAATTCATTCATTTAAACTGTGCAATTAAATTGTTTCTTGGTATGTTCACAAAGTTATACAACCATTATTGCCACAATCATATTACCATTTAAACATACCTCTATATTACAATCACCTGCACGCAATGGTAATAGAGATTCCCAAAACATAAAACTGTGTATGTACTACTACTGATATACAAAAATATATCTCTGCACAAAGGGAAAATGTTGCATTCTCTAACCTGGCTATGTACGTAGTACATAACAGAGGAATAAAGTTAATCAATTTCCAAATTCATTGACTGATTCAAGTCTTTTCTGAGGAAATATAATAATAATGCTTCAGTTCAGGGCGACATAAAAACAACGAGTCATCCAAGTAAAAGGACACTAAGCACTAGGCAGATTTCAGGATATTTTCATTCCCTTTTCCAAATTTTAAAATGTTCTCATTATTATAAAGTTTCCGTGTAAAAGACTGAAATCTTAAAAAAAAAAAAAAAAAAACGACTGAAATCTTCAACAGAGGGGATCTTTAAGTTATCATATATATTATGCGTGTAAGTGATTATATGTATTATGCATGTAACTAGCAAAACATATCCTTACAGTATTATTTACAAATATCTCAAAATTTAAATTTACCTCTACTGAAAATTAATCAGGTAAAGATTAAGGAAGCATTTCATATTTTTATACAATGCTTTAGAAAACACAAAGAAAATGCACCATACATTTGACACAACTTTGAGAGCGTATATGCCAGTCAATATGCTAAGGATACTGCTGGCATCATTTTCAGGCAACAACTTAAGTTTCTAGTAAAGAAACAGGTTGAAATCCTTGTTAATATCTAAAACACAAATAACTCTGAATTTTCAATATGTGCCATTAATTTTAACAAAAAGCATTTTCAACTCTTTAGCATAAAGAATTGGGAAGACCGATAACATTTTAGTTAGGTAAGCTACTTTTCCAAACTGTTGATTAAAAACCAAATATTAAAAGGATAAAACTTGACATATTGTAGCTCCTTTCTTTACAAACTCACTAACTTTAATGAATAATATTTGGGAGGCGCTATGCTAAGGACATATCTGAATTATGTATTTTTTTCAATCACCCATGAGGTACCACATTATTATTCCCATTCCACAGATGAGAAAGAATTTTCCTAAGGTTCCACTCACAAAAAAAGCATAAACACTGTTGATTTTTTTTTTTTTTACATGAACTAGGGAGACTTTTTTGAAAGTTTATTTTTATTTATTAACAACAAAGAGCCACAGAGTCTTCCAGATCACTAACGTTCAGAAGCTCCCTTCCAGAATCCTATCAGTTTCAAGTATCACAAGCTTCCACATAAATGTTATTTTATTTAACATGCAAATAGTTCCCTAAAGGAGAGCATTTTAAGCCTAGCACTTTAGTCCCTAAGGATCTAGTTGAAAAGCCAGACAAGCCCTTGAACTTTATCAAGATAAATCCCTGGCATCCACTAATCACCACAGAGGATCTTCAAATTAGATAAGAGCAAGAATTTTGGCATGGGAATGAACACAAACACCTTGCCATCCACAAAGGCCCACAACCTGGCAGCCTTTCAGCAAAGTTCCACTCATGTAAGCTGTTACTCTAAACTTTCCAGCTATTGCTTGGGAATTGATAATTCTTAAGATATGAGGAGAGTTGTGATTCCTGACACAGCATTCCAGAGATAAACACATGATCAGAGGGATGCTTTGAAATTCCCAAAGATATTCCAGCGGTCTACAGCTGTATGAAAATAGTTTTCAAAAGGTGTCTCTTGCTAAGAAAAAGAGGGGGTAAGCAGAGCAGTTGGCTTGCCATCAGACAATATGCTAAATGCATACCAGACATGTAAGTTCCAAATAACATCCTGAAAAATGCTATCAATAACATTCCCCTTTGTTTTCAATAAACCCCTTAAAAGGTTTTACCTAAGTATGGTTCCCTAAGTAAGTTTATATATAACCTACTCACTGAAGGCATCACTAAGGCATAGTTTAAATACTACACTATTTATAAAGAAATATATGCCAAAATATGAAATTTGGGAGAATGATAAGAAAACAACTTTCTTTGATTATATTAGTAAGATATATTAAAATTTAAAATCGACCCTCCCTTATTCACTTCTGACTACTAAATCTAAGACTAATACAAATTTAAATAAATTATAAAAACTGACAATATTTTAAAAACCTGATCATTTATACCTCTTCCCACAATCAAAATACAGCCATTATTATTCACAATTTGATATATATTTTTGAGACGTGTGAACATATATATTTTTTTCTAAAGATTATAAATTCCAAACTATTTTGTACACTGCTTTTTTTCATTTAATAATGTATCTTCCATATCATTTCACATCAATAGTGTTCTGCTTTTCTCTGTTTAATGGCTGCATGGTATTTATCATATGTACAGAAATAAAATATGTCACCAATTCTTCATAGATTAGCAAGTATGTTTGTACTGCACATTCAAATGACAGGGTCTACAGTCAGTCACCATGGTTCAAAATCTTAGCTCCACCACTCATCAGCAGAAGAGCTTACGCTACTTCATTTCCCTCTGCCTCAGTTTCTTCATCTGTAAAGTAAAGATAAAAACAGTATCTATCTATTTACCTATCTATCTACCTAAAAATGCATTTGGAATAGAACTTCACACAGTAAACTCAAGAGGTATTAGCTTAATTATGAAATTCCTTTTGCAGAAAATATTTATACTTGTATCTTTTGTATAAACTCCTAGAAGTGTGCTAAGTTTACATATTTTAAATTTCAATTAATACTACCACTTGTCCCTCATATAAATTGTACCAATATACCTTCTCAACAATATTAAAATGTTTCTTCAGAGGCTCATTAACTCTAGGTATCATCTTTCAAATCTCTGCAAATTTAAGCAGAGGAAATTATCTCTTGGTTAACATTTATTTCTTTCATTATTTAGTGATGTAGACCATCTTTATATAGTTACATATTAACAGTATCTCTCTTTCTTATACGAACTACCCTGTTCTTGTCATTTGTCAACTTTTCTATCAGTTAAGTAATTTTTTGATGCAAGATTTATAATTTTATTGATTGGTTAGCATTATACGTATATATGGGGAATACAATCCTTTTGTCTGTAATGTAGTTCAAAAATTTAGTGTCTATATATATATACATACACACAGAAAGTAGCAGTAACTGAATGTATCACTAGATGTGATAGCTAAGTTTTTATCTATTGAGTGATTTCTTCATGCTAAGTCCTACAGAATAATACATCCTCAATATCATTTCACATCAATACATACTGTTCTCTTTAGTGGCTGTATAGTATCACACAACAAAAGGATAGGGAAACTGAGGCTCAGGAGGATGAGGTAACTTGTCCAAATGCACTAGTAAGGGATAGAGCCAGGACTCAAACTCAGATATGTCTGATTACTAAAGTCAGTATTTTAACTCCTGTATTATAAACCCTATTTTAAAAAAAGAAAAAGACAACATTTGATTCTAGCAGCCACTGTATCTATAATGTCATATTATAGATATACCAATATGCTATTTATCTTGAATTTAGACTGTCAATTTCATTATCCAGGAAACTAACCTAACCTTTAAGTGGTAGAAGGAATAAGATAACAGGGGATGATGGCAAAAGATTCTCCATTAAAATTATATGTCCCCTGTGTTCTTTCAGAGCGTCTTAATTACCATAAACAATTTCAACCAGCTTGGATACCTAATGTGCCCACATGCAGCAAATCTGAAGTAGAAAACTAGAAGATGAGAAGAAATAAAGAGAACAGGAGATGCAATGAAGTAACACCCAGACAAAGGGAAATTAGGATAATAGAATCCCACTGGAAGGGAATCCCACTCGCTAAATCAGAAACAAGTTGAGCATCAAAATAAATAATAACAACAGATTATAACACATTAACTAAAACAGGAAACCATAGGGCCAGATAATTAATGAACAGAATGCATCTGATGAGGATGACACAGTTTCACAGTAGTAGCTCTTCTCAAGGAGTACCTTAACAGCGGAGAAACCTAGAAAACACCATTTTAATAAATGATCAGAATGAACATCATCAGTAAGGAGTAAAACGATGTACCACATGTTGGAATATAACAAGAAGAAACAGTGCCACTTCTTGATATTCCTGCCAAAGATGCATTAACTTGAATCTAAACCTGAGGAAACATTAGACAAACCTAAAGTGAGGGCCAGTCTACAAAACATCTGCACTATCATCTCTGATGTATCAAGATCATTAAATTCCAGGAAAGACAAAGGAACTATTCTTCCAGATAGAAGGAGAATAGAAAGAGACAACAAAATACAACGCATTATTCTGAACTGGACCCTTCAATAGAGGGCATTATTGAGACAACTGGTAAAACTTGAAAGGTAGTTGAAGAATAGAGGTAGTATTTTATCAATGTTAATTTTCTTATTTTGATAAATGTATTGTGGTTATATAGAAAATACAGAACAAAATATTCAGAGGGGATGGAGTATTATGTCCCTTTCCTTTCAAATGACTCAGGAAAAATAAAAGTTCTTTTCACTGGCTACTTCCGTATAAGTTAGAGCTTGTTTTCAGATAAAAATATTGATTTTTGAAAAGAATATGTTTAACAACTCTTAATACATACAAGTTTTGTACGTAGAATTTCAAAAAGTTTAATAATACATAAAGAAAATCAGGTAAATTAGCAAAAAACTTCTCAGGGCAGTAAAACCAACAAAGTCAGGAATCCATTGTCAGCTTCCTCAAGCTGTCAAGACTCTGAACAGCTTGTTGAATTCCTGAGTCTGCTGGAATCCATAGATTTTTATCACAAAGGCTGGCACAGTACTGACAGCAAGGGAGTGAACGGTAGTCATTTGTGAGAACTGGTGATTTGTAAATTTTAACCAATGAAATATTTAACATACAACTCGCCAGTGTAATATTAAAATTATTTTTAAATCGTCCTATTGATATGTTGATAAATAAAAATTTGAAATGGTATACAAACCATACAACAAAAATATCCTTGTCGTTTTTACAAACTAGATTAAAACATTCCTTTTTAATGCTGAAGCTATAAAATGTAGCAGGGTTAAATTCCTGTTTACCCTTCAAATCTTTATACTTTATCAATACAAGCATACGAAAACTAAAAACTATTTACAGTACCTGTCAAAAGATCTGAACTGCACAGGTTGTTCCACAGACAGATCGCTAAGAGCTCCAAGGCAGGCTGGGGGCAGAAGGGCAGGATCCACTGTGACTCCATCTGCTGGTATGTTAACCAAGCTTCGGAGAATGTCCTTTACGTTGACATTTTTTGAAACTGGAACTGATGGCGCAGTCTTGTTATCCAACTCATTTCCGCCATCATTTTTGGTTTCCTGAGATTTATTGACTTCTAAAGAAAGAGTGCATAGCACCTCACTGATGGCGTCTGGGCCTGCGCTGACCCCTGGAGAGGATGGAGGGGGAGATACATTCACGTTGCTTCCTAAGCCAGTAGCTGTTTCCTCCCCAATGCCTGAGTCCTTCCTTCGAGCAGATGATGTGCTTTCAGATTCTTCTGCTGATGCTGGAGTTAAGGCGCTGAATCCTGCTGGTGTGTTTTCTACATCTTACCCAGAAACAGAAGAAAAGTACAAATAAAAAAACTGAAAACCAATTTTAAAAAGGTACATTCGGTCCTAAAGTCATCTATATTATTTTAAATTATGAAATATACAGCACATTCTAAAAGGCAAAAATAAATTACATAATTTATAAAATGTACTGAATAAATGTACCTATAATCAAAATAGACGGTATAATAAAATAAAACAGCAAAATACCTGCGAAAACCCTCCAAACTGAACATGACATACCAATGGATAGCAAAACAAGGCTGAAAGCCACTGGCCTACAAAAGTCCAAAATCCGTCGGAGAAACTACAAGGCTCTTCGATAATCTAAGTCTACTGGAATACACACTTCACCAGGTCAGAGCAGATTTGTCTTCTCTACGTAACACTTCCTCTCCAGCATCTGTCCTAATGCCTGGGCCGACACAATGCTTGGCAAGTAGTAGGCGGTCAATAAATACTCATTTCCAACTTTATTTCCTGCTGCTCATGCCATCACACATTAGTTTACAACAACAAATTACCTGCAATCTGCTGAATGTGGAACAATGTTTTGGGCTTCTGTACCTTTATACATTGCCATCTCTTTGACAGTAACCCCGAGACCTCTACCTCAAACATGGTGTCTACTGCTACCCCTCCGACACGCACGAATAATTCAATGATCCTTAAATAATGCAATGATCCTTTTCTCTCTTTCATTCCCTCCAAGCAGGCATTCACTCCGTTCCAACAAAATGCTCCATCTTACTAAATCCAAGTCGTTGGTTCTCAGTCCTAGCAGTACTTGACAAAGCAGCAGTGGGTGCTTCTGGTTTTTCATCTGCTATCTCACTGGCTGCTCCCTCTGAATTCCCTTCACATCTTTTTGTCCGAATTTCTTTTTTTAAGTGTGTTTTTCCAGGACCCATCAGCTCCAAGTCAAGTGGTTGTTTCAATCTAGTTGTGGAGGGCGCAGCTCACAGTGGCCCATGTGGGGATCGAACCAGCAACCCTGTTGTTAAGAGCACCGTGCTCTAACCAACTGAGCTAACTGGCCACTCCTCTCCCTGACTGCTTAATTGCGGGAACTTAGTATTCAGTTCTTAGTCCTCTTCTCTCTCAACACTTGTTCCCTTAGTAATTTACTCTCAAAGTTTTAAATACCACTATATCGAAAAACAAAGAAAGCTCGGACTGTTATATGTAACTGCCTACTCTATACCTTCTATGTCTAAACAACATCAACACATTGAACACTGAATTTATCTTTCCCTGAACATGTTTTACCTTCAGTCTATCCAACTGCACCTTATAATGATTCTTGACTGTCCTTCATCTTTCACATCACCACACCTAATATTTTAAAATCCTGTTTTCTCTACCATCAAAATATATGCATAATCTGACTACTTACTACTCACTAGCTCTATAGCTATGACCCTAGTCTACCTCTCAGTCATCTTGCCTGGATTATTGCAATATCCTCCTGACTGGTAGTATTATGACACTGTTATATTAATGAACCTATTGGCCCATGCTTCCTGGTATTCACCTCCTTGAATCTGGGCTGGGCCTGACTGACTTGAACCAATAGAATGAGGCAGAAGTACACGGGGCTAGTTCTGTGCTCAGGCTTTAAGACGGTCTGGCAGCTGGTACATTCTTGGAGTCCCCAAACATCTCTGTAAGCAATCTGGCTACCTTGCTGGAGAGAACATGGAGAGAGGCCATATGAAGAGATACAGGAACTCCAAACTAATGGAGGAAAACCAAGGAATTCAGCTGAGAACAAGCATCAAGGCCCCAGACATACAGTCATCCCATTCAAGGCATTTCAGTCAGTCGGCCCCAGCTCTTGGCAGGAATGAATCCTTACCACTGTGCCCTGTCCAAATGGAATTCAGATAATCATGATGACAAGACTAAAATAGTTGTGGTTTTTCCACTAAGCTTCAATGTAATGTGTTACATAGCAGTACATAACTAAAACACTGGATTTTCCTTGCTCTCTAGGGTGTATTCTCAACACAGAATCCTGAGTGTAACTTAAAAACATTAATCGTAATTCCTATATTCAAAACCCTCCAATAATTCCCCAATATCCTTAGAGTAAAAATCCACATCCCATTTCCCCTCATCATATTCCTGATATTTTTTCTCTGTTTGATTATTTTCTTTTCTTAGTACTTACCACCTTCTAAACTACTGTATAATTTATTTATTACATGTACTTATTTGCTATCTTCTCTCACTAGAATACAAGCTCCATGAAGGCAAACTAAACTTTTTTCTTTTTTTTTCTCTTTTGTTTATGAATAAACCCAAGTACCTAGTAGATACCAAATGAATATTTATTGAATAAACAAACAGCCTCTGTTGGGTGGCAGCTACTTCTACCACCATAGTTGCTTCTTTAACTATACATCTATAACTGGCAGTTTCTTCTGTAACTCCAATTATTACAGTTATTTGTTAACAAATCTGTCTTTTATAAGAGAATATGAGTTACTTATTCTTCGCAACAAAAGCTTAAACACAATGTTTAATACTTTATGTGCAAAGAATAACATCTTCTCACGTACTTCTTAATCAGATAGCTCATTTATAGAACAGAAATCATCTTCCAATTACAATTAGCTACACGGGACTTAAAATATTTAGTTATTAATAAAAATAAGTGTATGCTCTCACTCTATACATAAATGGATTTAAATTCCAGAATCAATGTTTTATCTATTTTCAGTAGGTAACATTTTACTTGAACTTTGGATGCCAAGGGATAAAATACAGAAACTTACCAGAGAGTGATAAATTCACACTTTCACTACCAGTTTCCTTAAATGACTGGCTACGCCTTTCATTCTGGGGTTCCAAAATATCTCTGTACTTTGAGACCATAAGAACAGAGATAAAATATACAACTGCCAAGGCTAAAAATTGAGCTTGTTTGCTATCCTCCTGGGGAAAAATAAAAGTAGTTGATCATGCCATTATCAAATAACATGCTTTATTTTACATGATGCTATTTAAATATAAAACTTGTTTACAAATCTTCCTATACATGCAGAAAATAATAAATTCAACTGAGCAAAAACCAGACAAATGCTCTTGGAAAAATGCCCATAGATGAGAGGCTTTATGCTTGTGATACATGGAAAGGAAGACGTTGGCTCATTTTTCAATTAAGTAACTCAATCTGAAGAAACATGTCTTAATATACTTCATAATATTAATCAAATAGCAATTATCATTATATATGAATAACGATTTTTACTTCTAAATTTTAGAATTAAAATATGTAAAATAATCACAATAACAGTTTTCATAAAAGACAAACATTCCAGAGGAAAAAAAGTAAGGGTATCAGATACATAACAGGATGCCAAAGGAATTCCTGAGTATTTTAAATAGTACAGACAACCAAGTGTCCAGGATTGAAAATATAGTTTCTTCCAGAAAGAAAAGGACAAACTAGAGCGGCCTCTAAAAGAGGTCCAGGCCTCATACTAAACTCTACTACAGATTATCTATGCAGCTGTACATCAATGACCTTTTCATCTGGTCCAATTCGCCAGCTTCAAAGGGACCCTCCACACATCACTGCCCTGATAACTTTTCAAAATAAGTTTAAACTTAATTAAAAAAAAACACTCAAACTTGTCCATCAAATCTTGAAAACTAAAGGTACCTCAAGTAGCAAATAAATTTAGGATAAGGAAAACAAAGAACATTGCTGCCTACTAGATAAATAAATGGAAACGAATGGTAGAAATAAAACCAAAAGTTAATAATTAAAGTTTTGGACACAATTTCAGGGAAAAAATGAGATATCAGGCATTACCTGAATATATCGACTTGATACATTACACATATTTATAATCTGACAAGAATCTATGGTACTTTTTAGGTTCATGTGTAAAAAGTTATTAGTCTAGATGGAAAAGATGAATATACGATTTTCCTTTTTTATTAACCATCCTTTTCTCTAGACATGCTTGTGTTCTTCTGCCACACAATCCTGTCATCTGGTACGATAACTGATGCTAATGAGATCAACATTAAAAATGTAGGCAAATAACTGACTTGGTCTTAATTTCTTAACTCATTATAAATTATTTATGCCTATCTAAATCTTTATTTAGCCCACCGATATGTTCAATGTTTACTAACTAAACCCCTGAAATCAATTGTAGCTTTTACTGAATATGTCCTGTGAATCAGGCACTATGCTGCGTACTTCATATAAGTTCCTTAACCCATTTGAACAAGATGAGGCCTAGAAAAGTTATATAATTTACCAATATCCATACAGCAAGTGAAAAGCAAAACTGACCTCAGATTAGAGTGATTAATAACCTTAGCTCTTAACCTCAACACAGTATTTTCTTCATATTCCCAATCTTACATCATTTCCTTTTTTCATCAGTTTGCTTATGGTAGAAGAGGCTCTGGGATATCATTTGGGGAATATGGACTCTTTTCTAAAATTCCTATACAGTGATTATGTAATGTAACTTTTATAATTACAAAAAAAAAAAAATTGTGTTACTTTAAAAAATGACATGGTAGATACAAGAAATATTCTAATTCTCTTTCCAAATACTGTGATGTAATAGCTTGTTAGAAAGTTTTAAAGGGCCAAACCATATACAGCCAGGGTTAGGAGTTTTGATTTTAAGTGTTATGGGAAGATATTAGAGAATTTTTAAAGAAAAAGAGTTATACCATCCATTCTAGATTTTTAAAATTATTCTAGGAAATACAAAGTTATGGGGCAAAAGACTCAATACCTGAAGGAAAGAGAATGGGAAGACAAGGAAGCAGCAATAGTTGGTCCCAAAATAAACCACAGTCAGTAGATTCAGAAAAAACAAAAGTTGATGGTTTCTTAATTAAAGGAGTAATAACAGCTACCAAAAAGCAAAACAAAATGAGACCTAGGGGAGGCAGTACAGCCAAATGGTTAACATTAAACTTTCAAGATTCAGATTCTCTAGATCCTTAACCCATTGCCACCTTTTACGACTTGCTTGATCTTAAGCAGATTATTTAACATAATACTATCTTTCTTGTAGGATTATTGTATGAATTAAATGAGATTATACACATAGAGCATCTAGTTCTGTGCTTCACACATAGTAAGTGTTCAATAACTATTAATTGTACTATTAAAAATTGTATACATGTATAAAACTTAGTGAAGGACTCGAGGACTAAAACACAAGAAGAGGGAAAATTAAAAATTGAAGTTATAGAGTTTATGAAAAAGACATATAATATAGAACATCTAGTACTTAACACATAGTAAGTGCTCAATAAATATTGATTAATGACAATACTCCAAAACCTGGTAAATAGGATAACAAATGACTTTCATTTTCATAGTTATGCTTTCTTATACGACTGTACAATTTCTACATGAAACTTGGCTAAAATCAGTTAAAACAAAACTGGGAAAGTGGGAAATAAGAATCAGCTAAGAGAATACGTGAAAGAAATGTTATAACTTACGATGTCTCTGAAGACAACTGCCCTAAGGCGATTAATATCCATGTCTTGTAAGAGCCTGTCAAAATCTCTTACTGGAGATATACCACCAGTCACCATGTCCACTGGACTCTAAGACAAAAAATATATACATATACATTACACAGATATTTAAAGAAATAAACATAGTATTCCACGAACCAGAAAAACAAAGCCGTAAGATTGTTTATCCCTGTTTATTTTTTCTACTTATTTCCCTGTTCTTTTTACGGGTGTTGTGATAGAGGTATAGAAGCCATGAAGGAAAAAACAAACTGCATGTTAACTCTAACTCACCAAGTACATGAACTATAAATTAACATATTGGAAGGGAAAAGGTATCATAGACACAAGAAAAGTAAACATTTGGAAAAGCAGACAAGATTAAGTATAAGCAAATCTTTACTGTATGCACAAATATTCGAACGTTATGTCCACAGACTAAAATAACTATTTTAGGACCTCTGTCACATTTATTTAACTTTATGTTGAAATAAACAAATAAATTTAAGATCTTAATCATAAAATAAAAGTATGCTTTTTTATTTAATTAAATATTCTGTAAGCTTACCTTTGCTGCAGACTTCCCCATAGGAATCAGGCTATGTATTGATTTCTGGCCTTTTGCTGCATCTCCTCTAGCTTTCAGTTGTGAATGCTGCTGACACTCTAAGCAATTCCTTACTGCCACTGCACACACTGTTATTTATTTTAAGGACAAGATCGGGTAAGAAAAGAAAATTATCTTTATGATTACAAAACTGATAAGAATCACCTATGCAATACAATTTACATAAGATTTTATTTGAAACAGATTACCTTCAGCAAAAGTTCTTATAATGTCCTGGACTTTATCACCAACCTACTGTTGGTTTTCTGACTTTGTTAGCTACCGTTAGGGCCCACTGCTAAGAGGGAATCAACTCAAGAATCTTAATAAACAGGCTACTGTTTCTTAGGCCTCACCTAAGCTACCTGCAATGATCTTTCATTAAGGGAAAGATAGGGAAGAAGAGAACTGAAAGAGAGGTGGAAAAAAATAAAAGCAAATCACATTGCAGGAACTAGTCTATGATAATAAACTTCTATTACCTTCTTTAAAGTAAAATAGTTAAACAGGAAATTGGTGTGTTTTTCTTATAATGTATTATTACAGCATGATATTAATAGAGACTGATAGACAGTATAGAATTTATAGGGAATATTTATTGGTTCTACATTTTACTGGCTTTCGTTAAAACTGTTTAAAATGTGGGGAACAGAAAAGAGATTGTGATTAACACATAGTCCAAAATTACCTCTCTCAACATCTCACCAACTGGGCAGCTACTTGGGTTTAGAAATTAATTTTTAACTCTAAATGATGAATTAGGTAATGCACAATTGACTATAAACAGCTCGACATCATGTGGTCATCTCAGTTCCCAACTAAATCAGTAGCATTCAAGGTCTGAACAAGAGTGGGAGAACAAATTAGAAACCAAACCACAAACTTAAGTGGGAACTTTAAATACCACTATCATAGGGCTAACAGACATTATTGAGAACAGAGAAGTATTCAGAAAGGTGCCAAAAGATAGCAACAAAAGTCAAAAAAAAAAAAAAAGAGGAAGAAGGGAGGGAGGCAGGCAAGAAGGGAGAATATGGAATACAACTCTATCAGATTTGGAATCAGGCCCAGGAAAATCACTTTTATACTACTTTTGTCACAGGTTGCATAAAATCAAGTTTGGGTTTTCATGACAAAGTTAAAAACCACACAAGACTGCCAAGTGTCAATCAGTGTCAGTATCCTACCTTCTTCCCCCAATCTCAGGAAAGAACAAGAATGAGAAGACCAGGGATCAAAACATTTGGATTATTACCAAGCTTACCATATTCTACTAATACTAAGTGATCTTGAACATTACTTTCCGAGTCTCATTTCCATATGTAAGAGATGGTACTAGGGAAGATTGAATTTTCTCTTTAGTTTCTTCTACAGCTATAAAAAGGAGGGCAATACAATATTCCCTAGCTTCTGAATCTAATACCTCTTGCTATATATAGTGAAGCACTGCTAATGTAGCCTTGTATTGTCCATTGAGAAATGTACTTTTTTTAGAAAAGTGGCAATACTTTTTAAATAGCATATACGAAAGCAGTGGAGTCTAAATATTTCAATTACATTACCAATAGCAAGTTTAAGTATGCTATGACAGAGAAAGAGTAGGAACACTTGTTAAACAAACCACTATATTCAAATTCCAACTTCACCAATTACAGGTTTTCAATTTTGATGTTTCCTTATTTCTCTGATCTCAATTTCCTCATGAATAATTAAAAAAAACGACTGCTGACTCACTGTGAATATCAGCAATAATGACAAATGATGGTAGTCAATAAATAATAGCTTGTTTTGTGATGCTCACCATCTGAATCTTTACTTAAAATTTTAAAACTTTCTAAAAATTACACCAATGTCATTAGAGCGTCCTACGTTTAAAAGTACTTTGAATAGCATTCTGAAAAAAAGTAATCATTGTACTGAAAAAGACTAAATACAAGTATGTCTCTGTTTATATAACACATTCTTGCTAAATATGAGAAATATTTCATTAATTAGATTTTCCACTTCTGATGTTATATTTTCATAGGTGCCTTATTTCTGATCCGTCTTCATAAGCTATGGTGTGTGATGGTTTTGCTTTCATTTCCTGGTCTCCCTCTCTCCATCTGCTTCTCTCCATTTAATATGCAAATCGTTAACAAAGTTTCAGTATTTACAACTAGATACAGGAAACCTTCTGCAGTAAAAAAAAAATTTTTTGTTTCACCTAAGGAAGCCCAGATAACACTATAAATTCTATTCATGTATTTTAACTTTTACCTAAGGAAGAACTGCCTCCAGGAAAAGAACAGAGATTTAATAATTTTATTAACCGCTTTAACAAATTAGGCCACCTTATGTGGATAAAGGTTGTACCTGAATGATGCTAGTTTAGAACCTTGTTACTCAAGTGTGTTCTAAGAGAAGTACCATAAACATCACCAGAGATTTGTCAGAAAGAATTTTAGGCCTAATCCCAGACCCATATACTCTGAACTGCATTTTAACAAGATCCTCTCAGGTGATTACGTGAATGAATTACCTTAAAATTTAAGAAGCACTACATTAGAACAAAAGAAAATGATTAGGGAAAGAGGGCTAATGCTGATCAGAATCAACTTAGCAAACTTTTCAAAACATGTCCTTCCACCTCTGTCCAAGTTCACAGCTATGACTGTAGCATACGAGGTAGCTAAGACCTTCACTCTCTGCAAGTTAAAATATAGCGCTTGACAAATTCACTAGCACACATTTGCCCAACAGGAGAAAGACAATTTTCAATTGAAAATGTCTGGATTACTGGAAATTTTTAAAGTAACTTCCTAACGTATGGATTTTAACAGCTCACCTAAACGAAGACACTGCCGTAAAATTCCTCCCGATGACATATTTTTTTCAGCTTCAATTTCGGTAAAGCCAAGAGAACTTGCAAATATAAGCACATCCACAAGACTGATTATCCTTTGCAAAAATGTCACAGAGGCTTCTATTGAAAGGCCCTGAGTGGCTTCAATATTTTCCAGCTCGTGCTGTAAGGAATCAAGTTTGACAATTACATGGATATTCTGATAGAAATCTCTTTTTATTAGACACATTCTCTAAAGTCCTAAATTTTACAAAAATCCAGGCTTTTGGAAATCTAGTACAACAGAGTGATTTCCTTATCATTTCATCTAAAAACAAGGCAAAAGAAACATACAGGTGAGACACCTTCAATCATATTCACTAGCTGACTCATCCCTAAGAAATCAACATTCGTTTTAGTCCTTTCATTCCTGTCGCTTTTGATTTACAGCACCTATGATGCATAGTAACCACCACATTCAAGTTTTAATCAATAAAGATGCATAAAAAGTCATGTTTTCACACCAATTTTATATAGTAGTTAAGTCCTTACTGTAGCCGATGTAGCAGCTGAAAGCAATGGCAGTATACCCCCACAAGCCATGACCATATTGTCCATCACTTGAGAGATGAGATGAATTGTGTTGTGTACAAAGATGACATTATCACTGCTATTCACGAAGTCCATAACTGTCTTTGTTGAATGGCTGTCCAAAGATAAATGATGTTTACTGATAAAGCTAAAGAAAGGAAATCACAATTTGCCTACTTGAGGGGAGGGAGGATAAGAAGGTTCTTTTGCTTCATCTTGAAAGCTTGTAAAGATAATGATGCAGCAGGCATCTAGGGGTGTATACTTCCTCAGAAGATGTAGACCATTCCATATCAGCAGTTACTATCCAAGCCCTTTTTCCGTGCTGAAACATAAATGCTATTCATCTTACACTTGATATAGAAAATTGAACTAAATTCTCTTTAACTAGGGACAAAACAGAGAAGTCACGTGGCAAAAATTAAGAGATAAATGGTGGTAAATTTGAAAATGGTGCTATTAAAAATGAATTTTCTACTAACATTTTCTTAGATAATGCCATGAAATGCTTTTAAACAGAATAAAAGTAGTATACAAATAACAAAACCAAATTAGGCACTTTTAAAATCATAAACCATACATAATAGAGGATAATCTGAAATACACAGATTTCTAATACCAAAAATACACTGGAGAATTGGGATGTTATATGTAAATCCCAATTTTTTTTCAGTATTTCTAGCAGTAAACCCATTTGGGAGATCTAACTTTCGGTGATTTATATACTATAAAACATGCCACAGGAAATGTTCAGCAAATTTTTGAAAGAAAAAAAATCTGATTTTCAAGTATTCGTAATCCAGACAGGGTAAGTCATTTTAATAATGGGGAGTAAAAGTTAATTCAATAGAACTTTACGATAGAATAATTTATATTCTATTTTTTAACCAAATATCTGAAATTAACTGAAAATATTAACTATATAAATTTCTTTGAAAGCAAAAGTTTATATACATCTTCTATAACAAACTTATGGACAAACCTTCTCCACATTTGTATATCTGTTTCTATCGAAAATAACAGATCAGTGAGCAATCGTTGATGCATCTGAGACCATTTGAACTCGGGAATACGAAACACAGATCTGGAATCCCTCCTTTGCCCATTAACAGCATCTGGGGCTACTCCTTGCCCTGAGTGCTCCTGTTGCCTTGACGTCTGATACAGAAAAAGAACAATAAAACAAGTTCAACTTCAAAGGAAGGCATTAATAAGTAATTTAATAGCCTCTATGCAATTCATCTATCAAATACATTTTAGGATACTAGGGAACCAAATAAGAGAAATATTACCAATAAATAACAATATTTTAATACACTTAAAGGAAAGTTCTCAAATGTGCTCAACTACCACAATTCATCAATTAGCTTGGAACCACGTTAGTATTTACTGCCAGCTAACGTACCACTTTTATAAAGCAATCAAGAAGTCCTTTGAGCATTAGCATGAAGGAAAGGCATTATCTGGATTATAAATTCTCTTAATTAAGAACAGAAATAAAGACAACAGAATGAAGAACAAACCAATAGGAAAAAGGAAGAGAGAAAAGAGTTGAATAAAGTGGGAAATGACAGCATGCAACCAACCATTGTCTAATGAATCACTCTGAGATACTGGGAAATGGGACAACTGAACCCCTAGATCTCACAAAGGCACTTCCAGCTTACAAAGTAAACAAACCGCAAATTGCATGGAATGATTTTAAATCACATACTTAGTAAAAAACCAAACAAAACAAACATACACTGGCAGGTGGTTCAGCAGGAGAGTAGCACTGGATTTTGTTGGAAAACTAATGTGCTAACTACGATTGGGTTACCAAATACAGGGTAAAAGGTAGGCATTTCCAATGTTTGCTTTAGAAATTAAAATTATGCCAATCCTGAGACTTGAAAGTAGTAATTTTTGGTGATGCTGTGGTGAAAATAATAATAATAATAAAGCTGCTACTAAATGAACTCATATTAAAAGCCAAACCCTGTGCTAAAGAAATACATTTACGTGCATTGCAGTCATATAATTGCAAATAGGATATAACCGATTCCAAAATTAAAGTACATACATTTGTTCTATTTTAACTCATGCAAATACATTTCAAGAAGACAATAAATATAATCACCTCAAGCACAAGTTGATGAGGCTGAGATGCTTCCACATTTGTACTGGCCTTCAATTCCAGTCTTTCAGTATCTGTGGCAACACTGGAAACATCCAACTTTGCAATCTTCTGCTCAGAAGCACTAGGAGACTCGAAGACATTACCCTGAGAATCATTCAATAATTTGGTTTCTCTAGCAAAGTCAGTTGTTTTCTTCCCTTCCTCCAGCATCTGACCAGCGTCTGATTGTACAGTTGTTCGAGAGGCTGAAGTGTCAGGTGAGGTAGCTGAAGACCCTGACGCTGTCATAGTCAAGATTCCGGAATCTTTAGAATCTTGAGTTTCAGTATCAGTGTTCTTCTTACTTACAGGTTCCTCCTCTTGAAATACTAATTTTTGGTCATTATGAAATATGTTGACTCTTTCACTGGCTTCACTTGGAGCTGGAGACAAGCTATTATCTTGGATCTCTGTGGGTAGACTGGCTTCCTCATTAGGACCACTTTCTACCTTGAGTTCTACATAATCATCATCATCTTCTTCCTCTACTATAGACTTATCCAATAATTCTGGTACCTCTGAAGCATCCTCTTCTGAAGGAGAACTTACAGAAGCACTGACTTCACTGACAGTCGTGTCTTTTCCAGTTGTTTTCACAGCATCAGAAGAAATGGTCCCAGGTTCTATTATGTCAGAAGATACTTCTAAATCACATGCATTAATTGTTTCATTTATAGGTGTTTCTTTTAAAGGGACTTCATCCAGTAACTCCGGATTTTCTCTCCCAGTTTCCCCTCCTTCATTAGATGTATCATGAGTTTGTGGTTCAATGTTGGATGCAGAGTCTACCGAACTTGTCTTCTCAATACTTGATTTTTCATCACTATTTCTGATGACATGAAGAGACAAAGGAGAATCCTTCGTATCTGACTGCTGAGATCCTATTGAAACATTTACATCCCTGCTAATGCCAGAGAGTCCTTGAACTGAAGAATATTGCTCTATTTCTTCATCAACAGTTCCCTGGTGTTCTCTAAATATACTGGCAAGGTTTTCCTTGTGTATTTCAAAAGTAACCTAGATGAAAGACATATAATCAATCAAAATATGCAAAAAAAATGAACAAAGCATATAGAACATATAGTATTTAACAATCTTGCAAATACATGGCTTATATAATGCAATAAAACAATTCTCCTTTAATATCCTTACAAAATGATAATCACAAAATTCTAAATAGTCAAGAAAAATTATAGCTATCCTTAATCCTAACAGGTAGCATGGCCTCAAACCACATAGAGAACACGACTGTTTAGCCTATTCTTAAAGATGCATACGAAAAGAACACACTATTCTATGGCCTCTGCAACTTGTACCAGGATCTACGTATGTACCATTGAGAAGTGCTTAGTGAACAAGATTAATACATTGTTTCAACTGCAATGAATACTTATTACCCCATGATATATCCTCAGCACATATATAGATATAGATATATAGATATATAAAATGCTGACTATTATAGCAGCTTTCCATATATTAAGCTACTAAAACTTCTTTCTTACTAAGCTAAAGAATACAAATAGTTTTAGGAGTGAAAATAAAATTCAACCCTTCCTCAAAGATCAACTGCAATTTTCAAAGTCTGAACAGGTCACGAATGGTCTGAAAGTTTGAGTTCATGCATCCCTGCATTCCTGCGTTCCACGTGTGAGTTAGTGACTATTCACGCATTCAACACTGAACATCCCCATTTGGCCTTTTACCCAAATAAATGGAAAAACAATTAGACGAAAAGTATAAAAGACAGTGCTGTGATTTTTAATGCCAAAGGTTTATAATTTTTTTATCTTGTCAAGGATTATTATCTTATATCCATTATGTGATTGCCACTGGTGTTTCGATAAGGAATGCCTCTAAAAATAGTATAATACAGGCAGAAAGCATAGGCATAGTTATAGTTTACCAATGTGAGAACTGTTTGTTCCTGTAACCTCCATTATTGTAACATATATTGTCAACAAACCTTAACTGGGCCCTGGTTTGGACAGGTGGTAGGAGATGCGCAAAGGTCCACAGGCCTTTCTGAACCACAGGTGTACATACACGTGGGTAAAAGGCAAACAAAGTATAACTAAGATGCACGTATCCTTCTATAGCTGTAATTACACAGCCTTTACTCATGATATGCACAGTACATGCGTGCCCTAATGTGCTAGAGCTAAAAATAAAAACGTTTAGAAGTAAACATTTTCCTAATAGTAAATATTTGGGGAACTTTTTTGAATATTTCAGAATGAAATTCATGCGTTCAACGCCAAAGAGTAAAGTGGCTTTGTAACATTAACAAAATACCAATTTCTTTTACTCCCAGACAGCCAGTATTTTCTTTGAACTAAGTTCTTTATTTTGATCAATTCCTCACTTATTCAACATAATCTACCTGCCTTCATGGAGCTTATATTCTAATGGAGGAGGCTGAAAATAAACATACAAGTATGTAAGATAATATCAACTAATAAGAGATTTGAAGAAAAAAGGAAATAAAGAATAACCAAAGATGACAGTCTAGGGTGTATTTACTAGGGTAACTGGGAAAGGACTCTTAAGTATGTTATTTTTAACAGATCAGAATAAAGTGAGAGAGCAAGTAATACCAGAGCAAGTATATCAAAAAGAAAAGTTTCAGGCAGAGGAAGAACAAATGTGAAGGCCCTAGAGCCAAAATAAGCGTGGTATGTTTGAGGAACAATATTAAACCAGCAGATACAGAGCTGTCAACAAGGGCAGAGATCATAATTACAGAGCATTACTGCCTGTGCGAAAGACGAGTTTTATTCTGAGTGAGAGAGAGCCACGAGGGGGTTCTGAGGAAGAAGACATGATCTGATTTCTAGTCTATTGAGAACACTGACTTTAGAGAGATCATTTCTGCACTAATCCAACAATGAACATCATCTAAGGAAGGCCAGGTACATACCACCAACCTCACAGTGAGTCTGCAAATAGATCATTTATTTCTACAATAGCAAGTATTGCAGAATGAGTTTAGCTTTCAACAACCATTTGCTTGACTTTATTCAAATTAAAGTTTTTAAAATTTATTATAAAATGTATCAGTAAACATGAATATATACAATTTCTACGTACAGGGTAAGAAACAAACTTTTTAATCCCACGTGCCTACTTACCCATGTCAAACAAAACACCACCACCTCACAGCTCCTCCACGTGCCCATCCCCAACTAAACCCCCAATCTCCCCACCCCCATCAAAAGGAAATCATTATCCTGACATTTCTATTCAGCGTTTCCTATTTGTTTTTTAAGAGTTTTACTGTACAGTCAACATACCTAGCATGTTTAGTTTGAGAAACTAAGTATATTACAAACCCAGCCAGCTTTGTAAGAAAAGGCCAATATTGCCACAAGTAACAAAAGATTCCCAGGAGAAGAGAAGCTACACAGACCCTGTGAGTCGGAGCCGAACTCCAGCTTCTCTAGGAGGACACAGAAGGCTAATTCGGGCAAGTCTGCAGGCATGCGCGGTTCTTAGAAAACACCGAGAAACACAGAGGCCAAGAGAACCGGAGCTTCTGTGAGGAGTAGTGTGGGCCGCGTGGTGGGTACGTAGCACGAATAAGGTCCAGGAAGTGGACTATATTCTCCACTTCTAAGTTCACCATGGTCTACCTCTCCTCTCAGAAGTAGATCAAAGCAGATCACACTTTTGAACAGCAAAGTGATCCAGGCAGCAGGACTAGAAGACAGAGCAGGAACCGAAGTAGCACATGGTGAAGACAAACCAAGGAGTCATAAAACACGGGCCCAGCTCATGGGGGTAATTTGTCCTCAGGTTTTACACAAATATTATAAATGCAGCTGGCATTTCAGTGATAATAGCTCCCCCGAAGTCAAACCCTTCCGTTTTAGATGGACTGTCACATGTCTGCTACATGGCTGCCATCCTGGGCTCTCCCTTCACTCTATTCCTGGAGACCTCTTTCATCTCTCTTCTGTGTTGCTTCTCCTGTTTCCTATATCCTAAACCGTTGTTGTCGTCTCTCCTGTTAGTGTAGAACATCTTCCAGTGCCTTCTTGGAAAACGGTACATATTGAACTAAATTTTTGAGACCTGAAAATATCCCACCTTCAGATTTAAGTCAGATTGAGTATAAAATCATAGCCTGGAAAGCATTTACATTCAGAATTTGAAAGATATTTCTTCATTGCCTTATTTCTGTGCTTAATGCTGGAAGTCTGAGGCCATTCTGACCCTGACCCTTCATATGACCTATTTTGTTCTTTGTGAAATCTTCTCATTGTTCCCAGCACTCTGGACTAGTCAATTTGACTTCTGCGCTGCTATTTTTTCCTCTCTAAAATGGGTAGGGCAAGGGTAAATACAAACTTTAAGAAATTTAAATTTTCCCTGGTGCCAAAAGGGAAAGAAAACTCCCTCTTCTCTTTAGTATTTCCTTTAGGAAACCGAAACTGTAAATATTCTCTCTGGCCTTTGAGATGTATGTAAACCTTTTTAAAAAATAAACCTCTTGCTCGTCCTGCATCCCAGATATGTCTTTTCCAGGGACACTGGAACCATCTCTTTGAAATATGAACACCAAGGATGACGGTGCCCTGTGCCCTGTAAAAGACCTAGGTACCTGACTCCAAAACATAACCTCCAGCTTGTCAAAAATTCCCACAAAAATTAATTTTTCTTTTGGCTACAAACCAATAAATGTATATGATTGATTGTATCTGCCTCTCCATTTGTAGACTAATCTGTTCTAAAAACTGCTTGGTCTTTCCTGAGCAAACCAACGCATTTACTTTCTTCTATAAATATGAATATTAAAAATGCTTTTAAAATTCTAAAACTGCCTTTCAAATTTCCCCTTAATTTACCCCAATAGTCTAAAAGTTAAATGGCAATTGAGTAATTATCACTGATGTTACCTTTTTTGATACTGTTTTCCTAAAGGTATTTGTGACCGATAATGCCTAATTAATTACCAGATACTGTTCTAAATTACCCAGCTAAAAGACTAGCCATTAATCTTCACAATCATTTGATAGCTAATCTATAGCAGTTTGTAATGTTTAGAAAGCACTTCTATAAACTACTAGTTAAAGATACTCATGAGCTAATACCTACATTTCTTTTGCCATTACTTTCAACTTAATTAGCACTTAAATTTACTAATTAGAAGATAAAAGATGAATACATCATGAGATTAACATTTTAATCTTATACTTAAAAACTTTAACCTACAAAAATTTAGACTTTTAAATTTTAGGCAATGTTTAGGAACTGGCTTTCTTTTTTAAGTAAATTCATCTTTTTCATTGTATTTTATTTTCCTATTGAATTACCAGCTGAATATGATGTGCTAACTTTTAATTCTTAGGTTGCCAATCTTTCCGCAGTTGATAAACAAGATACATCTTTAAAAATAGCTGCATTTTCCCATATGAGGTATCATTAAGCAGAGCTCAAAATGATCACCACCACCACGTAACAGATCTTTACAAAGACTCTGATCGAACACCTTGCAACAACAGTCATGTAAGGCAACAGATATAATAGTTAAAATCAAATTATAAATATCTGTA
Source organism: Rhinolophus sinicus (assembly GCF_057876585.1). Lineage (NCBI taxonomy): Eukaryota > Metazoa > Chordata > Mammalia > Chiroptera > Rhinolophidae > Rhinolophus > Rhinolophus sinicus. The sequence goes on along the minus strand of NC_142515.1, from coordinate 111,843,352 downwards.
TGTTCATAAATACTGATCTATTTTATGCAAAGCACCTTGGTTACAAATCTAAATACTCTGGCTCAAACCTAACCACTTAAATGCTACCCTAATGCAACCCGGCTAGAGGGATACCAAGCATAAAGCCCAGGCTATCCTAAGGAAACTAAGTAAGAGAATTAGTCACAAAAATAACATTGTAAATTCAATAACAAAGGGAAATACTCCCATGAGAAAACAAGTCATATCCATAACAAGTACTATACATTCACATACTAAACGGACAATCATTTTTGAATAGGTAGTATAATTTGATGGGGTCCAGAACTCAGTACTCCAAAGTACGGCATGTTGGTATATATACTGTTTTAAGATGAAGTAATTTGAGAAACAGCAGGTACAGGAATGACCCTCTAACCTCTCCATTCTCCCCTGAAGCAGGTCACAGACTCTGCAGGTACCAAAGACTTCTCTGATCTGCCCGCCTCCCCAAAGCCTCTGTGTGCGGGGTGCCCTCCCTATACCCAAAAGAGCATCCTAATCTCAGAAGACAGAACAATGCCAACAGGAAGCCTAACCCTTAGCATCCTACTCTTAGCTCATACACCCTTTGTCCTACCACATTTTCCTCCAAGTTTCCACCCTTTATCAAACCTAGCATAAAAACACTCAGGCTTACCTGTTTCTTCAGGTCTTCATTTCCTCAAGAAGGATCCCATGTCACATAAAGCTTATATTAAACGAATTTATATGCTTGTCTCCTACTAATTTCTCTTTGTCAATTTAATTTTCAGGCCCAGCCAGGGGCCCTAAGGTGGTCAAGGAAAAGTTTTTCCTCCCCTACAATTTGTACGATTCAAACATAAAACAGTATAGAGTATAAAAGTCTCCCTCCCACCACTGCTCCTTACCTGTACAATTCCCCCCAACAAACAAGCAATCAGTTATTAATTTCTTATGTATCGCTCTAGAATATTTTTGTGCATATACACACAAATATCAATTCTTATTTTCCCACTTGTTTTACTAATATCCTCTATATACACTGTTTCATACTTTATTTTGCCACTTAACATATCTTAGTGAACTACGTCAGGGATATTTGCAGTCCCTTACAATGAGTAGGTTAAGCATATTTTTATATATCTCAAGTACTTTTTACTTAGTCTTCTATGAGTTGTTTGATCATGTCTTTTGTCTATTTTTGTGTTGGGTGTCTTTTCCTATCTATTTCTAAGAGCACTTTATACATTGGGAATGCTACTTTAGCCCTGGTTCTCCATAGTTTTTCTGAATTTGTCATTTGCATTTGACTTTGTTTATGGTGTTGTTTGTTTTATGGTCAAAGGGGCTGTTTTGTTTGTTTTAATGTGGTAAAAACCATTAGTCTATTTTTCTCTTTAATGGTTATAGATTCCAAATTATAGTTAGAAAATTCTTATACACTGAAAGACTTTAAAAGAACCTTCTGTATTTTCTACTACTTTTGAGCAACACTCCCTTATTAACACCATGTGAGGATGCAATTTAAACAGAAGCCTTCCAACCACTATTTTCTTAATCTCTATAAAAATCACACTAGCTCATAAAACATTCTAGAATTAATTTTTTTAATTTATTTTTAAAAATATATCCTGCCTTTAAACTTCCCTGAAGCATTTAAATTTCTATTTAATCAATAATTGCTCCCCAGTTCTACAACATGCTTAAAAATACATGTAATAAAGTTACACTCATTTTGGTGAGCAATACCAGATATACGTTTAAATATTTATAACAATCGCTGAGATATACAGAATGCTTATTATACACTGTCTTAAGCATTTGACATGTACTGACACACTTAATCTTCAGAACAACCCTAAAAGGCAAGCATCCTCATTTTATATTGATGCAGATAGGAAGCACAGCGACAAAATAATATCGCAGTTAATAAATTTCTAACCTTTTCTCTTGACCAATTTTAGTTTTTTAAGAACAGTCTAGACAGGTGCTTTCATACAAAGCTACAGTATAAATTAGTACAGATTTTTAGATAGCAATTTAGTAATATCTACTAAAACTTTTTAAAACACGCAGATACTGTCTTCTGGAATTACAGGAATTTAACCTATAGCAGATAATAATAGGAGCAGGCTCATCACTGCTCAAAGATAAGGGGAAGTTAAATTATGGTGTGTATGCAACACATTGTAATATAAATCAATATATTTTTTAAGTATCACCTCCACCACTTTTTCCAAATAAAATTTTAGAGAATGCCAGAATATGAAAAGTTAACTTGAATCATTTACTCAACCACTCCTGACTACAAGTGGTCTGACAGCATTCAGATGTTACATCAAAGCCACAACTGTTGGTCTTAACTTTACTTCTCCATGATATGATGCACTGTATACACACGTAATGACGTGCAGCCATGACAATTGATGTAAGGAACCAACAAAACAAAACAAAAACAGAAGACTCATAGATACAGAGATCAAATGGATGGTTGCTGGAGTGAAGAACGGGAGGGGGATGGGTGAACAGGTGAACTGAAATAGAGTCAATAATATTGTGAGAAGTTTGCACAGTGACCACTAGGTGATTACTAGGATTAGTGTGGTGATCACATTAAGGTGTTTAAATCTCAAATACCTATATTGTATACACCTGAAACTAATATATTATTGTATACCAACTATACTTAAATAAAAATTAACTTAAAAAAAATGAAATTCCCGAATGTTGTAAACCTATGGGAAACAGGTACACACCACTGGTAACAACATATCGGTGCAGTAAGTTCTAAAAACCAATGTGGCAGTGTATACAGAAAGCTACAAAAATATCAAAATACCTTCTTGACACCTTGGAAACTAAGCTAAGAAGGAATGGGGTAAATGAGAAAAGGAGCAAGTAACTATTTCACCAGTCTCTCCATCTTCCAGGTACCGAGTAAGGCACTGCACGTTCATCACTGGCTTTCATTTGCATTTTCTGGTGAGTGTATTAAGAGCTAAAAAAGTTCAATAATGTGCCTACGTCACTCCACAGTGAGTTATCCAGGACTTCCTGAGTCCAAAGTGTTTTCCACTACAACACAATGACTGCATAAACATAGCCTCTTGGGTGCCCCAATTTTCCTTGTAGTGTTCTAGAACAGGGGTCTGCAAAACAAATCCAGCTATTGTTCTAAATAAAGTTTTAACACAACACACAAAAATAATAAAAAATATAATAAAAAATTTATGTAAGAAGTATACCATTAAATGAAATATTGTAAAATATAAATATGATCATAGTTTTTGTAAGAAAATAATTACATATATACCATGTTTCCCCAAAAATAAGACCTATCGGACAATCAGCTCTAATGCGTCTTTTGGAGCAAAAATTAATACAAGACCCGATCTTATATTATATAAGGTCTTACACTGAAATAAGGTCTTATACTCAAATAAGACCAGGTCATGTATTAATTTTTGCTCCAAAAGATACATTAGAGCTGATTGTCCGATAGGTCTTATTTTCGGGAAACATGGTGTATATGTGTGAGTACTGATGCGTATAACAGAAGACTGGAAAGTCTTACACCAAAATATTAACATTAAGTCATACCCAGGTGAGTGGGTAACAAGTGATTCTTGGTTTTTGTGTATACATTTGTAGTAGGTTCCTAATGTCCTACAATAAACATGTATTCTTTATAAAATTAAAAAATAATAATAAATACTATTTGGTTAAAAAAGAATACTATAGCAATTAAGTATAAAATGGTGACAATACATGAAACATGGAAATTTTGTAACTCTTAAAATTTATTAAAAGTATAGCTTTTAATTTTATTATATAGCCACCATAAACACACACAACACATAAACACATGCATATTTATATATGCCAATTTATACCTTGTGATTTTAAAAACAATACTGTTAAGAAACCGCTTAGAGAATTCTAACAAAACTGATTTACACCTGCTTTTCACCCAACCTAAACTATACTTTCTTTTGATATTAAAAAATGACTGACATTTACGTTTAAGACATTTCATCATATTATTAACAGCAAGGAAAATGTTAAGATATTTCAAATAATCCAATACAACACTTTACCCAAACTCATCATTAGGTGAAAAATGTAAATCATATTTTATTTTTAACTCGTGTGAGTAACTTTTACTTGTTGATTATTTTAAGCCACAGACCCATTCTATCTATGGCAATATAGGTCTAGACAAAATATAGTATCTACAGATGTTAGTTTTATTTGTTTAGAAAAAGAATTTTAGCACACTTCTCATAATTCAGAATAAATTAAATGACTTAATTTAAATTTTAATATAAGCATTTTAGCAAACCAAGTGGAAACAGTATTACTTAATTATTCAACCCAGTGTTCCATTTGAACCATAAAAAAAGGAAAAAAAAAATACTGAAAACCTAAAGAACATACAAAAAATAATGGGATTAAAAGGTTACTCTTAACAGGCACACATTTGAAACCCTGAGACTGAGGTAACCAACATATTGCAGTTATACCAGAAGAGCCTATTACTACTTATGAAACCTAGTTCAGCTGTTGGAAGAGAGGGATACAGTGACAAACAGCTTCTGTGCTACAAAGGTGGCAGGAAATCTATCAAACTGGACAATAAAATTGCAATTGAGTTTCTTTAGCTTTTTATAGCAGCTGAATGTATCCTGATGTAACTCTGCAAAAGCTATCCAATTCTGCAACATTAGTTTTTTACACACCAGTTCTTTATCAAGAACTACGTTATAAATTTGAGATACTGAAATTTAAAATGTCTGCAAAAAGGAAAAAAATAAGCATCATTTCAGTATCATATCCATGAAAATACTTACACAGCTTTAGAATGAATATTTTCAGAGAAAAAATTCAGTTCCAATAATTGCAGCAGTTTTAACAGCAATACCACAAATTGTTCACCTACTTATTGAATCACTTCATCTACACCCTGAACTTCATTAAATATTGATTTGAAGACCCTCAAAATGTAAGTTGTGCATTTTATTTTAAAAATAGATGTCAAGGCATTAAAACTCAAGAAGTTAACAAAGCAATATTCAAATAAATTGCATTATGTAAACCGTATGAAACAGAAAAGCTTTTAGTCAACAAAGGAAATTCACACAAAGAAATAAAACCAAACAATACTTATCAGACATTAAGTTAAAGGTGAAAAACCACAAGAACCATCTTGTAAATTCAAAATTATCCCCCCCCCCCCATAGAGTTAAATAAATATAGCATGTATTTTTTGAAGTATACTTTAACAACAAAAACTGGCAGGTCCACTTTTACTGTTAAAAACACTCCACAATTAACTCAATCAGCCTTTATTCTACTTCATCACTGTAATCCTAAAACTTGAGTCTAAGACTGGTTCTTGGCCCAACATACACCAAAGTGGCCTCTTTCTTTTGCAAAGGTTTTAATACCTGTTTAAAGCCATATCACTGGAGTAAAGAAAAATATAAACTTATTAATCAAAACTATGTATCACATAAAAAGTAAAGCCTCCTTTGGGTTTATTGGGTATAAACTGAGGCTACAAAATACTGATTTCAAATGCTACATAACAGCAGTAATTCATATTCCTTCAACATTCCGTGCAGCACATGTGCTCCCAGAAAGACCAAAAAAGGTTTTCCTTTATTTAAAGAGTATTAGGGGTCTTAACTGGGGTCCATATTTAATTAATGTAGAATTCCTTTCTATCTCCATACTTCTAAAGAGTATGTATCATATTATATTAGCAGCTTAATATGAAGATGGAGATAATTTTGTAAAAGTTAGTAAAAATAATTCCCTGCCCACTAGAAGGGTGCTCATTATTTAAAGTGTGTAAGAAGGGCTTTTTTAAATACAGATTTCTGGGAACATCCAATGAGATTCAGATGAACATTCTTAAGTGGGGTCCAGGAAAGTTTAGTAAAATAGCCACCCTAGTTAGTTACTCTGATGAGGTAATCCCCAAATCATATGGTGTATAATTGTGACTTAAGAACTTTAAAGACAGCTGCTGCAGCTATTCCATGCATCACTGACAGGAGCAGACTGAGGCGCTCAGGCACACACGGGGTGGCATGGTGCCCCGTGCCAGTCGATCCAAACCGCCCCAAACAATGATGACGCAATTCTTCCTTCTCCTTGCTGCAACAAATGTCTGATGTGCAACTGCTAAGTACTCAGCACTATGCACCATTCCCTGGGAGATATGAAGACGTTTAACACATTTCATCTCTGCTGATGAGAGCTTACAATTAACAGTGAAAATAAGAGCTCACTTTTAACCGATAATGTATGAGGCATTATACAAGTATATACGATTAAACGCTAGTCTACATTTGCTGTATCACTCATTACTGTTCTTCTTCATGTACATTACACATTTATTCCTTCCTGTCTTGTTTTTCAGTTTTCTTATACATACATTATCTCCCATTTTGGATACTAACTTCTTTCAGAATCTGTTCCTAATTTCTCTTTCTTTCATAGTAATCAGAAGGTACTCAAACAGAAGAAGACAGGAAGAACAAAAGGGAGGAGTGGAAAGGGGGAAAAAATAACAAAGAGGAAGGATAAAGGTAGAAAGAGGAAGAAGAGAGGTAGGTAACTGGAGTTAAGACCTAAACACAGAGCGACTGAAAATGAATGAGAGTCCATAGCATGGCTGACCAGCCAAGAGTGAGCAGGGGAGGAGGGAAGCAGAGACAAACAGGTTCACTACGGATAACACAAACAGAGAAAAAGAAAAATAGGTTGGGGAGAGAGAGAAGGCAGGGGGTACACAATGAGTGGAGGGATGTTTTAAGGCAGAACAGAAAAAGAGAAATAGGAACAGAGACGAGGGAGATATGGCTAAAAGAAGAAAAAGAGACACAAGTGAAAAGGGAGAGACTAGGTAGGCAGTGACAGAGTGTGGCACAGACAGCACCAGGTACCCAATCAATGCCAACAGGCAGACTGCTGCTTGTAGAAGACTGTTAGTCAGAGGTTGGGGAGAGAGAAGAGATGGGGACAGGGAGTAAGGAAGTCAGGTAGACAGGATGTGAGAGGAGAGAGGCTAGAGAACAGGGGGACGGTGGGGGCTGGGAAGGAGAAATAAAAGGGAAGGGGAAGGAGGTCGGGAGGGAGGGAGGGACACTTACAGAAATACCAAGAGAAAATTAAGTGCTGTGAATTCATACAGAATGACATAGCCTGAGAGTACAAAAAACTGTCATATAGAAGTGATTTAACTAAATCCTGAAAAATATAAATGCTTTTGCTAAGTACAAAGGAGCACAAAGTGTATGCCATGAATAAAAAAAAAGATTTAACAAAGCCTGATATATTTTAAATAGAATATATATTTTAATATATTTTAATAGAGTTGTCATAGTGGACATTTTGGTCTAGTGAAGTACAGGAAGACGAGGCAGAAAATACTATTTTTTTCAAGGGGAATAGTGGTAGAAATTATTTTGTAAAAAGATTTTATTTGTTCTAATCTTAAGAAAATCAGAAGAAAATTCTTATGGAAGAAAGTAAGTTATTTTTAGCTTAATAAATCTAGACAAAAATAATACCTAAGGCTCCTGACCATTAGAAATATCCAGATTAGAAGTGATCTGGATGCTAACATATGAAGAATTACAAACCATTAAGAAAAAGAAAAACTTCAAAAGACAAAACCTTGCAAAAATACGAACTCGAACAGTATCAAAGGTTAGAGAGTAGAACATTACTTAGGACCTAGCAATTCTGCTCCTACGTATATATCCTAGAGCAGTGCTTTTTCAAGTTGAATATAATTCGGCTGGCAGATCATGGAATCTCTTACTGAGGCATCATCAGCAATTTTAAATGAAAAAGAAGAGTGCGTTATATAGCAAGGTTTAGTAAGGGTATAAGTATTGTCCTATGAACTCTCTGTTTCAGGTAGTATGTGGGGTGAGAAGAGAGAGAGAGAGAGAGAGAGAGAGAGAGAGAGAGAGAGAGAGAGAGAGAGAGAGAACATACATACCTGTATACAATACATTTCTAACTGTGAGCTATAGTCATAAGAAGTTTGAAAATGACAACTCTATTAAAACCTTTGCCTTTGAGCATCTGAGTTACTCACAGCACCGCAAACAAATGTACCAAAGCTATATGTAATAAAACAAATCTTAGACACAAAGGTTTGACAGAAAAAGCGTAACAGAAGAGCCCACACAGTATGATGTCATTTTCATAAAATATAATAGGCAACATTTCATAATACATTACCTAATATATCACATTACTTAACTTTTTAAAGAAGGAAATGATACACACAAAATTCAAAATGGTGATTAGATTTGGAGTGAGGAGGGACAGGGGTTAGATAAGGACCACACAGCATGTTCTTAAGTTGTGGAGTCACAATTCTTTTATAACAAGTCATAGCTACACACATTATTTTGGATGTAATTAAGTCTTTATTTTAAAAGTTGTATTTGTATAAAACATGCCATGATTGGACATGACATAGTGTGCTGGAAGTAAGAATGAGAACTAAGGATGAATGAGAGAAATAACAGAGCTATAGCAAAGGAAAAGTCACTGAACATTTAATTCTATTTTCAGTGATTTCATTTATCAACTCTTAACTTCAACTACCCTGTTTCCCCGAAAATAAGACCTAGCCAGACAATCAGCTCTAATGTGTCTTTTGTAGCAAAAATTAATATAAGACCCAGTCTTATATTACATAAGACCCAGTATTATATTATATCATATCATACCATATATTATATAAGACCCAGTCTTATAGTAAAATAAGACTGGAACTTACATAAATTTTTGCTCCGAAAGACATATTAGAGCTGATTTTCCAGCTAGGTCTTATTTTTGAGGAAATACAGTATATATTTATATGGATTAGACATTACTAAGAAAAGACATTATTAAGAAACTTGCCTGAGTTTACACAACTAAAAATTACTATAAATCAGAATTTAAACCCAGGATTATCTTATCTCCAAAGCCCATGTTCTCCTCATTACTCACAGAAATGAACAGGTAACTGAATATAAATGTTCAGTCAGAACTGCTCAAAAGCTCAAAGGTACCTGGCATATCTCTTAGTCCAACCCCTTTATTTTGTAGATAGGAAATTCAAAGAGACTAGGCTACTGGCCCTAAACACCCTATGACTTAAGCAGTTCTCAAGATTTCTTGGTCTTAGGATCCTTTACACTCTTAAGAAGTACTGAGGCCGCACAAAAACCTTTTATTTGTATGCAGTACATCTATTACTACTTACCATATTGGAAATTAACACTAAGAAGTATTACAAATATTAAGAAATTTATATTAACAATAAACCCATTACATGTGAATGAAAATAACATTTTTTGAAAAATGATTTTTCAAAACAAAATAATAATGAGAAGAATGCTATGATTTCACATTTTTGCCTATCTCTTTCAATTATGGCTTAATAGAAGACTATTACATTCTAATGTCTACTATTGCATTCAATCTATTGCATTATATTGTTTTCACTGAAGTGTATGACAAAAATCCACCCTCAAAAAGATACTCAGCTGTGAAAGGAGGACCTCACACACTCCCTGAAAAGGTCTCCTGGGCTCCCATGTTCTTCAGGCTGTAAGCTAAGATTTAATGCTCTAAAGGTTATATTCCTCTAGCCATCCTTCCTAAGGACTTGAACAAACTAAAGTATATAGGAAAGTACTGAATTAACATACACTATTTAGAAAATCTGAAAAAAATCTAATTTATCCTGGCATTTCCCTAATCTAGAATTCCCCAGATATCTGAAATCCAGTCCAAATGTATAAGAATGAGGCCCAAACTCAAACCTGTCTTCCTCATGGGAGTTTGTAAAGAGGAAAACAGCACTATCAGAAAATAGTCCAGATTGCAGCCCACTACAATAGAAATAGCTGGGCATCAGTACAGACCAAAGCAAGTTAGACAAGGGCGGCAAAGAGTTTCTATAAAGTGCCAAACAGTAAATATTCTAGGCTTGGGGATCATAAAGTCTCTGTTGCAAATAGTATTTGTAGCATGAAAGCAGCCATAAAACATGTATACCGTGTTTCCCCGAAAATAAGACCTAGCTGGACAACCAGCTCTAATGGGTCTTACGGAGCAAAAATTAATGTATGACCCGGTCTTATTTCACTTAAATAAGACCGGGTCTTATATCATATCATATCATATCATATCATATCATATCATATCATATCATATCATATCATATCATCATATCATATCATCATATCATATCATATCATATCATATCATCATATCATATCATATCATATCATATCATATCATATCATATCATATCATCATATCATATCATCATATCATATCATATCATATCATATCATATCATATCGGGTCTTATATTAATTTTTGCTCCAAAAGACGAACTGTCCGGCTGATTGTCCAGCTAGGTCTTATTTTCGGGGAAACACGGTAGCTGTGTGTCAATAAAACCTTATTTACAGAAACATATCAGGCCAGACTTGGCTCTCAGGCCATGCTTGACTAAACCCCGCCTCAGAAAACTGGTCAGCTCAAACAATTTTGGAGACATAGAGGAAAAACTGAGGGTTGCTAGATGGGCTGGGGGTGTGGGGATAAGGGGGAAGGTGAGGGGTTTAGAAAATAGTCGGTAACCACAAGATGGCCACGGGGTTTTGAAAATTAATTTGGGGAACGTAATCAATAATGTAAAGATTTTGTAGGGTATCCGATGGACACGTGTCCCATTTGGGAGACCACCTCAGGGGTGATGTAGATGCCTGATCTCTGCACTGTACACCTGAAGCTGAACAATAATGAATGCCAACTATAATTTTATATATATATGTATATATGTATGTATATGGTTACAAAAAGCGGAGTACAGCATTAAGAATAGAGACAGTGGAAATGTAATGGCTCTGTGCGATGTCAGAGGGATAGTGGATGGGGGAAGGGGGATCACAGTGTGTGGGATATAAATGATAAACGTCTAAGTATTGCTTTGTCTTGTGCACCTGAAACTAATAAAAAAATAAAAATAAAAATAAAAAAAATAAAAACTAGTGGCTAAAACAAAGCCATTTTATAAGTTTTTTTGTTTGTTTGAATTGTTCTCTAACATAAATTTGTAAAGTAGTATCTTCCAATCTAAGATACACCTTTGTAATATCTTATGACAGTAATGCACCTTCCTCTCAATAAGGAATAAAAAGGTAGAATGAATAAATCTTAGGTACATTCAAATAACTACAAGTTATTCAAACACCTAAAAGCACATATTTAAAAAAATGACAATGTATTCCAACAGAATGGCAAAATATTCCAGAGTAATAACCATGATAGTCAATAAAATAAAAATTATTTAAAGATATATGAAATTTGTCATTTCTGTTCCTTCTCGTCAATTTATAATATAAATTATTATATAATTATAGTATTCCTTCTGAGTATAGAAAGAGCTCTTAAACAAGATATACAAAGCATAAATCATCATAAAACTCCAGGAATAAATAGATAAGCTACAAATAGGCAAAAGATATTCATAAACAATATAGCTAGCAAAGGATTAAGACCAAGAATACATAAAGAACTCCCACAAAACAAGAAAATTGAAATATTATGGAGATATAGCATTTAAAATTCATAAAATTTGCAAATTTTTAAAACTCCAGCCATACCAAGTGATGAAGTAATATGAAGCAATGACAATTTATACATTGATGGTGAAAATGTAAACTGATACTCCAATTTGGAAAAGATTTTCAACTACCTTATAATGGTCAACATCTACATCTTACAAATCAGCATTTCCACTTCTAGGAATACATAGCGAGAAACTTTTGAATATATACAAAATATATCAAAAAAGCTCATCAAATGGATAAAGACATACCACGGAATACAATACAAATGAGAAAATGAACACAACTGCATGGGTCAATATGGATGAATCTCAAACAATGACAAATAAAATCAGCAAGTTGCAAGAAAATGCATTTAATATGGTATCATTTATGTTAAATATAAACATGAAAAAAATAGAATTCTTTATTAAGAGATATACATGTTGTTAAAAATATACATAAGACATAAAAAAAAACAAATTCAGGTCAGTGGGAGAGGAGTGTGGGGCTAACAATGGTAGACAAAGCAATTGGGATGGGGAACTTAATTTCATAAACAGTGGTACATTACTCCTTATACCATATTGTATGTCCAGAATATTTCATTAAAATTTTTAAACAAAAGCCATACATAACTAACTTAACAGTGGCTTATATTAAAAAAACAAAAAAATTCGTAGATGCTTCCAAACCAATTTTGTAACTGACTGTAACATGAGCAAAGGGCAAACATCAGCCAGAGCTTTTCTGTTTACTCAACCACCTTAGGTTCCTAAAATAACTTCATCTTTGAATATACTGCGCCACCTTGTGTTCAAAAGCTTCAATCTCCTATAAAATTCAGGGTACCATACCTGAAAATGGCTCCTTTGTGCTGTGGCATGAGGTTTCATTTCATTATATTAAGCACAAACAAAAAAGACATTTCAAAAACTTCTGATTCTGAAGAAGTTAGAAATATTTCATATTTCTATTTAGTTATTTCTTATTTTAGTTGTTCACTTTCAGAGAATAATCTGCCTTTTTTCCTTGATTTTAAGTATGTAACATTTTTTCAGGGAGTAAAACTCAAAATTATAGACAATTGAAATACAAAAATACACTTTTATAAAAAAACTTACCTTTGAATGTGTAATTGATAAGGTGTCTACCCACACACGCCAGCCACCCCATTCATATTTGACTGCATGGTAAAGTAGGATTCTGAATATGGCATATACCATTTCTGTTATCTTTTGCTCATCTGAATTCTTAGGATTAAAATAGCAGAGAGAAAGCATCCACTCTTGCCACACAGAACATTGTAGCAAGCTCCTAAAAATTAGAAAAGGATATTGACTTATTAATAAATCATCTGAAAGAATTCTAAAAAGTTCAGAACAAAATAAATTAAAAACCCACCTGTATGTATTCAAAACAATTAAAGAATGTGGTATTGAAAACTAAATTTAACTGTATAGTACATTACTTATATACCTTAATGATGAGATTATGGAAAATTCATTTCACTATATTGTTTTAAACCACTTTTTTCTTAGAACAAATGGGCTTACTCAAAGCTGGACTTGAATACTACAAATAAATGCTTTCTGATTTACTTACCTTCTGTTTTCTCTACTGTTATTAAAAAGTTTAATCATGTCAGAAAGAAAGGCTCTGCGAACTTCCAAGCTCTCTGGGCAATGAGGAGAATTTCGAAGTAGGGTCGCAATTACTTTTAGTATCTCTATAAGACAATTCATAAATTAGTAAAAATCAAAACACTATAAAAAATTCCTGATGGAAAATCGTCAATATACCATAATTTCTTTCATTTCCCTGACATAAATGCCTACTAAAACCATCCTCTTTCATTTCATAAAAATAATCATCAACTGCCAAAAAGAATGACAACACATTCATGAACAAACATCCACAAAGAAATTTTATTTCACTATCAGAATGTTAAAAGTTAAATTTTAAAATGTTATAATAAATCAAGTTAAATTATAAATAAATTAAATGACACTCAGACCGCTGACAAATCTCCCCAATCTCTGCCAATTAGTAAAGTTGATCTTAAAAAAAAAAAATACACTACAATCAAAGTCTCAGAAAAAGAATCCTCATCTTCTTCAACAAAATTTATGATACGCACATACACTTTTCTTTATCATGAACTTTAAAAGATGTCAAGATTTGTTTCCATGCTTGTAAAAGTAAATTTAGATACAAAAACACCCAAAGGAAATTAAAACCAATTCAACAACCCAAACAAACACAAATAAAATGACTACTGTAATGGTCTTGAATATAACGCTACCTAAATTTCTTATACTTAGTGGTTTTTTTTGAATTTTTATAAAAATTTATTTGACTCTAACAGGATATGCCTGAAAGCAAGATGTCACCACTAAGGAAAATGTTTCACAGAATAACAGTTTGGAGTTTCTTTTATGCATTTGAGATTAAGAAAGATCGTAAGGAAGATTACATGAAGGTGGGAGAAAGCTATACTTAGCTTTAAGAAATTCTTTAAAATATATACTTAAATCCAGAACTTTAGAGAAACAAAAACAGCCATAACCCTGAATTTAAAATGAAATAATATATCAAATTTTAACCCAATTAAAAATTTAGGAATTCTAAACCAGCCTTTGCCAAGATTTTTGGTGAAGCAATAAGTCCAAAACAGCATATATGAAGATACTTGATCATACAATTAATGGTATTTGGGGAGCAATTTCTGAATTCTTCTAATGAAAATTCAAATGTTCTCTAACTGAACAATGATTACAATAATGATGATAATCAAAATAATGAGAATGATGGCAATAGTCACTAACTCAGGATATACTACTGTGAGTCACTGTTCTAAGAAAATACACGTATTAACACATTTCATCTTTCTACAATACAGCTAGGTACTATTATTATCCCATTTTAGAGATGAGAAAACTAAGGCACACTGAAATTAAGTAATTCACCCAAAGTCACAAAACTATTAAAACATGCAGACAAGACTAAAAGCCAGGCAGTCTGTTTTTAAACACCACACTATCCTGCCTTTCTTTGCTGAGCCAGTGTATTATGTAGATAATATATTTTAAAATTCTTACTTCAATAATAAGTCATCTTTCCCATAACCACATAAAATATATTTAACGCTATGTTATGTTATATTTTCAAAATTTTCTCCCTGAGGGCTAAGAAAAATTAAACTTCATAGACATGTGTTTTTAAAACTATGGTAGTACTGAAATCGAGTACCACAAACACAACTCACCACACAGAAAAGTAAATTTCAAAACTCACAAACCAGTTATTTTAATGTCAATAAACTTAAAAGGCAAGATTAAAACTTATACTTGTACAAGTCCTTAAGAATTCTAAATATCAAAAAACAAAAATTGTTAGACTAAGTTCATAAGCAATAAAATAGGTAGATAGTTTTCAATTTCAAACTTGGTGTTCTTAAATTGACAGTGATTTAATATGAAAGCTACCGCCATGGTTCATGTAATTTAGCCTGAAGTCACTCAACAGTGCAAGCAAAATTTTGCTGAGAATCTGAACATACAGTAAATCAAGATCTTATGCATATAATTCTTCAAAACCTCTATATAAACATTTCCACATAACCCGAGGTCAACTTGAAGTTAAATCAACATCAAACACATATAAAACTCGTATTATATCACTGCCTGTAAGGAAATATCCTTCAATGTGTTCTCAACAATATCAACTTTAGGTTTTTCACAGTAACCTTTTAGTAGCAAAAGTTACTTTGTAGAAGTATAAAAAAAGGAGGGACTAGGAGAAATGGGTGAAGGTGATCACTCAAAGGGAACAAACTTCCAGTAATAAGGTAAGTTACGAAGATGTAATGTATAGCATTGTCACCACAATTGACAATACTGTATTGTATATTTGAAAGTTGCTAAGAGAGTGTATCTTAAAAGTTTTCACCACAAATACACACAAAAAATGATAACTATTTGAAATGATAGATGGGTTAATTAACCTTACTATAGTAATCATTTCACAATAAATACATATATCAAATCATTAGGTTGAACATCTTAAACTTATATAACAGTTTATGTCAATTCTATTTCAATAAATATGGAAAAAATAAAAATATAAAAATATATGAAATACATACGAGGATTTTGTATCTTTACTGAAGAATCAGGATCTGGATGCTGTTTATGTATCACTTGCGTACAAATCTGTTCTATAAGAATCTACAGAAGTCAAACAATAGATTGTATTATCATAATCACTGCATTACCATTACTAGTAATGAACTTTAAGTACAACAGTAATCAATATTATACAGTCCAATATTGTCATGCTAAATATCTTTTGCATTAAGTTAAATGATTTCAACATTGTAATTTTATTTTTACTTAATTATAAAATGAGACATCAAATAGTCGATACAGTAGAGGAAATACTTTAAAACAAAAGACCACATGCTTAATAATTCACAGATTAATCGATTTATTAAGATGCAACCACATCTTATTTATATAACTTAATTTCAAAATTGTACACCAAACCTAAATGATCTTACTTAATCTAGATACTATGAACTCAATTATTCAGGCATTTTTATAATAAGAAATTAGCAAAATTAAATTCTAACTACATTCCTACCTCAAAAAGGACATTATATGTGGTCATTGTGATCAAATTTGTCTGAAGCATGAGTCTTTCAGCGAGCAATGAAAACAATCCATGTCCAAGCATGACTTCAGCTTTCCTTCTGCAATGACATAGAAATAATCAAATGCAGTTCTATTATCCACTATTATGAATGTTGAAGAAGACACAAAAATGTTTTTCAAATTAACAACAAATTCCAACTCAATAACTCTGCCAATTTTCTTTGACCTAGAACTTACAAGGTCACAGGATCTTTAAGGAGAAAAAACACAAACTACAATATAAGCACAGCTAAAGTTTAAGAAAAATAACAAGACTAGGTACACCACAGCACAGTGAAACTTTCCACCAAAATCTTCAGAGCAATTATTTATCAACTAGTTGCTTCGTCAGCACTAAACTAAACTCTACTATGGATGATATGAAAGCCCAGTAAGTAGTTGAGTAGAAAAACAATGGGGAGGAAAAGGCAGAAGAAATGTAAGACATTTAAAAAATGAATACTGTGAAGATAAATACACCAAAATTAAACTTCCAAACAAAAATTTTAGAAACTAAAGGATTATAAACTTTAATTCTACACTTGGGTTCATCAATTTTTTTCTGCGAAGGGGTGGACAGTGATTATTTTAGGCTTTGTAAACCATATGGTCTCTGTAGCAACAACGCAACACTGCTGTTGTAATGTGAAAAACTGCCATAGATAATAAGAAATTATTGTGGCTCTGTTAAAATAAAATTACAGGCAGCCAAGAATTCAACATAAAGGCCACAGTGTAACACCACTTTTCTACCACCAAAATTGTTAATTTTCATAATAAACCAATCCTGGTACAAGGGAACAAGAGGTAAGATATGAATGTCTGCATTCAGCAAAGGAAAAAAAAGGAAGTTTTAGTTTTTAATTATGGATAAAGTAGGACACATTATGCGACAAATATCCAGTTAACATGTCAGTTTTATAGCACAGGTAAAGCAAATGATAATCAAGTCACATGTAATGAAGTCTCTACTATATCTAAAATTCAATTTATACAAATGTATTCTCATAATGAACAAAAAAGTACATGGAAATTTTAAATAATTTTCATAGAAGACCAACAACATACTCCTGCTCCCACTTTATTTTCAATGCAGAAGTAAGATTAAGTTTATATAGCATTTTATGAATAAAAATAAAGAAAAGAGAGACTACAGGAAACACAGAACACAAATACTACTCCAAGTATTTGTAAAATAAATAACATATTCCACTTCATTTTAGATTTCATGTATACTCACTTTGGGGCCAGGTGTTTTAAAAAATATCCCATTGCCTTGAGAGCTTGTACTCTGATTCCTTCACTTGTTGATGCCAGCAGTTTATAGATAACACTGAATCAATTAAAATTAAGAAAAATTACTCTGAGTATATTATTCAAAAGTAAAGATTCTAAAATACATATTACATATGTGTATATTTTTTCACAGTCATATGAGTATAAGATATGGGTGAATTTAATATACATTTTGACATTTAAAAACACTTAACTATTTTTCGTCTTCAAAGAACCCACATTAGATATAAAGATGCATATATACTGAAAGTAAATTAGTACAGAAAAATATACCATGCTAACACTAACCAAAAAAAAAGCAAAAGTGGCTCTACTCATTTCAGAACAGACTTCAAAGTAAGGAAAGTTATCAGGGAGAAAAAAGCGAATTACATAATGATAAAGGTGGCAATTCTCCAAGACGACATAATACTCCTTAGCATACATGCACCTAACAATAGAGCCTAAAAGTATGTGAGGCAAAAATTAATAGAACTGCCAGGAGAAATACATAAATTCACCATCATAATTAGAGACTTCAACATCCCTTTCTCAGAAATGTACCCAGCAGGAAGAACACCAGTGAGGACACAGTGAAACTCAACAATACCATCAATCCATCAAATATAACTGATAGCTATAGACTACTTCATCCAACAACAGCAGAACACACATTTTCCTCAAGCTCACAAGGAACATTCACCAAGTAGACCACATTCAAGGCCATTAAAACAGCTGAAAAAATATTATATGATTTCTAATCTTTACATTTATTCTCAGACCATAATTGAATTAAAGTATAATCAATAACAGAAAGATAGCTACAAAATTCAAAATACTTGGAGATTAAACAGCACACTTCTAAATGGCATGTAGGTCAAAGAAATCTCAAAAAGAATTAAAAGTATTTTCAACTAAATGAAAATAAAAACACAACTCACAAAAATCCATGAGACGTAGCAAAAGCTGTGCTTACAGGAAAATCCCTAGCACTGAAAACATATATTAGAAAAGAAGAAAGTGGGAGCATTTGAAATCTTGCTCCCCAGTATATGTTATCAGTTTGGCTCAGATAAATCCTTATGAAAATTCTTTACAGGTGTGCACATTTTTTATGTCAACATTGACTTGGCTGGATTATGAAGAAGCCCAACCAGGACCACCCTGTGAACCCAGATCCAGTGGAGGTACAAGCAAGGGTCCATTATGCCCCATCGGCTCCCTGCTGATGAACTTCGGGGAGTTGCTCTCAGAATTTTGGGCCTTCTTCCTTTAATTAGCAAGCCACACCTTTGTTGATAAAGGTTAAGATAATGCAGGAAAAGGGAAAAAAATGGGTTCCTGCTTTTAATTTCGGCTTTTAATGGATTGCTTACTGAGAGCCTGAAAAAAAATCTTTGCTGGTTAAATGAGAGACTGAACTCTCTTTAGCACCAAAAAAGAAAGGACACTTGCTGCCCCAATGGGGTGACAATAGTTGTTCAAACCCCCAAATATGGAGTGGAGGGGATGAGTACCATGAATTGTCCAGTGCGGTAGCCCAGCTGACCCCGGAGAAGCCAGTAGCAGCCCCAGGGAGAAGAGTAAGGTGCCCTGAAATGGGGTCACCAGAGAGAAAGGGAGCCAGGTGTGCCTTGGAAAGCACTGCGGTTCCGATGGCATTCCAGAAGCTCTCAATGGCCCTTGCTTGGGTATTCTTAGGTGACTAAGAATGTTTGTGGGGTTGCCAGAGGAAATCGCCTCTAGGGCATAAAGCGGTCCTATAGAGATAGCCCCAGCATTTGGCTCGTCTCCTGGAGACGTGCATGTCAAGTGCAGGTTTTCCCTAGAAGTTTGTTCAGACTCTACAGATCTCAAAATTAACATGGAAAAATCACGCTTCTGAGGATGTCAAGATCCATGACAGTCAGCCTCCCATTAATATTAAAACGGCCAAAATGAGGATCCTTTGATACTTCGAAATTTTTGCGTGCACAATTAGAAAAAGCCGGTTATCAAATCAAGCAGAATGAAAACAAAACAAAAAAAAAAGCAACTTAAGACACTGTCTCAGAACTTAAGATGTCCTTCTCCCCCTAAGCTAAAATGAAACTACGCATAAGGATTTAGATAAATGGAACAACCTCTGACGTTTAGGTGTCAACCCAATTCTTTTGAGGTTTAACAATGGCTGTCCTTGTTTTAGAAGGGGGAATGTCATTTGGAACTTGACTTGTCATGGACAAGTAAGAACTGGAAATGCCTCCAGGGTAAAATTTGGATCCAATTGTTCTTCTATAAACCAATGAATTTTTCTCATTGCTAAAAGGTCGCTGTTTGTGTTGTAACTGCACATGAACTTCATTTTTTAGCATGCGTTCTACTTTAATCAAAGCTCTCTTTGTTTAGCCAGATAGAACTATAACTCGCTTTCATTCCTTCCCCAGATCCTCCTGCCTGTACATCTACTGTATGTCCGCTCCTTTTTATTTTTTTTTTAATTTTATTTTATTAAATTTATTCGGGTGACAATTGTTAGTAAAATTACATAGATTTCAGGTGTACAATTCTGTATTACATCATCTATAAATCCCATTGTGTGTTCATCACCCAGAGTCAGTTCTCCTTCCATCACCATATATTCGATCCCCCTTATCCTCATCTCCCACCCCCCACCCCCCGCCCCCCTTACCCCTTAGGACATTAGGTTCTGGTCAGAGTCAAACTCACTTAAGAATAAAGCTTCAGGTCTATCAACCATGACCAACATATAATAACCAAACCTCCAACTAGAATAAGGTTTTAGTCAAACAAAGGTAACACCTTGGCCTCAGCTATGTTTCTGTTCCAGACTCATGAGAGCAGAACGGCCCCAGGGACCTCATCCACCACCAGGACCTGGAGCCATGATCAATTGCTCCCTGCCTTAGACCTGACCAATCAGTAGGGCCCACACCCCCAGCTGCCATAGTAACCATGATTAAGGATTTTTCCCTTATATAACCTAGATGTTAGGGAGCCAGGTTTTTGAGAGCGCTAGCTCACCTGTGACTCTGGGATTGGCGCCAACCCCTTAAATAAACCTTTACTTTCTTTGCTGTAAATTCTGCTAGTCTTTTGTTGGCTTGGACACGTGCAGGAAAGTGGACCCTTTGAGTCTACAGTAACAGTGTGCGTGTGTGTGTGTATGTGAGAGAGAGAGAGAGAGAGAGAGAGAAAGAAAGAGAACAAAAAAATGTATACACATTTTAATAAAGGAAAAACTGTATTAAAATTGTAATATTCAATATATACCGATAACAAAAGATGAATTGAAATCATGTGTATACAAATTTTTCACACCCCCGATATAAATGCTGTAAATGTAAGATAATTTTCTACCTCTGGATCGTATTGTTAAAATTAAAGACAAGCACTTGTAAGAAAGGGCACTCTAAAATTCTCAGAAATACAGAAGCTAACTCAAAGGCTTTCAAGTTCACATGATCTAAGATTTATCCTCAGAAAAATAAAAGCTAGCTTAAGTTTGTTCATTTAAGTAAACGTGTTTATTTTGCCTGGGTTTTACAAAAATAAGGGCATGTTAATAATTGACTTATGTCTATGCAGAATGTTTCTAGAGGTTTTAAAATGTCCAAGCTAAATAATGCTAACTGATTTCTTTATAGTTTTCATTAGAAATTGAGGTTTTAAGGGTTAAAATTTCAATATATGTAGGAATAACTTGGCAGTTTTTCAGAAGGGTTCCTGGAACACCTCAAAAGATTTGAAACTGCATGGGAAGCATTGTAAAATAAGCGATGAAAACTTCTAAGGTTATTGTATGGGTAAACAACTGTCGTAAAAAATGAATAGTTGGGGCTATGGGAAATCGAAGACAACTATTTGGTTCTTCCCCAATCCCTGGATTCCCATTTTTCAGTTGCTGCATTCCTTCATGCATCACAGTGCATTTAGGCTGAACTTAGACGAACTTATGAGCTGACGTTATTGAAAAACGATATCTTACACCATTGCCAAGGTTTGATAGCATCACTTCAAGAAAATGCCAAGTTGGTAACCACTTCCTTTCACAGTAAGCTCCCAGGAGACAAAGACTTTAGATTGTTTTTTGGAAAGGAAACCAAACAAAAGACATTCTCCAACCTCACTGGAAGGTTCCTGATCAGGTGTCTAAGTGCAAATGGAATCTACCCATCTACAGACATCAAAGATTCCTCAATGGCAAGAAAACCTGACACGAGAGGTAGACAGCTACCCCAAGGATTCACAGGTCCTGTATACCTATGGATTGATACTGAACTCAGAATCCATTTTGCTTGATTGTCTTTAACTGTGTACTCATATTAGTCATAATAATAGTTGTACTTATTCGAGATTTTTTTATGTAGTCCAACTGTTTTTGATTACTGAACATGTAAAACATAACTGTTACTACTCTTTTCATGGCTCATGTAAATGTTATTCTAGATGTCAAATACAGGAAACACAAATACAAAAACACAACGCAAAACTTGAATCATGATAGTTCACAGGATAGAAATGATCCAGAGTGTTTTCCTCTCCCGGCTATGAAGGCCATAGACCTGACTGCCTTCCACTTACCTGCCCTTCCCATTTTGGGAAAATTCAGCCTCAACTCAGACCCCATGGTTATGGGTCATGGTATTGCTCTATTCCCAGTGGTCAACAAGACAGCATGGATACTGAGACTTCCTAGGAATCGGCCTTCCTACAGTAGCAGTATGAGACCACATTATCTGACCAAAAGAATGGTCATCAATGCATCCTTTGGACTGATTTATGACCAAAAATGGGAACTGTCAATGATAAAAGGGGTTCTATGGAAAGTAACCTCACAGGCTGATCTGCTCATAAATTCCTAACTAGGAAGGTTAGGGTGGATAGTCACACCCCAGGCATGTAACTTCTACAGAAAAAGGTTTGTCTTTGCCTTACGTAAGTCCTGTCCATTGTTTCTGTGCATCTAGGTTAAGATGTCTTCGAAATAAACACCCTCAAGAAAGCACATAATCTTGTTAAGTATCTTGTAATCCAAGCCCCACTTTGCTTTCCCCTACACCTCTATGTAATATCCTTTACTTGCATCCTTAATTTCAAATTCATAAAAGAAATTATAAAACTATTATTCTGCATTTGAGATCTTATCCCCTAGAGTACGTCAGCAGTTTGGCTCAAATGAACTCTTATAAAAATTTTTCTTTAAAAATGAAAAAGATCTAAAATCAGTAATCTAAATTTCCACCCTAGGAAACTACAAAAAGTGGAGACAATTCAATCCAAAGTAGAAGAAAAGAAATAATAAGTATTAGCGTAGAAATCAACAAAATTGAAAATAGGAAATCAATAGAGAAAAATCAATAGAACCAAAAGATGGTTCTTTGTACAGATCAATAAAATCAGTAAGCTCTTAGCTTAAGGAAAAAAGAGAGCACACATCCTACCAATATCATCAATGAAAGAAGGGCAAAAAAAAAATAAAAAAATAAAAAAATAAAAAAGAAAGAAGGGCTACCACTACAGAACCCATGGACATACAAAGAATAATAAAGGAATACTACGACTCTATGCCCACAAATTCTATAACCTATATGAAATAGACAAAGTCTTTCAAAGATACAATCTGCTAAAACTCACAGAAGTAAAGATAGATTATTTGAATAGACTTATATTAAAGCTACTGAATCAATAATAACATTCCAAAGCAGATGGGTTCACTGGTGAATTCTACCAAACATTTAAGAAAGAAGTTATACCAATTCTCAAATATCCTTTGGAAGAAAGAAGCAAAAGGAAGACTTCCTAACTCATTTCATGAGGCACAATTACCCTACACCAAAACCAGGAAAAACATTACAAGAAAACTACAGACCAGTATTTCTCATTAACAAAGATGAAAAAATTCTCAAGAAAATATTAGCAAATCAAATTTTTAAAAAGTATTAAAATAATTGTATACCATGACCAAGTGAGATTTATCTCAGGTATGCAAGGATAGTTCAATTTTTGAAAATCAATTAATATAATCATATGAACAGATAAGAAAAATTAGTGATCCTATCAGTAGATGCAGAAAGAGCATTTGACAAAATCCAATACCCATTCACATTAAAAACTCTAAACTAGAAATAAAGAGGAACTCTCTCAACCTGGTAAAATCTACAAAAGAACCTACAGCTAATATTAGACTTAAGGGGAAGAAACTCAAAACTTTCCTGTCAAGATCAGGTACAAGACAAGAATGATCCCTCTTGCCACTCCTTTTCAACATCATACTAGAAATTCCTGCTAATGCAGTAAGCCAAGAAAAGGGAAAAGATGGTATGCAGATTGTGAAGGAACACATAAAACTGTGTGTGCTCACAGATGACATGACCGTCTACAAAAAAAATCTAAAAGAACTGACAAAAAATGCTGAAAAAGTGATTATAGTAAGGTTACAGAATACAAAGTTAATATACAACAGTAAGTTGCTTTCCTACATACCAACAATGAACAATGAAGGTGAAATAACACAATACCACTTACATTAGCACCCAAAAACTGAAATCCTTAGATATCCATCAACCAAAGTATGTACAAGATCTATGACAACTACAAAACTGATGAATACAACTCAAAGAAGAACTAAATAAATGAAAAGAAAAATCCATGTTCATGGATAAGAAGACTCAATATTCTCAAGATCCTTCCCAACTAGATCTGTAGATTCAATGCAATTCCAATGAAAATCCCAGTAAGTTACATTATGGATATAAACAACCCGTTCTGAAGTTTACATGGAGAGCAAAAGCCCAGAGAAGCCAACACGATATTGAAAAACATAGTTGTAAGACTGATGTTACCTGACTTTGACTTATTTATCAAGACTTACTATAAAGCTACAGTAATCAAAACAGTGTGATATTGGTGTAGAATACACAAAGAGATCTTTGGAACAGAATAGTCTAGAAATAGACCCATATAAATACAGTCAACTGACGTTTTATATGAGAGAAGCAAATGCAATATAATGAACCAAAGATACTCTTTTCAACAAATGATGCTGAAACATCTGGACATCCACACGCAAGTAAATTAACCCAAACACAGACTTTATACCCTTCATAAAATTAACTCAAAATGGACCTAAATGTAAAACGCAAAACTATAAAACTCCTAGAAGACAATGTACAAGAAAACTTACATGACCTTGGGTATTGTGATGCCTTTTTAGATACAATACCAAAGAACAATCCACAAAAGAAATAAATGATAAACTGGACTACATTAAAATTTAAAACTTCTGCTCTGCAAAAAGCAATACAAGGGGCCGACCCGGTGGCTCAGGCGGTTGGAGCTCCATGCTCCTAACTCCGAAGGCTGCCAGTTTGATTCCCACATGGGCCAGTGGGTTCTCAACCACAAGGTTGCCGGTTCAACTCCTTGAGTCCCACAAGGGATGGTGGGCTCCGCCCCCTGCAACTAAGATTGAACACGGCACCTTGAGCTGAGCTGCTTCCTGGATGGCTCAGACGGTTGGAGCGCGGGCTCTCAACCACAAGGTTGCCAGTTTGATTCCTTGAGTCCCGCAAGGGATGGTGGGCTGCGCCCCCTGCAACTAGCAATGGCAACTGGACCTGGAGTTGAGTTGTGCCCTCCACAACTAAGATTGAAAGGACAATTTGACTTGGAAAAAAGTCCTGGAAGTATACACTGTTCCCCAATAAAGTCCTGTTCCCCTTCCCCAATAAAATCTTTAAAAAAAAAGCAATACAAGTGAAAATGAAAGACAAGACACACACTGGGAGGAAACATTCACAAAAGACCCATCTGATAAAGGACTATTATCCAAAATACACAAAAAACTCTTAAAACTCAACAATAAGAACAATCTGATTTAAAAATGAGCCAAAGACCTTAATAGACACCTCATCGAAGAAGATATACAGTTGGCAAATAAGCATAGGAATAAATGCTCCATATCATATGTCATCTGGGAAAGACAAATTAAAACAAGAAGATACCACTACACACCTATAAGAATGGCCAAACTCCAGAAGACTGACAACATCAAATACTGGAGAAAATGTGGAGAATAGGAACTCTCCTTCATTGCAAATGGGAATACAAAATGGTACAGCCACTTTGGAAGACAGTTTGGTGGTTTCTTACAAAACTAAACATACTCTCATCATATAAGCCAGCAACCACACTCCTTGGTATTTACCCAAAGAAGTTGAAAACTTACGTCCACACAGAAACCTACACATGCATGTTTATAACAGCCCAAACGTGCAAGCAACTAAGATGTCCTTCAGTACAAAAATGGATAAACTGTGTACATCCAAATAATATTATTCAACCCTAAAAGAAATACGCTATCATGCCATGAAAAGACATGGAGGAATTTCAAATGAGGAATCTCAAATTTCAAATGAATACTACTAAGTAAAAGAAGCCACTATGAAAATGCAGTATGATTCCAACTACTACATGATATTCTGCAAAAGGCAGAACTATGGAGACAATAAAACTATGGAGACAGGGCTTGGGGGGCTGTGGGGAACAGATGAACAGGCAGAGCACGAAATACTTGTAGAGCAGTGAAAATACTCTACATGATACCCTAATTACAGATACATACCATCATACATTTGTCAAAATCCACAAAATGTACACCACCAAAAGTGAACCACAATGTAAACTACAAACTTTGTGCTATTATGATGTGTCAATGTAGGGTCATTAACTCTACCACTCTGGTTGGGGATGTTCACAATGGGAGGCTATACCTGTGTGAGGGCAGGGGGTACATGAGAAATCTCTGTACCTCCTTCTCAATTTTATTGTAAACATAAAACTGCTCTAAAAAAGGTGAAATCTTACAAAAATCTTGCTTGTCTCATGCTAGTTATTGTTTCTTTTACTGAAGACCAAGAAATGAGAACAAACTGGAATATTTAGAAACTATAGTAACTTTTCCATGCATAAACATATGCAATTGTATAACTGTATACAATTTAGCTGTATAGCTTGTATAAAGCTGGCTTTGAGAGACTTTTTTTGACTTATTACAAGCTTATCAGTGGCCTTTGGAGACTACCAACATTTTTTTTTAAACATCAATACAAAGAAATCACTGTTTAATGGCAGAACATATTTAAATTTGTAAATAATTCTCACCACGAAAAGCAAGAAAACAAAAACTGAGTAACAGGTAATGAATGATAATCAGAAATAATTACAAAAGAAAAAAAATTAAAGAGAAATAAAACCTGAAAACAAATTTCACATTCAATTCTCAAAAATTACATAGTAATCTAATTTAATGTTTTAAGAAATCTTTGAGGCCATTAAGCACCGATTTTAATATAAGCAAATTATAACAAAATTTGAGTACAATACAAAATTTGAGGACAAAGTTCAATTGATTCATTATAGCATTTCCTTCCTCATAAACATATAAATAAAAATCAGAAACTTTTATGATTATTTAAAATATTGCCAACTATCTTCCCTGCATAAAAATTTCAATGTTTAATAACTAAGTTTGAAAAAAAACATGAACAAAAAAGAAAAATGTTGATCTTCTAGTGAGCAACAGAAAAGGAAATACAGAAAAAGAAGTTTGATTCCTCTTAAAATATGAATTAAAAACATGCAGGTCCATAACACATTATGATCTCATAAAATATCTGAAACTAGTCATCTTTTAATTCAAATGATACTATGTACTACAACTGTAACAGTCAATCCTTAGGGCAACATTGATATGTTTATATTTTTCTTTTCTTCAATGATGTAAATCAAGTAAAATAAAAATTAAGTTGTTTGCAAAAGAAATATTAACATAAGTTTAATACTGATTTAAAAACCACACATTCTAGGATATTTCAACAGAGCAAAAGTCTACATCTGCTATAGCTTACATTAAAAAATATCTTTGGTTAAAATCACAATGGTTTCATCAAGAAGAACTCCAAATACAACTATCTAATCACTTTCAAATAATAAATGTTATAGCAACTCTGGATTCTGGTTTTCCATAAGTTATTGGCTTTTTGTCTGTTTAATAATTTGCCTTGTCTAACCTGCAGATTTTGTTTTCTCGATGAATGCAGTTTCTTCTTTCTCTGCTCATTTTTTTTTTTCTTTTTCTTTCCTTTTCTCCTTCCTCAGTGGAGCTAACTCCCAGTTCAGTTGGTGAGAAGTGTAGTTATAGTTAGTGAGAAGTGTAGTTTTACCAGTTTGGGGCTGGCAGCAAAAAGCAACAGTGAGTGTTACTTTCAGAGGGGCAGTCTTGATTCATTCAGAGTAAGGAATGAATACTCCAGTTTTTCAGCAAAAAGTTGCAGACTGAGTTATGAATGAAAGGGGAAAACCTGCAGCTTTGCTAGACAAGGTTGCAATCACAATGAAAGGTGAGGCCAGAAAGAAATTTAACAGAGAGATGGTAAAACTAAAAGTCACAGAAGGACTGAGGTAAGTTATCCTCACATACCTACCTAACTGAGAAAGTACATACATATTTACGGGAGAAATATTAAGTGAAAAGAAAAAAGGAAAAAAGAAAAAGAAAATAAGGGCTTTAAAACGTCTCAAATTTTGTGATAAAGAAAATTATAATGAAATTGCAGGTGGTAGAGAGCAAAAGAATATGTCTTCAAAGCAAGTACAAAAGCAAGTACAAAGCAAGTACAAGACATTGTATAATATTTAGCAAAGAAAGACTTGAATTGCCATAAATTTCTCATTAGAAACCATGGAGGCCAGCCGAGAGTGGGAAAATATTTTAAGGTACTAAAGGAAAAAACTAGAAACACAGAATTCTACATAAAGCAAAAATATCCTTGGGTGATGAAGGCCAAATAAAAATATTTTGGGAAACAAAACAAAGAAATTATGTTTGCAGGAGAACCGCTCAACAAGAAATGCTATAAAGTTCTTCAGGAATGAAGGAAGAGCAAAAGAAATTGTAAATATCGAAAAGAAAAAATTTTCTTCCCTTTAAGTCTTTAAACCACATATAACAAGTGAAACTACATAACATTGTCTAGAGAAGCTTATAATACATTAGATGTTAAAAGGAAAAATGGTGGAGGTTAACAAAAATCAGTACATTTGCAATGGTTCTCTATTTTATTTGAAGAGATAAAATATTAACCCTAAGTAGACTGTGCAATCTCTAGAACAACTGTTAAAAAAATTAGAAAGAAATTGACCAAAAACTGAATAGATTAATTTTAAAAGAATACTAAAAGAATTTAAATACAAAGAGCAGAGGAAAGGAGAAACACAGGAAAAAATTATACTGGGGCAAATAAGTAATAAAATGCTAGATGAAAATAAAACCAGTATCAATAATTACATTGAAAGTAAATAGTCTAAAAACAATAAAAAGACTGAGTTTCTCAGAGTACATTTTAAAAAAATAAAACTTCCGTCTACACTGAATGTACTACTCATTGTTTTCCACAGGAATGTGGAGAGAATGACACAATGTGCAGAGAATGACAGAGACACAGGGAGAGAAAGTGAGACAGAGAGATTAATTTATCTTAAGGAATGGGCTCACGCATTGCAGAGGCTTATCTAACCCATAATCTGCAG
This sequence comes from Rhinolophus sinicus, assembly GCF_057876585.1. NCBI lineage: Eukaryota > Metazoa > Chordata > Mammalia > Chiroptera > Rhinolophidae > Rhinolophus > Rhinolophus sinicus. The sequence continues at coordinate 111,814,170 of NC_142515.1, read as the reverse complement.
GGTAGATCAGTACTCTGGAGAGAGAGAAAAAAGTTGTAGTTCAAGTCCAAGGGAATTCTGTCAACAGAATTCCTTTTTGCTCGGAAGGCAAGTGTTGATTCTACTAAAGCCTTTAATTAATTTGATGAAGCCAACCCACATTATGGACAGAAACCAGTTTTCTTCAAAGTCCACCAACTTGAATATTGAACACATCCAAAAACCACTTTCACATAAATATCCAGAATAATGTTTGACTAAATATCAAGGAACTGTGATCCAGCCAAGTGTACATAAAATTAGCCATTAGACTCTGTCAACAAGAAATTCAATTAAACATAAAGACATAGCTATATTAAAAAGATGGAAAAAAGATAAACAATGCAAATCCACAGCAAAAGAAAGCTGGATTCGCTATATAAAGTCACAACAGATTTCACATCAAGAAACTTTTCCAGGGATAAAAAAGGAAGTAACAGTTATAAAAGCATCAATTTCCCAAAACATAACAGTCCTAAATACAGATGTACTTAATATCAGTTAAAATACAGGGAAACAAAAAATGAAAAAAAAAAAAAAAAAAAAAACTATAAAGAAAGAAAAATTTAAAATATATAATTATAGTCAGAGATTTCAATAATCATATCTCAATAAATGACAGAACACGTCATTTATTGACATGTAGATCAGACATCAGTAATGGCAAAGATTTAAAGAACCCTATTAAGTTAGCCTAACTGAGCCTTATGGAACACTCCATCAAACAACATCAGAAGACGTGTACTTTTCCAGTGTACATGGAAGTTTTACCCAGATACACCACATTCATAAAGCCAGCGTCAATAAATTTAGAAGGATTCAAGCCATACAAAGATGCTCATAGACCACAATGGAATTAGATTAAAACTCAAACATAAAAATATCTCTGGAACACACCTCTAAATAATACATGGATAAAACAAGAAATAAAAACAAAAAAATGAACATATTTTTAACTGAATAAAAATGAGATTAAACTAAAAGTGTTTAGGAAGAAATCTATAGCATTAAATGCCTATATTCAACAAAAAGAAAGGTCCCAAAACAATGACAAACAATAGATTTGTTCAACCTCTAACCAAATTGATCTGGCAAAAAAAAAAAAAAAGAAGATTATTAGTATCAGAAATGAGAGCAATGACATCAACAGGATGTTCAGATATTTAAATGGAAATAAAAACAACTTTAGACCAATAAATTTGACAATTTAGATGAAATAGAAGATTCCTTTATAGATACAAACTTACCAAAGCTCATGGAACAAGCAACAGGTAACCAAAATAGCCCTATATATGTTAAGGAAATTGAATTTGTAGCTAAAAACATCCCTATGAAGAAAATTCGAAACCTAGAGAACTTCACTGGTAAATTTTAACAAGGATTTAAAGAAAATAATAACTCTATACAAACTCTTCAAGAAAACTGAAGAGCAGGGAATACTCCTAAATCATTCTATGAGACAGCATTTACTCTAACATTTAAATCAGTAGATTTTGAGTAAAGCAGACTACTCTCCATAATGTCGGTGGGCCTTGTCCTATCAATTGAATGCCCTTAAAAAACAAAACTGACCTCCCTGGAGGAAGAGGGACTACTGCCAGCAGACTGCCTTTGAACTTGAATTGTAACATCAGCTCTTACCTGGGTCTCCAGCTTGCCAGCCTACCCTGCATATTTTGCACTTGTCAGCCTCCACAATTGCATGAACCAATTCCTTAAAATAAATTTCAGTATCTGCCACACACACACACACACACACACACACACACACACACACACGTCCTTTTAGTTCTGGTTTCTCTGGAGAACTTTGAAACTACACTCCTTAAGTATAATGTAAAAAGTCATCTTCTGTCTTACAAAGTGTTCGAGAATACCAAATAAAGGATTTGTAATAGAGGACTGATGTGGGAAATTTATTATAACTAGATCATCAAATTAGTTACTGTAGCTGATCATGCAGCAAAGTAGTTATTAAACTTTTGTGGCCCAAAAGCCTTCTCATTAAAACAAAAGTATTGTTTTGTTGCTGATGACTGTTAAGCACCGAATGTGTGCCACCTGTTCATATGTTGAAGCCCCAGTGTGGCTGTATTTGGAGGTGGGGCCTATAAGAAAGTGATTAATATTAAATGAGGCTATAAAATGGGTCCCTAATTCAATAGGCTTAGAGACCTTATAAAGAAGAGACAAGGGGCTTGATCTCTCTCTCTCTCTCCTTCAGTCTGTGCATACATCAAGAAGAGATCAAGTGAGAAGGCGGTACCTGCACCCTGAGGGAGAGCCTTCATAAGACACCAACCCTGCTGTCACCTTGATCTTGGATTTCCAGTAACGTGAGAAAATAAATTTCTGTTGTTTAATCCACCTGGTCTATGATATTTTGTTATGGCAGCCTGAGTACACTAATAAAATGGTGATTTGGACTTGTGGGTGGAGAAAGTGATATTAGAAAGAGGACAGAGATCTCTTGGATCACAAATGAATACTACTATTGTGGGACCTAAAGATAACGCTGCTGAACAATTCGACCTTAAGTTATCTGTATACCAGCCCTAACTACACAAAACAGTGGAATGATTCACCTAATCTCTCCTCAAGAATAGTAAGAGCCTCCACAATTAAAGATTTCTTCAAAAAAACATATGACAAAAAGGGATCTTATATTTTAACTCATCTTATCATATAAATTCATAAATACTTTTCATATCTAAGACTATCATTTCCCAACTAATCTCCACAATTAAACATATTAAAAACCTTGGTATGTTAAAACTCTTACCGTAACCCATTTCTTTGGTCAAAAGCAGGTATCATAGAGCTTGGATGTTCTGACATTAATGCAACAAGCAATTGTAGGACATCCATTAGATTGTCATCCTAAAATCATTTTAGAAAAAAATTTTAAAGTAAGGTAAAAACAACTTATTTGAATACTGAATACTTCTGAAACAATAGAAATTTCAACTTTAAAAAACTAAGTAGACATGTATACAATTATACTTGTTTTTAACAAATTGGTTTCTTACATATACATATTTGTTAGTATAACTAAAAATATACGTCACCAGTCAAATAACTTCTTAATCCAAGAAATAAAATGCCTCATATTATACTACATCAAGATTTTCTAAAACATATTCTATAGCTATAGTAGATATGACTTAACAGGATTCTTTTTGAAGGAAAACAAGAAATTCCGGGAAGGCGAGAACTATGTTGTTCTTTTTTATTACAGCATGACATAATAGAGAGCCTGAGCTAATAGAGGTTGTGAATATGGTGGTAGGATTGGGGGCGACCTATTACATATCATTTCTTAAACTTAACCCGAACAACTTTGTTCACTGAGTCTCTCAAGAAACTAGTTCCAAAAAAAAAAAGACTTTTGGGGCGATGATGACTGGATAGTTCTCATATGTTATCTTTCAGTATTAATGATAGAGATATCAAGTAATGATATAGATACTTTCAGTATTAATTATATAGATTATCAATAAATGTTTATTGAGTCAACATACTACTGTACGTCATGTAACTTGATTACATTTACAGAATAGCGCAGGAGCATTTATGAGCTCTAAAATAAAATTTCAGGAAAATTACTCACAACCTTTGTTGCATATTTCAGTATGTGTGCATGTCATTAGGGAAAACTTGTGCAATACTACCCCAAAGAGGGAAAGGGAAGCAGCAGTTAGCTTTTTCTGTTACCCTGCCTCTAAGGTTTTCATTCACGGCTTTTGATCTTTTGCTATGGTGGGTACTTAAGTACCTAATTCTCACTATAGTAAGTAAATGATCTAAGCTGGGGCACGTATGCTTTGGAAAAGTGTCATTTGAAGGACCAGAAAGATTCCTGAATTTAACAGATTCAGGGAACACAGAAGATTCCTATGACTTCCAGTTTCTCTTTTATACTTCAGTTCTTTAGGGTTGATAAAAAAAAAAAAAAAAAAAAAAATCACATATTAACAGCAGGTTACTAGGAAATCCAACTGAAAATCTTCAACTGTTACATTTACATTTCAAGGAAATCTAAAAATATAATAGAATACCCCATTCAACAGGAAAAAGAATTTACAATCATCAATGTTTGAATCAAATATGACCCAATCAAAAAATTTAATCCATTCTTTTCTGCCCCAATTAACAAAGATAGGTCCAAATATCTCTCATATATTAATGATTAAAGAAGGCACTATTTCATACTGTAACAGATATTTATTAACTCACAAGACATGAACTATAACACAAGAATGTAAATTATCATTTAAAATGTTGTGCTTTATATGAAATTCCAATTTCCAAAGTTTAACTATTTAAAACACATTTAATCAGATTATTTGGTTAGACTACATCTGGCATATGTTACATTTTCCCAGTGCTGCAAAATAAAGGGAAAAAATGCAGACATTTCAACCTCCTTTCAACCACGTAATTTTAAATCCCATTACAAATGAGTTGTTTAACTTAACAGTATTTGAACATGCAAAATCAACAGGAAAACTGTTATGCATTGAAAATTCTAATCACTCTTAGTCATATATTTTTAAATCTGTTTTTCCATTTTTTACACTGTTTCCTATAAATACACTGAAAGTATTCTTTGGTATACTTTATAATTAATTCAATGAGATATAATTTTTAACACTTTTTAAAGCCTTTCATGATATTTCTCAGAGCCCTCTTGTGGCAATAAAGGATATTTATATGAGGGTTGCAAAGATTTAATTCTAGATACATTTACTCCCCATTATAGTTCTATCATTAATGAAAGATTTAACTTTTAAAACAAAGAGCCCATAATACAGCTACAAGAAGTAAAACCCAAAAATATAAAATTCAAATGTTACCTCATGCATAGTGAGCAGGTAATTAAGAATGGACTGTAGTTCATCTTCCTTTACTCCAGAATCCTTTAAAAAACATAATACAAGTATCTTAAACTTACATATAAAGAAATTTTTAAAGGGAAACTATGCACATAGATTTATCAACTCGGTTAGTTGCTATAAATAGATAACATAACATAGAATCTAAATTTAAAACAAAAATTAGGGGAAGCACTAGAGACATGCAGTATTCAAGACTGTATAGAAGTCAAAAGAGGTCTGACATCAATATCCTGTTTTCGGCCCCTTATATAATATGATAACCTATCTTGTAAAGCTACGAATCCTGAAGTAAGCAAAAATAATTAATGAGAAATAAAAGTGTATTAGCCACACCTATCACTTCTCTAAATACAGAAAACAACTTTTCTACTTAATTTGTCTATTATATTTGGAAAATAAAATCAATAGTTTCTAAAATTACCAAGTTAAAATGTCAGGTGCTAAATATCAAATAGTAATTTCACTGGGAAAAACACTGGACTTTTAAATGTGAACTAAGTATGAAAATGTTCAACATACTGTATCAACTTATTAATCATAAAACAAAGATGCAATCTCAAAAAAGAATAGAGAATTGAGAAACAAAAAGAGCAGGAAAGAATAGAAAAACAGACAATTCAAGGGATAAACTTTTTAATAAATGGAAATAATGTATCTGAGTCTGAAAGATACTAAAAGTGAGGTCCACTTACCATAATAGTATGTGACAGCTAGTAATAAAGCATTAAATTGTAAAGAATAAGAAATAAAATAATATAGGAAAATATTGAATAAAGTATTGGCAACAAATACATTTTTATATTGCCAACTTATAAAACCAAAACATCTTCCTTAAAAAGTAACATTAAAATTTATAATACTCAACCTATAGTAGAATGAAATAGGACAAAATACAATCACTTCTAAAGGCTGACACACCTATCTGGTACATTTACACAGGAAAATTATTTCTCAAAATCTGAATGTCATGTACAAGGAGTCCCCTAAAAATAAAACCTCCTTGAGCAGCTTTGGTGACTACGGCATCAAGCAATGCCAAGAATAGTGGAAGTAATGGAAACTCAGTAAATATTTACTGCATGAAAGAATAAATACACTTGAGCTCCTACAGAAATTCATGTAATTTATATTACAACTATCAATCTCCAATTCTGCAATAATGTATATCCCCCTACATGCACAAGAAAGATGAAAAAAAAAAAACGAAAACATGTGTTTCTTTAAGAAATATGTTCAACAAGTTCTTTCAAAGTATTATATTTTCTAATGTGTAACCCTAGTAACAGAGCAAATAGTAAATAAACCAAGATTGTACTTTATCTGAAATTACAAGGTACAATACACACATGCGATAGGATAAGAAATATGAACTCACCCTCATCACTAATTGTTTAATGAACATCAATAAGAACGCTCTTAGAGAATGTATTTCTTTCTGATTAGGTCGTGGTCCATCTTTAAAAAGAAACAAAACATATATACACACACACTTAGTATTTCAAAGACCTCAAAGCTAAGTATAAAATTTTCATTCCCAAAAGTTTTTCCACTTATTTATAAGAAACATAAAGGTCAGTCTCTTAAAGAGTTTTATGCCTCTAGCAAGACAAGCATTCAATCTCATATGCAATTGTGTATGTAATGCTCCAAATGTACAAAATGAGTTATGCTGAATCAACCATGAAGAAGTTTGTTTCTGAATAATGTCAAAGGAGTTCCAACACATAAAAATGAGGTAATAAAATTTGTATTCATTAATAAAATGCAGTTATCTTTTGTTTTAAGAGACTCTGAGAATGTTACTATGGTAACATAGTAACAAGTTTACAAAGAAAAATACAAAGGAAAATCTAAACTTTTTATGTGAATTTATTAATAGCATGAAAAAACTTAACTCTTATCATTTTGTAAGCTAGCACAAAAATCTCAAAAAGTACAACTCAACAGCATCATTCGTGAAGAAGTGAAACAGTATGTTGACTACCTCTGGCATCTCGATCTCTTCTTGAGCAAGTCCTTGGTCACACATGGCTCACATTAAAGTCAATTTTCGTGTCTCAAACATGTAATTCCAAAGTAGAAAGCTTTTGAAACCAAACACCCATTGTTCCAAGATCCTAAGTTAGTACCTGTTTTCTGCAATTTTTCCCCAACTAATCACTATGTACAGCTAGTTCCTAGACCACCAAAGCATAGGACCACCATGACCTTGAACACATCAATGAAAATAGGAAGAAAATTGTTTAAAATTTGTTCCACATGACAACTCCTAGACAAAGAATAGGTTACAGAGTTAAATAGAATCACAAAGTTTGTCCAGCTCTCTCACTTGATGTATGAGACTTTCCCAAGGTCACTAATCAGTTATACAATCAAGATCAGAATTAACGCTAACACCCAGAACAGTGCACAATGCATCTGCAGGCATGAAACAGTCATCAGGAAATCGTGACCCGGTTCCAGATCTGCCACGACCTTGCCAGCCCCAACAGGTCATGTGACTTCTGCATGTCCTCACAGCTTCTACATTATAGACAGAATATTGTCTGAGAGTAAATCGAGTGTATTTGGAAAAGGATTTGAAAAGTATTGTAGAAACAGGAAACCTTATCTTTGTAAGTCACTGAACAGCCAAAGCTTTTGTGTAGACTCAGAACATATGTTGTTTAACTAACTCTCCACCATCTATTTCCTGATTTCAAGCAACAGCCCTCAATTTTTGTCAAGAGACGGAACACCCATCCTCACTCTCAGATCATATGTTTCAGAGGTGAGAGGGGCCTCCGTGTCTGGGCAATCTGATGAATACCTGCCACACATGATGCAATCAGAGCCAATAAGCAACAAAGACACTAAAAGAGACTGCTGCGGCTGGAAATGCCTGATACAGACAGATGCTCTTTTGCTGGATTTAAAGTTGTGAGGATGTGAAGGTAGAGTGACTGCTTGGAACTATAAAAATACATGAAAAGAGCCCACAGAGAAGAAATGGGAAACGAAGAGAGACAAACTGGGTCCAAGGGCCACAGTCTGAATCCTTGCACCAAGTGTCACTGAAACTGGCAGTTGATACGAGCTGATTAACTCCCTTTTATGATGTAAACCAGTTTGAAGCAGGTTTTACAGTACTTACAACCAAGAGCCACCATTTGTCAAAATTTTTACATTGATCCCTTCCACAAACTGTTGACATGATGAACACGATCCTTCTAGTAATTTAGTCCAGATTATACAGGAAAATAATTACTGAGAATTTGTAATTCCATTATACTATTTCTTAGAAGCAGATACTTCCTACTTCTGCAAGAAACCTCTCTCTCCCAAAAATACTGTTTTCAATGATCTCATGGTGACAATGGCCTCAGCATCAATTCTACTCACTAATACAGAATTTCTCATTTTCAGTGTCTTAAAACAAACATTCTAGTAATATTTGCTTCCCAAACAACTCATACCAGAAAAATCAGCATTCTTTTATGAAAATACAAAGTTATTAACTTCTGGCAACCACGATTTAGGACAAACTATAAAAATTATCAACAAGATTAAAATAAAATTTTGCCATGAGGAGATTTAGAAAAACTTCCAGAATACTCTAACAAGACTGGTTAAAACAAACAAACAATAAGAAATCCTGATTCGCCAACGTATAACATGATATATGAAAAGAGATGGCATACCTAATCCTTTGGGGGTGATGCCACTTCGATCCTGAGGGTTTACTGCCCAGTAGTAGAATTTCAGCGTATGCATGATGAGAAGCACTGTGCCAACTCTCCGAATGGCATTATATATGTTCACAGTACCAATGAACTCAGTGGACAGGTAAGTATAGAGTGTCAACTGGACCTAAAGAATCAAAATGAAGAGGTTAAATCAAAGAAATAGACCAGCATTTTATCCATTTGCAGTAATAACTCCAGGCTGACTTAAACCATAGTTGTTCCCAAAATTAAGATGCTAAGCTTGATAATAGCATCCGTGATAACAGATAACACATTTCACACAAAGACACACACTCCCTATAAAACTAAACCAGATAAATTCTTCTTTTACAGTACCATTATAAACAACCCCCAAATATATCCAATTTTTGCAGCACTATTCTATGAAAAAAACTGTTTGATTCTGATTTTGCAATCAGCAATTACTCATGAGCATGTGTAACTTCTTTATAATAAACTTACTATGGTACTTATACTATACATAGTTGTTTTAATAATCTATAGATTTTCTTTGTCTTGCAGAAAATTAGAAGCTAGAAGAACTTGAAAGAAAAAAAGAAGTAGGAACAGCTCAAAGGAAAGAAGTAGAAATAAGTTAAAAGAAACAAAACCATAGAAAAACATGTAAAGTCCATCTTAAGAAATACTTAATAGAAAACTAGAATTCTGTTATAATTGCTCATTACTACAAAGAATGTAATCGTGACATTGCAGTTTCTGAACATGTTTATCATCTCTGGGCCCCAGTTAGGGAATGATTCTACGAGTCTTATTTCTAAACACATAGTCTAAAAAAACACATGAGAACATATTAACTTCAAAACATAATCTCTTAATATGTAAGAAAAAGAAGATGTAAATGGTGCCGCAGCACATTTCATCTTAACACAAAATGTCAGTGAAATGTTGGCTCTAAAGCTCATCATCAACTATGTACTCTAGTACTTACACAGCCCAACGTAAGGACTGCTTTTCCCTACTCTCAGGTCGAAATCAAGAATTTTTCATTTCACTGCTAGTGGATATACTTCATAAACTGAATAACTTTAAGTAGGGCATGTATACTCTCCATGTAGCCCAAGTCCAAACTACTTCTTCCCCATATTTTGAGGGAATTTGAATTACCTTCCCTGCACTTTGAGGGCATTTTGATTTTCATCCTTTCAAGATACCCAGTGATTTCTTTAGAAAGAGAAAATCAGGTACCTATCATCCAGAAGCCCAATCAATACACAATTGAGGCTAAATGAACTAGAGAGTCAATCAGTAACCATAATGGTAAAGAGTGGCAGATTCTGAACCACTTAAAATTGAGGCTTAGAAGATGATTACCGTGTTTCCCCAAAAATAAGACCTAGCCACACAATCAGCTCTAATGCATCTTTTGGAGCAAAAATTAATATACGACCCGGTCTTATTTTACTATAAGATAGGGTATAATATAATATAATACCAGATATAACATAATACCAGGTCGTATATTAATTTTTGCTTCAAAAGACGCATTAGAGCTGACTGTCCGGCTAGGTCTTATTTTCGGGGAAACATGGTATTTAGAAAATTACATATACACTATAATCCGCTGACTTGCTAAAGATAACAGCTACTGCTGTTCAAATGGTTAGACCAAGTTTACTTGTCCTTAAGGCTATATGACACTTTCTATGACATGGTTCAAATTCTTAACTATGCTATTTCAGTCAACCAGAAAATATTTATATCCATCTATATGCATAGCACTGTATAATGGAAATACAATGGCATACACACTGAACTTCGGTAGCTGAATCCCAGTTAAGATAAAAAATACACACAAATTTAAATGAAAAGCCAAAGGTAATAAAGACACGTACAGAAACAAAGAAAGGTCAGGTGGCAATATGTAATTAATTATCAGTGGCAAAGATATTAAGTACTATGAACTCAGAAGCCAGAGAAATTATTATAAGATAAACTAAAATAGTCAAGAAAATCTTCAGTAGTAAAGTAGGTATTAAGGTAGGCTTTGAAGATGAGTAGTAAGATAGGTAGAAATAGGAAATTTCTAACAGAAAATAATGGTAAATGATACAAAAGGTTTCCCTACATCTAGAAAAATGGTTCTCAGTCTTGACTGTGCATTAAAATACCTGAAAAACATTTTTTTCAAAAGCACTAATACTTGTTCCACACCAATTAAATCAGAATCTAGGGTAAAGAGGATGGGATTCTGTTTTACTTTAAAAAAAAAAAAAAGACTCTCCTAATTCTATTGACAGCCAAGATTGAAAACACTGCTCTAGGTTAACATTTTGGTACCATTCTAGCCATTGAGGATAACCGAGCTTTTAAGATAGAAAGCCTAGAAATGAGAATTGGCATGAAAACTTAATGCTAGAAAACGGACTACTTTATACTGAAAACAATGGGAAACCATTAAAAGTTTGGAGGCTAAGAAATGACTTCCTGAGAGTGATATGTTAAAAACATACAGTAATTCTGGCCAAAAGTTGATAAATAAAAATAATGGAAAACTGGATAGGATTTAATAGCAACATACTGACATAAGAACAGAGGCCTCAAGCCTAAATTCTTTGAGGCAGGAATTAGCTCTGTCTTGTTCAACACTGTATCCATACACCTAGCATAAAGTTGCTACTCAACAAATAAAAGACTACTTGTACACAAGGAAATTCTTCTCTCTTGTGAGTTCATAAGACTGTCTCTGAGCAGATCAAACATAACTGGACATTATAAATCACTGTGAGCACCCTTTTCCAAAGCAAAGGGGATTCATACCTCCATACTCCCAAGGTCCGTAACTAGAAGTTAGTTTACCATGAAGATAATAAAGCTTGTACTTTATGCCCACTCTTCTATCAGGGTTCCTTCCAACACCCTAAACCTAATTTGGTATACATCATGTCATATTCTTTTTCTTAAAAAGCTCCTCCCTCTCCCAAATTGTATGACCTTCAAGTCGAACAAACTTTGGATCTGCCCTTTGTTATAACTACCTTCATAATAAACTAAAAGTAGATATAACTCCTCATGGATACACAAAGCAGATGGCTAAAACAGACGGAAAGTTTAACATTACCAAATCAACTGCAAATTCTAAACAGGAAATTAAAGAAAATTATTAACAAGGAAAAGGTAAGAAATACAGGGTAATAATACTAGGAACTTAAGGAAATGATATAATACAATTATAAAAACATTTCCCTACAACCAAATATTAATAAGAGGCTTTTTGACCACATCAAAAGAGACCCAAAGCCTTACAAATATACTGTTTAGTAAGACAAAGAAGTGTCTACTAAAAGGTTTAAAAAGTAACTTGAAACAATCATTGAAAAGATATAAGACTGAGGGTCATAGAGGAAAAAGAGGTCAAATTTTAACCCGGAGATAAAAGCTGCAACTTCCAGCTGCCTCCTTTGATTATTTCCAAATGGCAATCAGAGTCAGCAGCTGTTTTTCTCTTTAACATTTGAAAACTCCAGCTGAAAATAAGATACTATGACTCTAGAAAAGCAAAAAAGTCTGCAGACATTTTTTTCTGACAACTAAAATAAGTATGTGCTATTCTAACTTAAACAATGATAGACATTGCAAGTGGACCAAAAGGGACAGAGGAACGGGAGAGGAAATGAGTGGGTTTGAAATAACACATCTTCTAACAAAAACTGCAGATAAGAAAGATGCAATTATGCAATTTTATAAAAATTACTGCTTCAAGTTCTGCTTAACACTACCACTATTAATATTTTTTGACAATTAAATACATTAGGATTTATCAAAGGTTTTATTTATGTATTTTGTCATAAACTCACCTATGTTCACTTAGAATTAATTGGTTTCTTGTTATAGTAATAGTGTGCAAATATAATTGTACTCAATAATGTGAATTAATGTGAAATTTAAATGATTAAATGAGACCAGTATATCATAGAAATCTTTAAGAAAAGGTAACATTCCAGCAGGTTCCATAAGAATTAAACTCAGTAATTCATCACGTTGGTAGGGATATGTGTGCAAAGAGAGGGAGAGAGCACAGTGAGTTAAGGAATAAAAATATATACACATACATACATACATATATTTGCAATAGAACAGAACTACAGTTATAGAAAACATTATATTTATATTGAAACTGTCCAACTTTGATTTACATTTAGTGAATCAAAGTCTCTCTGAAACAAAATTTTATTTGACATAACCGAAAATAAAGACTATAGCTGTTTTTTAAAAATACTGGTATTGCTTTACAAAAAAAGATATACTGACTTGCAAATTTACCTAAAAAAAGAAATATGCTTAGTCAAAAAATGCAATCCACTTGCAAATTTACCTAAAAAAAGAAATATGCTTAGTCAAAAAATGAAATCTTACATAAAAACACATCTAAGGATAAAAGAAAATCCTCATATTATCACTGAAGTACAAAACCTTGGTAAAGATAATAAAACAAAATGAATGTATTTTTACCTTGGCTGGGGTATGAATCCATATAGCTGGGTTAAGAAGAATGTGATCACACAACTGCTTGAGCAGAGGCATCCCATTCTGCAGATTACTCAGATATTTTGCAAATGCAAGGCAAAGTTCAAGCACTGCTCTGCTGACATGGGATTTGGAAGACTGTGAAGAAAAGTATTTCAAAGGTCACGTACAACACAAGGCCAGGTAAGTAAAGTAAAGATGAACAATGTCAGAAAATAGTTGGCCCATAAACTATACTCAAAGTTAAATATGCCAGGAGACTGAGTACCATAGTTCTCTAATACAGCAATGGGGGCAAGGTAAAACAACAAAAGATTATTTTAATTTAGCTAATTTTACATGACCATGCGACACTTGCAGACAGACTATCTCGACCACTTAGGAGACCAAGTCCATGGCCTGCAGATAAAGAATCAAAAATGTGGAAAGTACTGCATACTTTTACCTTCTCAAGACTATATCCTATTACCAAAAAGCCCTTGCAGGCAAGCATCTGCTCCTGCATAGCAATTGAGTTCCGCAACAGCTCCATGATAAAAGCCAGCAGAGTTGAACTGCAATAAGAAAAAAGGCTATGGTTTGAAAAAACATATTGTATTAAAAAACAAGTGAGATAGATGTCATCTATCATTTATCTTAATAAAAAGTTCTCTATTTCAAGGAAATTGACATTCCACTAAAATTACCTCCAACATTATTTCAGGACTAGAATTTTAATGTAAGATTAGGATTTACTCAAAATTGGCCATATACTTTATCAAAAACATTGATAAGTGAATTACTTAGAAACGATATGACAAATATGCACAAAACAGAGAAAAATTAGCAATGTCCAAAAACAAGTAATAAGATAGCTAACATAAGTATATAAAGCCCTTAAAGAATGGATCTAACTTAAATCAGTAAGTATATTCAATTTTGGAGGGTTAGAGGGGCAAGATAGTTGGAGCGAACAGACTAAGGTAGAAATCCTCAATGTTAGGATTCCAGACTGGCCAGCTTTGAATGGAGAAGAGCATTCACAAAGGGGAAGACAAGAAACTACAGCTGAAGACAAACTTAGTCCCCAAACACTAAGTTATGAATTCTGTTCATTACTCCAATAGAAAAATCATAATTCAATAGTCAGTCAAGAAGACTTTGAAAATTAAAGAGCCACGCTCTTCCTATCCTCATAACTTTTAGAGGGACCCGAAATGAAATAAAATAAGGTCAGCTGTTATCTCCTCAAAGACTCTCAAAGATTCCCACAAAAAAAGAGAAAAATGACTATGTCAGCATCCTCCACAAAACTGCTTTCTTAACTGTCAGCAATTCCAATAAAGATGTGTAAAAGTTAAAAACAAATAAATAACCAAGTAAAAAATAACTATGCCCCATAACAAAGATTTTAGACCAGGATGTGGAACAAAAACAAACCAAAAAAAATGTAATATGCCAAGGATAATTTTAATTTTTTTTAAATGTAGTCAATAAACACTAGCTTTGATACTTCATTCCTTGGGGGGGAAAAAAAAAAAGTCATGCTGTTGCCTAACAGTAATCTGGAGAAAATTATTATGTCATTAATATGTATTACATATATACATTGGTAGTAGACAACAAGTTATGTATAAAAGCATAAATCAGAGAAAGATTTTTCAAAAGGGAGAATGGAAAACTCCTTTACTCAAATCAAAATTAAATATAATTATTTTTACCATTGTTTTACCAGAATATACAGCCATGAAAAATTAATTTATAAATCATCTCAAAAGTTTTATAACATCCTAGAATTCATAAGTCTCTGCCTTACTTAGACTCAACACTACAACAGAGGAGACAAATATGCCAAATATACAATACAATAAAAACGATTAAATCACCTATTACATATCATCAAAAGTTTTAGATTTCAATGCAATCAATAAGTATGAAGAGCTAAATTCCTGTAATAAATCACTGCCAAAAACAATTTTAAAAGCTTTTAATTAGAATGTGAGACAAAAATGTATTCATTTCTCATAAATCCATTATCACTATTTCTAACAATTAAAAAACTATTGTTTAGAGCTTCCATATTTCCTACTGACAAAGAATTTAAAATAATACATGGATTTGTGATAGCATAGTTCACAAATTTCTTTATATTCTCTCCTTTAACCCTACAACAAATTTAAAAGGAAAAAAAATATTGTGCAGCTCAACAGTGATGAAAGTAACTCACGTCAAATTAAAGAAAAAAACAAAGGCACTTACCAAATAGTCAAGTCAACCTCATCAGATAAGTATTGCCGATAATCTAACTGTGCAAAAAGCGGAAACAGCACTTGTACTCCTCCAATTGAATGCATAGCACTTTGGATAGAATGTGTTAAAACTGCCTTCACATCCTTATAAAACAGAACACAGTGAAAATTCCAATGATTTATTTTCCAAAACAATCCAAAATAAAGCATAACAGGAACAATAAAATGTTACATTGCATGTGTTTAACAGAAGTTACCAAATACACATCAGTAATACAGCAAAACCCACCATTAAAAATATTATTAAAAGAGTCTAGCTAGTACCTGAAGCATGAGTGCATGTGGAGAATGAACAAAAATTGAAGGGTTGTCCTTAGGGGATGATTCGAGACAGAGCTGGGCATCTGTAGCGCGTGGATTGTATGTGAATGCAATGGCACTAGACAGTTTGCCATCATACAATAAAAGTTTGTGATGCTCAGCAAGGAACAGGTCACTTTCTGCTTTGAATTTAAATGTACCCTAAGAATAAAAAGTAGAGCAGTTAAATATGGTATACCACAAAAAGAAAATCTAGATACAAATCACCACAGATAACAAAAATGTAAGGAGACATACCACTGATCACTTTCCTAACACTATCAAACAGGAGGAGCCCTGCACATTCCATTACTTCTGAAGTAAAATGAATTCATTTTAAGGATATAATGGGAAACAAGTCAAATTAAACTTAACATTAAAACTCTGCATTTAACAAAATGTAAAACTTAGAACATAGTTTGTCCCTTTTTTTCACTTTATTTTGTCTTTATTGTTATTTAAAAATTGTGGTAAAAAGCACATAAAACTTACCCTCTTAAATATTTTTAAGTGTACAGTACAGTGGTGTTAACTACTATATGCATACTGCTGCACAACATATCTCTAGAACTTTTTACATCTTGCAAAACTGAAACTCTATACCCATCCAACATCTCATTTCCACTTCCTCCCGTTCCCTGCCAACCACTATTCTACTTTCCAATCCTATGAGTTTGACTACTTTACATAACTCATTTAAGTGGAATCACAGAGTATTTGTCTTTTTGTGACTAGCATAACGTCCTTAAGATTCACCCTTCTTACAGCATGTAACAGAATTTCCTTCTTTTTTAAAGCTGAGTAATATTCCATGTATATACCACACTTTCTTTATTCATCCATCCATGGACAATTAGGTTGCTTCAACCTCTCGGCTATTATAAATAATGCTACAATGAACATGGGTACACAAATATTTTTCAGATCCTGCTTCCAATTATTTTGGATATATACACAGAAGATTGCTCAATCATATGGTAATTTTATATGTGTATACTTTATTGATGAATTATAATTTGAGTTGACTGTAAATCAACTCAATAAAGTTGATTTGTTTTCAAAGGAACACAGCAGACATTGTTTTCTCTCCCTGAAACCAATATAGCCTAACAACTTAACCTAAAGGTTCCCAAGTTTTCTTGATTCATGACACTCGTAGCTTCTCAGTAAATTTTTATGGTGCTCTAGACCAAAATAAATATTGAACACTTCTGTTTATCAGGTAGTTTGATCCAAACAAAGCACAGGTTGAAAGAAAAATAACACATTTGTTTCCTTCATTATTATATTAGCAAAATTACTTATTAATAGGGTGTCTATGCATCTTGGGCACTATAGAACTTCTCCAACTCTGGAATAGAATTTCATGCCTCATCTTCATTTCTTCCTGTTTCACATTCATTTCCACATGTTATTGCTTTCTATCACAGCAACTATTGAAAAATTAGCTGTGCAAAGATACACAGTTTCCCGATAATAGTTTCCCGAAAATAAGACTTAGCTGGACAGTCAACTCTAATGCATCTTCTGGAGCAAAAATTAATATAAAACCCAGTATTATATTATATGTTATATTATATCACATCATACTGTATTATATAAAACCCGGTCTTATAGTAAAACAAGACTGGATATTATATTATATCATATCATATTATATTATATAAGACCGGGTTTTATAGTAAAATAAGACCGGGTCTTATATTAATTTTTGCTCCAAAAGAGACATTAGAGCTGATTGTCCGGCTAGGTCTTATTTTCGGGGAAACATGGTACGACATCCTCGAAAGAAATGCAGCATGAACCAAAGTTGAAACTTAACCTAGTGCCCCACATATGACAAGTACACTACGTTTCCCCTTTGAAGTTAAAGTACCATCTGGACTCCTATGACTTCACGGTAGTGCCCCTGGTTACTATGACATTCAGTTGGTAACTCAAGGTAAGTTGCCCCATGCATCACCCACCTTTAAATCAAGCTCAACTAACACAGGTTAAGCAGTGAACAGCAAGTAAAGTACCTTGTATCCCAAGCCCAACTGATAAATAGCAAAAATCTGAGCTGCGTTAAGAGCTTCACTAAAAAGGTAAACTGCAGTCATCTGACCACAGAATACTCTGTTAGCATCTGCTGTTTCTGATGAGCCCAGGAAACATTTGTCAAAGGTCTGTGAAAGAAAACAGATTTTATTAGAGAAAAAAAGAAAAAATATCTCCTCCAGAAATGACAACCTATTTTTGGTATAAATGTTTTGTCCATTCTAAACTATAATCTGAATAGATTAAAATAATTCATTTAACATGACATTTCATTCACTCTCGTCTGGTGTAGAGATCAAGAAAGACATCACAGAAAAGGAAATAAGACATGTTTTCCATAGTACAATAAACAAAACTTAATGACAAAGTGAACATAGGAAAGGGAATCAGAGAAATCATTATGAAATCTGCAAGTTTATAATTGAGCAACGCAAGAACCAGATACAAGAGCAGGCTTTGGAGCAAGGAGAAAAACCATGAGTTAAGTTTAGGACCTAAATGACTCTCTCTTCTCTGTGAGCTAATATGGATGGACTCTCTCTTCTCTGTGAGCTAATATGGATGGAGCTAATGTGGAGGAAGAAGGAATTGCCAACAGGGTTCGTAAGTTTGGTGAGAAGTTAAAACTGTAAACACAGGTTTTTGCAGGCATCAAGATATTGATAATGAGTGAAGTCATGGGAGTAGATTAAATCCCTCAAAAGGAATGTGTAAATCCTGAAAGGCAGGTCTATGTTTTTTCTTATAACATAAAAAAAAAAAAAAAATCCTATTAACAACATCCAGGTTGCAAAGATCACATTTTAAAAATCCATGTGTACAACAAAAAGGGAAAGAAGTAAAGTTCTTCATATCTCTTTGAAAGTATCATTTTATACCTCGAAACCATCAGAAAGTTGAAAACTATGTATGTATTAACATTGGGGAATACAGAAAAGCTGTTAACACTTGGGTTCTGAAGACAAACCACCTAGGTCAAATCAGGGCTTCAGAGATGCTGATCTTGCCAAGTTACTAAAATGTCTGTACTTCAGTCTCATCAGGGAAAATGGAGATTATAATAGTATTTATCTTGCAAGGTTGGGTCTTTTGGAAAATAAAGGTATTTATTACAATAGCTGGAATACAAGAAGCACTCAATAAAGGAAGGAATAACAGGTTAAAATAATCCAATTATGAGAATAGTTTTTGAGCACTCCCCCAATGGATTTGTGAACAGTATCTAATTTAATTATCACATTAAACTTCTCTGATAGGTACTATTTTATACTCATATTTAGGTGGAGAAAACTTAGGTCTAATAGATCAGGTAAGGAGATATAGTCAGTAAGTGACAGAGCCGATATTCAAACCTAAGTCTATCTGTTATAACAACCTGAGCTCTTAAGGTTAGCATTGCACAATATGTAAATACACATATCATAGGATATAAAAGCAGGAGTTAATGGTGAATGGGTGATACAGTTTGCATTCATTTTCCTGATCTGCATTTTCTTAAATTTTCTATTAAACAATGTAATTAGTAGAGGGAAAAAAGAACATTTGAATTTAATCCTAACCTATGGAACTCTTTTTGAATCCTAAGAACATTATCATAGTAACCTATATCAGCTATAGATAACTATACAAACTAATTATATACAAAATTTATAAGGATGCATCATGTAAGTCAGTCATAAAAATGATCAGAACCCTGTAAGTTTACAAGTTTAATTTGATTAACAGACCTATGACATACCCTTTCAAGATATACCTAGAGTTACCAACAAATCCTTATCTCTACCCTATCCAGAATAATTTTATAACAAGGACTGAGTAATATCTTATGTGACATTAACGCAGTTCTATTCTATGAATACATTAACATACTAGCCAAACTATGATTACAAAACCCCACCACTATGGTATTCTAAAATTTGTATTAAATGTAAGATATATTTTTATTATTTGAAAAGTTCATGATTTTAAAATAACTTTTTCATTGTAACATTTTCAAACTACTTACATCACTGGTGTTGACAAACCATGTTATCTCTCCATAGGAAGCCAGCTCACCATTTACATAACATCGAAGCTCACTGTTCTTCCATCGGTTATAAATGTGCACTATAGTTACCATATACCACTAAATAAGCAAAAATAGTTTAAAGAGAGAGAGAGAGAGAATGATCCTGTGGTTAGTAACTCAACCACACTGATAACAAGTAAAAATGAAATGATAAATTACAATTAAAAATGACTACCTTTATTAAATTCAATATTCAACCTCTGGAACAATATTTATTCAATGGATAAGAACTTAATCATGAAGTTATTTTCCATCCAATGTTTTATTACAAAATTTTTTAATAAACCCAAAAAACTATAAAGTTTAGTACAAACACCCTCTTTCCTGCCACCTAGATTCCACAACTGTCAATATTTTGTCATATTAGTTGTTTCTATTCACCCATCTCTCTATATATGTGCATATACTCATTTTGTTGATAAACCATTTATTAATCCTCAAATTTTAAAGTACCAAAGAAAACACATATTACTACGACTACTACTACTAGTAACAGTACTAAAATAATTGCCATTGATATTTTCCCCTTGTATTTCCTTGAACTCTCTAAACTGAATACCACTCTTTTTATTATCCAAATTAGAGGTCAGCAATAATCCAGGGATTTATACTTCATTTTCTGAAGCAGTATAAACAGAGTTTTGATTTACCACATATTATGTCAATGACATTAAAATAAAGCATTCTGAAGCCTAATATAGCTTGTTAATATAATTATAACTCAGTAAGATCACATACCTTTTGTGGCTTGAAATCAAATTTCACACAGTGCTGAAAGCCTTTTCCTTTTGATTTTATTGACGTTATAATCAAACAACCCCCAACAAAGTGAGCAGAGTAACCCAGACCTTTGCTGGTTCTGAAACTATAAAGAATAGATTTTCGTTTTACTTTTAAATATTCTTTGCATTTTCAAAGTAAGAAAGTAACATTAAGGTACAGAACTACATACCAATACAAATATGGTTTATCCTTATCCACATTGATGTTATTTACAGGATCCATTCTAAGCCAGGTATGAAATGTAAAACCATTCTGGTATGGCCATTTGGCTATGGGAGGTAATGCAATAGCCTAAGGGGAAAAAACTCTGAGTTACTGACTCACATGAAAAACTTTATTACTGAAATCATGAAAATGAGATTCTATAACACTACGTATTATTCTGTCATGATTAAAATATCTAGAAGTCTCTTTATCTGGAAGATACTTTTAATAATTTCTAAATTTTCCAAAATACACAGTAATGATATTAATTTAAACAACAGAAACATTCCATGTGACCTGCTGGACACACTAATTTGTTTTATTTCTTACAATTAACATATCAAAGAGATTCCAATTAAAAGAGATACATGGTAATATCAAATTGGAACTTTGTTGCTGAAATGTTAAAGTAATAGAATACAGAAAGATGACTAAGAAATGAAAGTAAAAGGTAAGGGAGGGGCCGGCCCGGTGGCTCAGGCAGTTGGAGCTCCACGCTCCTAACTCTGAGAGGGCTGCCGGTTCGATTCCCACATGGGCCAGTGGGCTCTCAACCACAAGGTTGCCGGTTCAACTCCTCGAGTCCTTCAAGGGATGGTGGGCTCCGTCCCCTGCAACTAAGATTGAACACAGCACCATGAGCTGAGCTGCCACTGAGCTCCCAGATGGCTCAGTTGGTTGGAGTGCATCCTCTCAACCATAAGGTTGCAGATTCAATTCCTGGAGTCCCGCAAGGAATGGTGGGCTCCGCCCCCTGCAACTAGCAATGGCAACTGGACCTGGAGCTGAGCTGCGCCCTCCACAACTAAGACTGAAAGGACAACAACTTGAAGCTGAATGGCACCCTCCACAACTAAGATTGAAACGACAACAACTTGACTTGGAAAAAAAAGTCCTGGAAGTACAATGGTAAGGGAAAAGCTTGGAACGTGATTTTTTAACAGCAAATATAAAGCCAAAGAGGACTAGTTCGTAACACTTTTCAATTTTATTCAGAAGTCACTGTATAAATGACTTTACCAATTGATTTAAAATTTTATTTAAAAGATCATAGTAATGCAAAGGACCCAGGATAGCCAAAAATAATCTTGAAAAAGAAAAACAAAGTTGAAGGACTCATACTACCAAATACAAAACCTACAACACAAAGCTAGTATAATGAAGACTGTATAGCATTGGCATAAGAATAGAGATACAGAACAATGGAATAGAATTGAAATCCCAGAAATAAACCTTATATTTGTGGTCAATTGATTTTCAAGAGTATCAAGACAAGTCAATGAGGAAAGAACAATGTTTTCACTATTCAAATTCACTATTTCAAATGAGATAACTGGATATCTATTATACAAGCGAAGGATGAAGTTGACCACTTCCTTACATCATATACAAAAATTAACCCCAAATGGATCATAAATCTGAATGTAAATGCTAAAACTATGTATAATACTCTTACAAGAAAAAATAGGGGTAAGTCTTCATGATACCGGGGTTAGGAAAATCCTTAATTATGCCACCAAAAGTACAAACAACAACAAAATATATACATATATGAACTGATCTTTAAAATTTAAAATTTTTGTGCTTTAAAGGCTACCATCAAGAAAGTGAAAAGACAAGGCAAAAGAATAAAAGGATTTGCAAATCATGTATCTGATAAGGAACGTGCATCCAAAATATATAAAGAACTCTTACAATTCAATAATAAAAAGACAAATGTAATTTTAAAATGGACAAAATATCTGGAGACATGTCTCCCAAGACAGGCAAATTGCCAATAACGACATGAAAAGATGCTCAACATCATTAACCATTAACGAAATGCAAATCAAAACCACAATGAGATACTACTTCCACCCACTATGCTGGCTATAATAATTTTTTAAAAAGACATTAATAAGTGTCGCAAGCATGTGGAGAAAATTAAAACCCTCATAAATTGCTTCTGGGATAGTAAAATGATACAGCTGCTCTGGAAAACAAACAGGTTATACATGGTTATACATGGACAATATAACCCAGCAATTCCACTCGTAGGTACACACACACAAGAGAAATGACGACATATGTACACACAAAAACTTGTACACAAAACCCATTGCAACATTCCCAAAAAGTGGAATCAACTCAAATGACCACTAATTAATGAATGATTAAACAAAATGTGGTATATTCTTACATTAGAATATTCATCCTAAAATGGAATGAAGCACTGACACATGCTACAACATGGATGGACCATGAAAAAACAACACGCTAAATGACAAAACCAATCACAAAGGCCAGATATTGTATGATTCCATTTGTATGAATTGTCCAGAATAGATAAATCCATAGAGACAGAAAGTAAACCAGTGGTTTTCTAGGCCTGGGAGGTTGGGGGGAAATGGGAATGACTGTTAATGAATGGAAGGGGAATGGGGGAATTTGGGAGGTGATGACATTGTTCCAAAATTGATGGTGATTATGGTAGCACAACTCTGTGAACACTGAACCATTCAACTGTACACTCTAAATGAGTGAATTGTATGGTATATGTCAATCATAGCTCAATAAAACAATTTTAAAAAGATCATACACAAGCTTTTGCTTTATTGTTATTATAACTTACATACGCATTTCTGTATATATATGATATACATACTTACTCGTATATTCTTTTATTTGTATAAGATATTCCATAAAACATGAAAAACATCAGAGACAAATTTATGTAATAACACTACTGAGACTTCAAGAGGCTGACTTAAAACGAAAGTTGTATTAAGGGAAAAAAAAATAAAAGAATACATATTCAGAGTGTATATGTGTATATTTCACCAAGAAATGAGAGAAGATGTAAAAGCTTTATAAAAATAATTAATCCATGATTAGTTTAATTTCCCTTTAAAAACTATGTTTATTCCATTGTTGTTTCTTTGTTGCTTTCAGTTTTATATCCCACATAAGAGTGAAGTCATATAGTTCTTGACTTTTTTTGTCTGACTTATTTTGTTTAGCATAAGAATCTCAAGATCCATATATGTTGTCACAAATGGAAGTATTTCATCTTTTCTTATGGCCAAGTAGTATTCCATTGTGGAACAAGACAAAAAAACTCATAAACAGAGAAAACAGTTTAGTGGTTACCAGAGGGCAAGGGGTGGGGGGTGGTAAAAGAGGGTAAAAGGGAATCAAATATATGGTGATGGAAGGAAAACTGACGCTGGGTGGTGAACACACAATGTGATTTATAGATGATGTATTATAGAAATGTAACTTGAAACCTATATAATTTTACTAACCATGTCACCCCAAAAAATTCATTTCTTAAAAAATTAAAAAATAAGAAACTATGTTTAAGGAAAGAAATGAATCATTGAATATTTAAAACATCTATCCTCTGCAATTTCCAAAGTGTTTTACCTTTACAGTCCTACTTTCAAGATACATGCAAGTGGAACGGACACATTACAGTCTCAAAGAACTATAAATAATAAAATTATAATATGCATTCAAATAAGGTTAATCTCATGAGAATGCTTTTTTATGTTACAGACAATTGATAAGCTCAATTCCAACAGAGTCAAATTATTCTGGAAAGCTTCAAATCTAAAAAGCTTATGAAGGAGATACAAAGAAAAAAAACAACAACAACATGAGCAATAAAACTTTCCAAAGAAAGCCGTGTACTGTGTGTAAAACATTCACTTATCAAAATCCTTTTAAAACACTCTTCTTTCTACAGATATTCCCTGGCTACATCGGGTCTAACAAGCAAATAAGGTATTATGAGAACCAAAGTAAAAAGTGAATAAAAGGAAAGCTCAGAAAAAGGACAGGCTGAAATATCTTCAACAAAATGTTTGTTTCCTAACAGGCAGACCAACTTAATAAAGAGAAGGTCAAAAAGCTTCCATAAACACATTATATATAGCATATATATATATGTACAATATATATATATCATATATAGATATATATATGATATATACATAAATATTATGTCCTCCTATAATATTTTGAAACACTACAGATGTTACTACCATACGTAACTTTCTTACTTATAAACTGATCAACAGCTAACTGAATACTGAGAATACTGAGACTGATTAATATGCAAACTCACAAGTCAGGAAAACTTGCCTAGAAAGTTTAAATAGCTACTCTTCTTCTATACTCCAGGTGTAATAGAAACAGGAATAAGAAACTATGAGGTTAAATAAAGATGCGCAGAAAGATAAAAGTCAAAGTGTTACGCACAAATATCTGGAATGCAGAGATAAATCCATAAAACAATATGACTATGTTCAAAAGAATTGGGTTCTCATTCTACTGCTGCCCCAAGATGTGAGCTGGCAGCTTTTGTAACTTCTTTGCGCCTCTATTTCTTCACCTCTAAAACTGTTAGGAAAAAGTAACATGCACAATTGCTGTAAGGAGTAAGGTGGTCCAAAGTTTCCACCTAACACAGAACCTGTCAAGGCTGTTGACAGGGCTGTTCTTTGAGGAAGCAAAGGAAAAAAGAACTCCAAGCGATTTCGCTGTTAAGATTTACTTACTGCAGCGCTCTTTCCTGGAAAGTTGAAAAAGGCATCAGGACCATACTTCTGAGGCACATGCTTTAACACAGTAAGCAACTTCCCAGCATGTGGAGGCTATAAAAGTAACCAACAATTCATTAACTGTATTATTCACCATAAGACAAAAACACCTATTTTTAACATAGTCATCCCAAGAATAACCAAATAATGCTCTAAACTAAAAAGCATATAAAATAAATATAAAACCAAAGAAAGGTGATTTTCAACTATCTTAAAGAAATAAGCAACATACTCTATGCCATTTTTTTGTAATACTGTAAGACATATGAGGTGTTCGGTAAATATGAGCCAATATCGTCTGACACTTGAAACTCTTCACACTGCAGCAAAAATGATCTTTTACAAAATAAGTAAATAAAATTAGAAAGTAAATCAACCAACCACCCATCCCCTCTTCAAAACACTTTTTAATTTCACAAATAAATAATGCTTACTGTGTTTTACCTTTAAGGATACTTTAAAAACAATAAAGTATTTTAACCTTAAAACCACACCAGGGATTATTATTATCCCATTTTATAAAGGAGGAATTTGAGGCAGAGGAACATGTGTAAGGTGACACAGGTAGTAAGTGGCCAGGATGGGCTCAGAACTCAGTCTGACTCCAGAGCATGCATTTGACCACTACACTTTCACCTTTATATTATTCTATCTGTCCTGTAGCTTCCTATTGCCCTTAAAACAAAGATCAAACCTGCTAACACAGCTTACAAGACACTTTATCTACCTGGTAGCCTCTTTTGCATCTCAGTCTCCCCTTCTCTCTGTACTGCATCAACAATGCCTTCTCTGTAGTCTTCCCATAACAGAGCCTGAACACAAGCTATTCCCTTGTGTTTAAAATGTTCTAGCTAGGCCTACTTCCCTCCCCTCTTAACAAATCGTACCCATCCTTTAGAGCTCATCTTAATGGTCACTTCCTCAGGGCAGTCTTTCCTGCCCTCTGAAACTGGATCAAATCTCCCTATCAAATTTCATTCTACAATATACCCCTACTATTAGAGCATGTATAAAAGTTGTAACATTACATTTATTTGATTAATGCCTCTTTGACCCACAACCTCCTGTAATGCATTAAACAACCAACAGCTAAAATAAAAAAGCTCATTTACATTTACAAGGAAAAGGTAAAGGACAATCAGATATATATTATCATTTTAATCAGTTTACACGTAAATAAGGTAAAGTATAGTACATTCCTCTTTGTTAAAAGTTAAAAGTTCAAAACAGTGTCAAACTGCAAGTGAAATCACTGGCTTCCCTTCATCTTATGTAGGAACTATTCTAAGTTGTTACTGTCTAAAAGACTTTGGCAATTTTTCACCTAAACATTAAGTGGAAATCTTCACTCTTAAGTGATCAAGAAATTTTCAATTAGCCACACTGCTTATTATAAACGTGTAACAACGAGTAACTATAATCACACTGATTTTTCTAAATAAATTCCAAAATAAAATAAAAAATAACTGCTGTCAAAAATAAAAATATACTATTGTAGCATTTCCACCCAAAGAAATCACTCCTCTAAATTTCCTTTTCTATAAACCAATCAACAACAACAAAAAGACATTAGGACAAGCACTTTCCCTCCACACTCACTGCTGAGGGACTGCATACTAGGAAAGCCTTTCAGAAAATATTTACTCATGTTTCAGAGTCTTTAAAAATGTTCATGCCCATTGATACACATCAGAAAGGCAGAGGTTTAGATATAGGGATTTTTCACTGCGCTGAAGTGACAGCAAAAGCTAAATAAATGTAATGTCTGAGCAAGGCTGTTTCATTGAGAGTTCATTATTTGTTCCCTTTATTTCCTATCCTAATCCTATAAGCAACTACATTAACGTGTTTAATCTTTTTATATGCATTCTTTCAAAAATGTTTTTGTGTGATTGTACTTATTTAAACAATGTGAGATTAGATACATCATTTTTTCTTACTTTCTTCCCACTTTTTCCATGTATTCAAACTTACTCGCTGCATTGACTCTAACTGCCATGTAATAATCAATTCTATGCATTCAATCTATATTACCTATATACTCTCCTAACACTAATCACCCATGTTAACAATTCAATGCCATCACAAATATGCTTCAGTGAATATCCTCGTGTATTTCCTTACAGAATTATGTGAGAATTTCTTGAAATATGCAGTCAGGAGCTAATTACTAAGTCACTGGATATGGGTATGATTTATGTGACTAAGTGGTGCTAGACTACTCTCCAGGTTGGCTCAACTGGTGTTCCTTCCACCCAACAAGACACAGATTTAAAGTTACCCTCCCCCCCAATTATCCAACTTTATAATCCTTGATGTTAATAAATGGAACGTTGACATACCAATATTGTTTTAATTTGAACGTCTCTAATTATTAGTGATTTTATGTTTATTTGATTGTGGGAATCTCTATCTCTGTAAACAATGATCATATCCTTTGCTGTTTTCTTATGGTTGCCTATATTCACCAATAACAAAAATGTATTAATTATATATTCAGAATAAACAAATTATCTGAATATAATTCAAAACCAAAATCAAAGAAGTACACACGTCCTCTTCTGGACACGACACAGTAATAGGACCTAAACTTACCAACTCTATAAAACTGGGCAAAATGTATGAACCAAAACTGTTTTCAGACATGAAAAGAAGGTAGCTCAGGACTGTGATCCTTCAGAAAGGAAATAAAATGAGCCATGAGGTTACCCAGACTTTCTACCTGGAGTCATTTCTTTAGCACTGCACACAGACAGGGAAACTAAATACAACTTCAAAGTCTCATTGAGCTGATGAGGTAAAAACTGGAGTATGGGCGTCTGAGATAGTTAGAAGGTACAGGACAGAGTACTACGGATGAAAGAGCTATGCAGACAAGAAGCTGTGCAATGACTCTCAGGCTTAATACCAAACAGTTCACGTCTGCTTTAAAACTCAACAAGGTGAGGCCAAGGTATTAATGGCTATAAGTCAAAGAATTCCCAGAGCTAACATAGAGCCAGGAATTATTTAAGACCCTACCAAGCACCAGCAAGACCAGTTTATATTACCTTTTAACCCATGTCTGAGACTTAGGGTCACTCATATAGAGACCCTAGAAAAGTCAGGTGTGAATAAGGCTGAACTAGCTCTAGAGTATCAGCCAAACTAGACCTGACCACCCCCCCCCCCAAAAAAAAAAAACACTTTAAAACTAGCCTGGAAAGATAACGGTAATCCATAAGTAACTTATCTGCTTGCAAAACCAGTCTAACAATCTTAAAAGGACTATGACAAAATCCAGCACTAAACAAGGAATCACTCATTATATCTAACATCACTATGTCTAAAATCACTAGCATAAGAAGAAGGAAAATGTGACCTATAAGCGGAAGCAAAATCAATGGGTGAAAAACTGATCTAGAAAATAACAGAGATGGTAGAATTAATAGACAAGAACATTAAAAGCAACTATTAAAATATGCTAACTATTCCCAAAGACTTAAAAGAAAACATGAACATAATGAGGTAAAATGGAAGTTATTTTTTAAAAAAATGAACAGAAATGAAGTATATCTGAAATTTACAGAAATAAAAAAATGTTAAATTTTTAATGGATGAATGGAGTTAACACATTGCAGAAGAAAAGATAAGTTATGGTAAAAAGTGTAGAAAGAAAGCAGTCTAAAATGAAGCACAAAGAGAAAAGATTGGGAAGAAAGGTAAACAAATCTCAGTGACTATGGGACACTATCAAGAGGACGAATGTGAATGTAACTGGAGTCCCCAGGAGGGAAGAAGGGACCAAAAAAAATGATACCTGAAGAAATAATGGCCAAAATGTTTCCAAATTTGATTAAAATTATATTATAAACCCACAGATTCAAGAACTCTAAGAAGGATAAACACAAGGAAAACCATACCAATAAACATAAAATTCCTGAAAATCAGAGATAAAATCTTAAAAACAGCCAGAGAACCAGAGTTTGATTACAAACAAGCTAAAGAGTCTAACCATTTTAACACAGTATATGAGAGTGTATAATTGCAGAGCACAAATGTAAGTATGCTTACACACGGCTAAACTAAGGATCAGCTCGCTGAGCAGTTGCTATGGGCAATGATTTCTAAAGGACACTAAAAGAAGCTTAGATATGAAAACAAAAATAAGAGAAAATATTCACTAGTATTCCTCTAGGGAGTAAGCAGCTACATGGTAGAAAGAAACAGTTTGATAAAACAACTGGAGTTCAAAATAAGTTAACCACCACTACCATCCATGCAAAGGACCACTAAGTTTCATGTATGGAGGGTGGATCCAATTACCTGCAGAGCTTTCATTCACTGAGAGGGTTGCAGACATTTAAGGGCCACAGGTAAACTACTCAGATCAAGAGAAAGAGAAGCTAGGTGCTGCTATATAACACTTTTTTCTCGCCTTACCCTTTTCCTCAAAAAATGTTGAATGTATATTGAAGAATAATCACTTGAATAAGGAACGAAGTACCTGCAACACCCAATGCTCTTAGTCCACCCCTGTGTCGGATCATGGCAAAAGTATCTGTATAGCTCTAAATGTATTTTAGTTCATCTCTTCCCCTCAATTTGACATTTGATCCCTCTGTATACTTTCATATACCAAAGAGTATTTAGGATTTTTTTACCCATTGTCCTTTATCTCCTTGAAGTTTACTGAAGAATAGCTTTAGTTCTCGAACTGTCAAATTATAGCTAGCCAGCACTCCCAACATGTCAACTAAAAGATCTGGAAACAAAGAAAACAATAAAATCATTAAGCTACTTAGACTTCTTATAGGATTAAAATATACTGTGCTTTCTTAAGAGTTTGGACACTAAAGTTCCAGGTATAATACCTGTTAGATGCTCAAATATTTCTTAAATAAATATTACTAAATAAGAAATATACAGTAGTTAGGAATCATACTTTGTTTCTTCACATTCATTGTGCTATAGAAAAAAGTCATACCTGCTATCATGTTGTCAACTTTTTCAACTTTCCCAAGCACTTTTTCAACCAGGCCTACTTCAGTGCAGACTTGAAGATTTCGGATACTTTTCTTCAGAATGGCTGTAAACATGCTCCAGACTTCCGCTTGGCAAGTAATGTCACATTTTTCTAGGAGGTCCACCATGCAGATGATACTCTCACCTTCTTGGATAATGAAATTCATCTCCAAATCAAACTGCCCTCCTACCAACTTCAAAAAGGAAAAAAAAAAAAAAAAAAATACAAGCATTAGCACTTCTTCAATACAACTAGAGCACGCGCCTAAGCTTTAGATTGTCAATAACTACCCACACACATTCTTCCCTATCCCCTATAACATTAAAAGAGCCTTAAAAAAAAAATAAAGAAAAAAAACTCTAAAAATCTCAAATCTTTAAAATAGCACAAAGTCAAGCAAGATTTAGAATACAAAAATGGAAAATTTTTTAACAAATAAATATAAAATGTCTTAGGCAAATCCCTACCTACTGCCCTGATACCAATAAAGATCTAACTTAGCTCTATAGTTGCTTCTAATTCAATATTTCATTTATGAATTATGAACTCTGTGAACTACTCGCAGCAACCTAAAGGGCCTTTGCTACCTTTGTAAGGTATGGGCTCACAGCAAAACCGAAAAGCTGAAAGTGACTCAGAGTGGACACAAAACTTGGAGTTTATATTTGTCAAATTCCTGGTTTATTATGCTATCCATTTTGATCCCTCTCCTTACCTGTCAATAATCAGGACAGCTTAAACATAATTAGTCACACGCCCAAAGTAACTAATCAAGAAAATGCATGTCATTGATATGAGTAACCCCACCTTGCCATCTCACCCATAGCATCTTCCCAATTTTAACAAAGTCCAGTTGTTTAAACGAATTAAAATACTTTCACAATTACCTTTGCAGAGCTATCCTCTAAAACTAGTTTTTAAAAAGGTCACCTATACTTGTGTCTTTCTGAACACTTCTTGGTTTTTCATTATGCATTCCTAAACCCAAAAGTTAGGCAAGAATTAGGAGTGAACTTTACAAAACAAAATCCAACAGCACATAAAAGAATAACAGACATAACCAAATAGAGTTTACTCCAGAAAAACAAGGAAGGTTCACAATTAGGAAATCAATTAAAACTCCCTGCAGCCAGAGATGAATATATGTCCCAGGTTCTGCCAAAGACATATACTGGCATGAGAAAGAAAAAATGGAAAAATGAACATGAGGCGGTATGCGCATGTAAGGAGGTTACGAATTCCTGGCAAGCACAGTGGGAAAGGCTGTCGGTTCATCTAGGAAAGCTCTGGCAGAGGTTTTAGTGTACAAGTCTTTCATCATCAGTAACAAGCAACGTAAGAAAATGACAGCTGGATTTCTGCTAAAAGAGTCCCGTGGTGTGATTGGGCCAATTCTCCCAGCTACATGGTCCTGGCTATGCTTAGTTCCCTAGTCACACAAAAATTTTGTGAGCTACATAAAAACTCTAATATAAACTTTTTGGGGGTGGGGGGTGGGAGTGAATATTATTTGCTTGTTTCATCTTTTTTAATTCTTAAATAATTTCAAAGGTTACAAAGTTGCAAAATAGTATACAAGGTCTGACAATTAAGTTCGGGGCGAACTTGTTACAATTACGTTGCTAACCTCTTTTTGCTATCTGAGGGCTTATGCATTACGAATCCGTACCAACTGGACAGTTAAGCAAGTTTACTATTTGGAAGTGCTGACAAAAGCTGTGTGAAAAAGTTAGACGACCTGAACTTTTCGCCAACAATTCACGGCTCTTGCATCACAACAATGCACCAGCTCACACGGCACTGTCTGTGAGGGAGTTTTTAGCCAGTAAACAAATAACCGTGATGGAACACCCTCCCTACTCACCTGACCTGGCCTCCAGTGACTTCTTTCTTTACCCAAAGATAAAGAAAATATGGAAAGGAAGACCTTTTGATGACATTCAGTACATCAAGGGTAATACGATGATAGCTCTGATGGCCATTCCAGAAAAAGAGTTCCAAAATTGCTTTGAAAGATGGACTAGGCACTGGCATAGCTTCCCAAGGGGAGTACTTTGAAGGTGACCATAGTGATATTCAGCAATGAGGGATATAGCACTTTTTCTAGGATGAGTTCACGAACTTAATTGCCCAACCTTGTAGACCTCCTGTATGCCCTTTACCCAGCTTCCCCAATGTAAATATATTACATAAACATAGTACAATCATTAAAACCAGGAAATTAACATTGATACAACAGCATTAACAAATCTACAGATATTACTCAAATGTTGCCACTTGTCACACTAACATCCACTTTCTGATCCAGGATGAGTAGTATCCCTTAAGTCCTCTCCAAACGCAGACAGCTGCACAGGCATTCTTTGACTTTCACAATGGTGACACTATGAAGGAATATTTGCCAGCCATTTTATAAACTGTCTTCCAATCTCAATGTTTCCTTCATGTTTAGGTTCATGTTTACGCATTTTTGGTTAAAAAAAAAAAATACCACAGAAGTGATGTATATCCTTCTCAGTGTATCATTTCAGATGGTACCTCATACCAAAATTTCTCACAATTGGGGACATTAGCTGTGATCAACATGTTTAAGGTGGTATCTGTCAGAATTTTTCCTTTTTGAAGTTATTATATTTTCAAATTTTTTAAGCATCTTGTGGAGAATACCTTGAGACTATACAAATATCTTATTTCTCATCATACTTTTAAGAATCCATTAATGGATTTTACCTGCAATGGTTATTACTGTGGCATTGCTAAATAGTGATTTTATATTTCCATCATACTTTTTTTCTACAGTTATTAATGGGAAAAGACTTTCTTTGATAATAAAATACAGCAATCACACCTGAAAAGCCAGCATCATGCTCAAATAGGAAAATCTGAATGATTCTCATGAAAGTTAGCAACAAGACTAGGATGCATTTTCATCACGATCATTTGATAATATTCTGGAGATACACAAGTCACATTTAGTCAAAAGGCAGCAATGTGCATAAATATCAGAGTACAGGGATTTAAATTACAATTATTTTTACATGATATGATAAATATCTAGAAAAACAAAGAACTTGAGCGGAAAAATTACTATAAATAGAAAAGGTATTTGGTAATGAACTACTGACCCAGTTAACAATATGAATCAATCTCAAAAGAATTATGTTAAATAAAAGAAGCCAAACACAAATGACTACCTTAACCATTAGGAATTTATTCTGTAGGTATATTTAGGTAAGATGTTAGATAGAAGAACTTCATTTTAGTTTTCTTTTGAATAGAAAAATAGAATAAACAATCCCCCAAAGAAAACATAAGGTGATGGTTAGCAAAGTTGTGTGTAACTATATAATGGAATATTACGCAACCATTGAAAAGAATGAGGCAGATCCCTCTGACATGAAAAGATCTCTAAAATACACTGTTTAAGTGAGAAGATCAAAGTGGAAAAAAGTGTGAAAAGTAGGTGACAATTTGAGTGTAAAACATACATACAGACATATACTTAAGAATGGTAACACAAGAAACCTAATAGTGATTGCCTCTGAGCATTTGCGGAAAGAGAGCAAAGAGAGAGTTTTTAGTATATTACACCTTGGGACATCCTCCAAATAGATCTAAATAGATCAAAAACCTAGTTGCGGGCCGGCCCAGTGGCTCAGGTGGTTAGAGCTCCGTGCTCCTAACTCCAAAGGCTGCCGGTTTGATTCCCACTTGGGCCAGTGGGCTCTCAACCACAAGGTTGCCAGTTCAATTCCTCGAGTCCCGCAAGGGATGGTGGGCTCTGCCCCCTGCAACTAAGATTGAACACAGCACCTTGGGCTGAGCTGCCTCCCAGATGGCTCAGTTGTTGGTTGGAGCGCAGGCTCTCAACCACAAGGTTGCCAGTTCGATTCCTCGAGTCCCACAAGGGATGGTGGACTGTGCCCCCTGCAACTAGCAATGGCAACTGGACCTGGAGCTGAGCTGCGCCCTCCACAACTAAGACTGAAAGGACAACAACTTGACTTGGAAAAAAGTCCTGGAAGTACACACTGTTCCCCAATAAAGTACTGCTCCCCTTCCCCAATAAAATCTTAAAAAAAAAAAAAAACCTAGCTGCAACCAACTTAAAAGACCTTACCTTCACCTTAATATTACTTACATCAACATTTCATTTTGATCTGTGTTTATTACAATCAGTGGTTAACCACCCTTCCAAGAAGCTATAGCATTAATTTTTGTAAGTAATTTCCAAAAAACCCCAACTATTTCACCAGCTTTTAAACTGAGTTTATACTGTGAAAGCAGTACCCAGACAGCTGTTTAAAATACTTCTCAATTGCTGTAAATATAAAATATGCCTTTCAAGGAGAAAATTGATGGCAGAAATTGGTACCTACAGATGTGTGGCATATTTGATATACTATATGTATGCATATCTATTATACCTAAAAAGCATGCACAGGGTCTACAATGTGTCATGTTAACCCTTTTTAATAGTTATTTGAAACTGATCAACCTTCAAAACACAAATTTGCTTCCAATGACAGGGATCATAATCTAAGTCCCGGCATTGGCTAGTTATTATCTGAGCTGTAGTAATGGCTCTGTACTACAAAATGTAATCTTCCCAAATGTCACGGTAAGTTATGAATATCTGAGCAGCCTAATGCACTTTTACTACCCATGAAATGTGAAAATGTAATCTTATTACCTTTTTTATGGTTGTATTTTTTTTTTTAATAATGTAGCCTGGAAACTGATGAATAGTCTTTTTCTGCACTTTAGCATGATTTGGTCTCCTTTGCTACACAGAACATTTTTCAAAACTCTCCATTACAACATGTTTTAGTCTTGGCCTGAACTTCATAAACAATTTTTATAGCAACCTTCAGGGTG
Source organism: Rhinolophus sinicus (assembly GCF_057876585.1). Classification (NCBI taxonomy): domain Eukaryota; kingdom Metazoa; phylum Chordata; class Mammalia; order Chiroptera; family Rhinolophidae; genus Rhinolophus; species Rhinolophus sinicus. The sequence continues at coordinate 111,778,895 of NC_142515.1, read as the reverse complement.
GCATTGCATGCTTCCTACAGGTTATAGTTTAAAGTACAGGTTTATGGAAATCTTAAAGATTATTCAAGAATCCAAATAAACCTTCACAAGTTTCACATTAGAACTTTAATTGGGTATGATGAGCATTTCCTTTTCAATGACTATATTAACAAAGTACACTGAAATTAGTAGTTAAACCTAAGTCACTTGTATTTTCAGAAAACCAAAATACACAGATAGACCAAAAATAATCTCTCTTCAAAAGATTTATGAAACTGGAAGTGCTGGAATACATAGCAAGTCCTAATACTTCAAACTGAAGCTATGTTTTCCCTGGAAACTTGCTAAATTTTTCCTCAAAGATGTGACAGGAATAAGGTATAACAGAAAAACTGCAAAGTACAATCACATCTTATGATTCTAACTAGATATTTGCTATTTCTTGTGATAAATCACTTTTTTCTCTGGACCTGTTCATTCATTTGTAAAATGAACAGCAAGCTTCTTTTATTTATGTGCATCCCTCATAAATGTATCTACTTTTTGTAAGTGCCAATCTCAAGGTATCCAATTTCTCGCTATGAATCCACTCCTGAGTGAATGTGACCCTATACTCATACATGTTTGCACTCACTAGAAACTTATTACTAGAGAGAAACTGAGGAAAAATTACAATGCTGTGGCATGGACTATAATGTCTCCTAATTTACATTTTCTTCTTCTTCCATAATAGTTTCTAATTTGGCACATGGGGTCCAGGCAAAAGATTTCACTTGCCAGCTTTCACTGAAGTCAACAACCACATGACCAAGTTCTGACCAAGGAGGACAGCAATATGTCCAACTTCTAGATACAACTCTTAAAAAAGGAAGGTAATATAACTAACTTCTCTTTGCAACTTTCCTTCTTCCTCTTACATAAGGTGCTGAAATAATGACAAGAGTTAGAGTAGCCATCTTAGAATCTATGCTGTAACTTTCATGTTGAAGATAATGGAGCAGAAAGATCTATGGATCCTGTCAATTACAGAACTGTCTCGGTAACCCTGGACCATTTAACTGCCCAAATTTGCACCTGAAGGAACAATACACTTCCACCTTAAGATCCTGTTATTTGGGGCCTCTCTATTGTATCTGCTTAAAACCTATATCCTAATATATATGCTAATGCTATTCATTGTATTTTCTCAGAAAATGAAAAATATGAATAACTATCGCAAGTGACACATCCCCATCACCATCTCTTACACTATAATAGCAGGTGTTAACTCATCAACAGTGTGTCTATTTTGAACTACTTTTAAAAGGTGGTGGTGAGCCCTGATCAACTTAGAAATAGCTCAGTCCTGAATTTTACACAACTGAATTTTTAGACTCCACATGTCATATTATAATACTTTCATTGTATATAAATAAAATACAGAATATTAAGAGATTAGATGTTATAATCTAATTAGTGTACAAGCCTCTCATTCAGCTCATTCCTAGCATTAAAGAAAATGCAGTAAGACTTTACCTTAGCCAGTTACTAGCAGAAAAGAAAGTTCAGTATGTCAGTAGCAACATAACCATCAGCCTTACATCAACCCTTTACTGAGAGAGTTAGCCAAAATAATATCTTACTCCTCAATCAACATCCATTGAAAGAAAGGCTATTTAGGCTTATAGATGTGTCACTCAGTAACTACAAGAGCAACGTACTACAATATACAATACTTAACAGTGCCAAGAAAGTAGTCACTGATTTAGAACATGAAATGTGCAAAAGTTTACTAAAACGTTCAATACAATTTCAATAAGAATTAAAATTTTCAATAAAATTTTACACATATTCTTATATCTCAGAAGTTCCTTCTAAGATGGTGACACTTGGTTTCAGCCTCATAGGGATTTTCTCAATCAGCCAAAGGCCTCTTTTGTATACCTCTAACATACATATTTACCGTGTTTCACCGAAAATAAGACCTACCCCAAAAATAAGCCACACTTAAGATCGTCAGCCAGACAGACGCATTTAGTACGTTATGACAATGTTCCAGAAAAAGATGAAATGACTGTATTTGAATCAATGTAGATTGTTGTACATGAAAAAATGAGACATCCCCTGAAAATACACCCTAATGCATCTTTCGGAGCAAAAATTAATATAAGACCCGGTCTTATTTTCGGGGAAATATGGTATAAGACCTAGTCTTATTTTGGGGGAAACACGGTATGCACCAGACTGTTACTGATGGTTATCTTGGTGATAGGGTTATAAAAGGGTTTCACTTTCAAAATCATACATTCATGACACATTTCAATTTTTCAAAATAAGTTATGTATTTTCTTTGAATCCAAAAGGAAAAAAATAACTTTAATATTCTCAATTGAATCACTGAACTGAATGTGGAAAACTGGACAGAAAAAAATAATGCTTCTTAGTTTGCACATTATTTTCAGAAATCAAATTGTTTGCATTCCCATCAAAACTCTAGCTCCTAGGCAACAAGGATGTAAAATGGAAACTAGATATACAACTGTAAAGAATGTTAAATGGAAATTAGATATACAGTATCAAGTATTATCTATGCAAGATAAGTAAAATATCATTGTTTACTTTTTAGGGTGATATCTTCATTTTAATGATAATAAAGTACTGTAATGGGTCACTCCCAAACTATAGTTTGACCAAGATCCATAACTATAGACAATAATACCTTGAGAGTTTTCAGAAACACCGTTCCTCTGAGGAACAGTCCTTAAGAGCATAGATTCTGGAGTCAGACTGTCTGGATTTGATTTCTGGTTCTACCAGATACCAAGTATATGGGCGTGGGAAGGACAGTTCACCCGTCTACCGGTCACTTCCTCATCTGTAAAATTAGGGTAATAATAGGACCCATCTCTTTAAAGTTGTTGTGAGGATTAAATGAAACAACATACCGCGTTTCCCCGAAAATAAGACCTAACCGTAAAACAAGCCCTACCATGATTTTTCAGGATGACATCCCCTGAACATAAGCCCTAATGCATCTTTTAGAGCAAAAATTAATAAGACCCCTGGTCTTATTTTGGGGGAAACATGGTAGATCTTAGATAATGCATAACCTCTTAGAGGAGAACTCACTCTTCCTTCTACCTACTGTTAAAATTCTCACTTTATGAATAGTAATGTCTTCACCTAATAGTCATGGTAAAGCAGCTGTATAGTCTGTCTCTTTCTTCCTAGTGAACTGTCCACAAGCTACAAATTGGCAAAGTTAAAAAAGCATATTCCACTTAAAACAAATTATCACCCTAATGTAATGCACTAACTTACCTATAACATCAGTGTAAGCTAAAGGTGACAGCTATTTCTGTTGTACTTTTATCATCCTAGTTTCTAAGTCACTTCTTTGTTATTTGATGATATAATCCATACTTAAATATTGAACCACAAAGTTTCACACTCCAGGTTTTTTTGTTTTGTTTTGTTTTTGCTCCTGTCATCTTTAACCATATGACTGTATTCCCTAAAACCATTCAACACTAAAAAGATACGTTTCATTCCCCAACACCTCATCATAACTCTCATACCACCATCCCTTTACTATTATTAATTTAATGGACACACGGCCTCTACTGACTATGATCTCCATGACCCTTCCCCCGTATCTTAGATACACCTCATTCCAAGGTGTACAAATGCCCTACCATTTTCACCTTTCAGAAGAGTGCTTTCTTCACCTACTCCACTTAATAACAATCTGACTCTCCACAGAGGTTACCACCACACAACCGCTCTCCGTTTAAAACTACTAGTTCTTTCACTCTGCACTGAACAGGAAGACAGAAAGAAGGGTTAAGGTTTTCATTTTTACCTCCTAAAATTTCATCAATATGTCCCTCCTTACCGTTTCCTACCATCACCAAACTAGTTGAGGACTCTTTCACTACACATACAACTATCAATACCGGTTTACTGAATTACATATCCATAAGACACAGAAGACTATATACATGGCTGTCACCATTGGTCACAGTCTAGGAAGACATGGGACAAAACTGGGAAGGAGGGAAAACTGGGGAAGGAGGACGCAGAAGAGAGCAAAGTTCAAAAAGAAAAGGAAAAAACAATAACCACATTTATAATTTTATACACGTGTTTATATAACATTTATGGTTTTACACAAAATTATGTATGCAACTATATGCATAAAGAAATGTTTATAACCCAAAGTAAATTTATTCCAAACTTTATACCTGAAGGCTTTTATGTATCCTATTTGCTCTATTCTTTACTATTAATGTTTTCTAGATTTAAAAAAAAAAAATCAAGCTGTTATTCCATTAAATTCAGTTCCTTTTTTTTTTAACTTAAGGAGCAAGTAATTAAGAGTGATATTGCTGTGGATTCTTCTATTAAGCTTCCGTTTATTAATCATGTTAAGATAACTGATCAGAGACTATTCCAGCCACTAAGTATGGAACAATGTATAAGCCAACATACCAACAGTCCCTATAAAAGAATGGTTCTTTGCATAATCCCACCGAAATCAAATCAATTTGGGAAAGGAAAAAAAAACACACTACATACTATATCCCCTCTGAAAAGTTCAGAATGAACATAAAGGCTTGAATAGGTTCTGAAGTAAAGACTCTCATTTAATCTCACTTGATCCAAATGATGAGAGAATTCTTATGCAAACTTAAAACTTATATTGTATAGAACACTTTTTGGGAAACAGAGTACATGCTATCAAACGACAACAACTGCAGCAAATTAAATATGGTCAATTATTTACTTGACTCAGACTTGAGCTGAGAGACTTTTACCTGCATCATTCTATCTCAATGACTTCAGAGCACCATCATGCCTATTTTTTTTTTTCTGGGGAGAGGGAGGGAAGTCCTTTGCCAATTGCACTCAATTGGTTAAAAAATGACTAAAAACGAAACCCTAATAACCCAAGTCACTTATGACAACCAACGAATGCAACAGACTCATATCCTCTCACGTCTTCTCCCCTGGCCTTCAGTTATTTGTGAATTTATTACTTTCACACTGTCAAGATTAAAAACATACACATTTTCTTCCCAATAAAGACACCATTGAACACACTAAGACATCTTGAATTTACATCTCAGCATAATGTTTTATATCATGTTATATAACATTATGATATAGTATTTCTGTTCAAGTTTCTGAATGTTTTTGGTCAGGCTAAGTAGATACCGACTTTATTGATAATTAAGAGAACACTTGTCCACAGCATCTATCAAGACCAAGGCAAAAACTATACAGCACGTAGTATATGTCTACACTGTACTCTCACCACTTTGTGTGCATTATTCTCCATTTGGCATCCCTTGTCTTCTACCCCCAGAAAAACAGTAATCTTGTCTTCTCCTCTGGACTCAATCTTCTTCCTCCAAGAGCAAAATCCCACCCAGATCTACACTCTATTAAAGTGCCCAAAGCTCCAATATTTTGTAGATAGATAGACAGATCAGTGTCTTCCACCCAAACTCATGATCTTTCCCACGAGGCTCTCCTCCACTTTGAGGAAAGAAGTGTCATTATGTTATAAAAGTAACTGTGCCTCCCTCAATAACTGACAGAACAATTAGACACAAAATCAGCAAGGACGAGAAGAACTCAACGCCGCCATCAGACAATAGGTACTTCTTATAGAAGACTCCACCCAACAACAGTAAAATACATATTGTTTTCAAGTGTCCATGGTATATATACCAAAACAGACTGTACGCTGGGACATAATACCAACGTCAAAAAATGTAAAGGAATTGAAATCATACAGAGTGAGTGCTCTGACCACAGTGGAGTAGAACTAGAAATCATTAACAGAAAGATAAAGATACTGGAAAAATATCTCCAAACACTTGGAAACTGAAAAATACACTTCAAAATAACTGATGGGTCAAAGAGAAACCTCAAGGGAACTAAAAAATTATCAAGAACTGAATCAAAATAAAAATACAACATATCAAAACTTGTGGGACATAGCTAAAACAGTGCTGAGAAGGAAATTTATAGTACTACATCTAAAATAAATAAAGAAGTCTCAAAATTCAACAACAAAAAAAACCAATTAGAATAAAAAGAACCAATGGTCAAAAGAACAGGCATTTCACTATAGAGGATACATAGATGACAAATAAGCACATGAAAAGTTGTTCAACATCATTAGCCATTAGAAAATTGCAAATTAAAACCACAATCAGATATCATTACACATCTATCAAAATGGCTTTAAAAAAGTGACAACACCAAAGGCTGGCAAGGACTCAGAAAAACAATCACTCATGTGTTGCTAGTAGAACTGTAAGGTGACAGTCACTCTGGAAAACAGTTTAGCAGTTTTTAAAAAGGCTAAATACATAACAAATATAGCCATTTAGAAAACACACTCCTGGCATTTTTTCCCCGAGAAATGAAAACGTATGTTCAAACAAAAACCTGTACTCAAATGCTTATAGCAGCTTTATTCATCACAGCCAAAAAATGGAAACAACTCAGATGTCCTTCAATAAGTAAATAAGTGGTTAAACTAACTGGCATACTCATACCATGGGAACAAACTAGTGATATACACAACAATCCAGATGAATCTCCAGACAGTTGTACCAAAACAAAACAAAACAAAAGGTCATATAGTATATGATTCCATTCATATGAGATTCTTGAACTGGCAAAATTACAGAACTGGAGAACAGACTGGAGATTGCCAGGGGTAAGGGGAGGTACAGAAGGAGGAAAGCAGTTGTGAATATAAAAGGGCAGTAGCAGGGATCATTGTGTGCTGGACATTTTCTGTATCCTGATTATCGGACTATATAGTTTGTAGCTTTTCCACTGAGGGGAAACTGAGAAAAGGGTACAAGGGATCTCTCCATGTTATTTCTTACAACTGCATGTTAATCTGCAATTGTTCCAAAATAAAAAGTTTGATTTTAAAAAATAACTGATATGAGATGTGACTTTGTTCATAGGAGTAATTGTTCCACTGATTATTTCCAATTGAAAAGAAAACTATATTAACCTAGGTAAATGTCTCATGGCAGGAAATGAGAGCCAAATTAAAGGACAAAAAAACACTGCCGAGCACAGCTTCTGAAACAGCCTAAAGAAATACAAGTCCTACTTTCTTTAACTGTCCCTTCCCTACCCACGCCAGAATGAACAAAAAAAGTGTTGGTGTATTTAATCATTTACCCTACACCTAAAAAAAGGTTTGCCATATGATATACCAAAAAAATGATTAAGCACATACTAATATCACATAGTTTCACTATATATTCTAACTGACTCAAATCAAATACTTGTATTATAGGATATGCAAATTTGAACCTTCAAACAGGAAATGAAATTTTCTAAATCTATTACATAACTTCAGATTCATGTGTGCACTGAAGGCTAATAAATCATTTAAAACTTCATATACAGAACCTTTTTAAATTTGCATTTATCTACAGTAAATACTGCCATGTTCTTTAATAGCTTGCTAGTTTAATCTAGCGAACTAGTGATTTATAGCAATGATATATTCTAAAAATCAGAAATCTGTCACTGGGTGACTACCAGTCAGAAGTCCACTGAACTTACATTACTCTAAGCAAAACATAGGATGTGAAAGAGATAGCAAAATGTCATGCATTCCATAATCGAATCAATTATTCCAGTATTTGAGTTTGATTATGTTTACGTATAACTGTTTAAAACTATAGAATCACACAGCTTATGAACGCTATTAAACGATCTAGCTCTATTATGTTATCATTCCCTCAATGCTTCCAAATTATTTTAAAATACATTGTTAAATTTCAGGGTATAATTTGAAGTCTCTGTAAGTTCTATTTTGAGAAATAACAAAATTTAGAATATATGAAAGATCTATGTTACTAACTCTTCTCCACAAAAGTGGACTTTTAGATCCTTATAATAATTACATGCCAATATTCTTTCATTTCATACCACTATTCTTAAGTAGGAAGATTCATCAGATGTGAAAATGAAACTATTCACAGAGAAATCAACTGGGAACAATCTAAACGTCCACTGTAATGGATACCTTTTTTGTGTGTACTGTACTCACACTTCCTTTAACCCTCCATTCCATTCATAGCATTCTTCAGGCAAAAAGGCACAGTACCTGCCTCCCAGGCCACGGACAGGACACTTAACTCAGGCCTGGCACATACAGTAATGCATTCTCCTGGTCACAGTGATTAATACAGGGGTGAAAAATGTAACCTGAATTGAGCCAATAAAAATCATACCAAATTTTTTTTTAATTGGGAGGTAGAAAAGAAGAACTTTTGGCCTTTTGGGTCAAAAGCTGAAAGGATATGTAAATTGGCAGCTTCAGTGAGACATCTTCCCTGGCATGTGTACAGAGAAACCCATCTGCACCATAAGTGGAAAAAGAATATTCTAACGACATCAACTCCCTAGTTCCAGGACCTAGTTCCAGAGCACCCTGGCTCTCACAACTCATTCAATGACCTATCCTGGTCCTACGGACCAATCAATCCTTTGTATACTTAAGCTAGTTTGATACAAGTTTCTATCTCTTGCAACAAAAAAGTCCAAAGTAATTGTAAAAATGGAATTAGCTGGGCAGCCATTTTTTAAAACGAAGTTTTCCATTTTCATTCATACTTCCCTACTAACAATCTAACTGTATTAGAGCTAATGCCTTCTTTTTACTTAAAAAAAATACTTTGTAACAATCCTATACCACCTGAATAAAATTCATATTCTGAATTTCAGCAGTTATTTTTTAAAAACTCAAAAATCAGAATGTCTTATAATCAATGGCATCATAAATTAAAATCAGTGCGTTTTTTTTCTTAATACTGCATAAAATAATGGCAAAGGTACATCTGATGACATCTTAGATTTTCAATTCCTCGACTCCCGCAAGGGATGGTGGGCAGCGCCTCCTGCAACTAAGATTGAACACGGCACCTTGAGCTGAGCTGCCGCTGAGCTCCCAGATGGCTCAGTTGGTTGGAGTGCATCCTCTCAACCACAAGGTTGCCAGTTCAATTCCTAGACTCCCCCAAACGATGGTGGGCTGCGCCCCCTGCAACTAGAAAACAGCAACTGGACCTGGAGCTGAGCTGCGCCCTCCACAACTAAGACTGAAAGGACAACAACTTGAAGCTGAACGGCACCCTCCACAACTAAGATTTAAAGGACAACAACTTGACTTGGAGAAAAGGCCTGGAAGTACACACTGTTCCCCAATAAAGTGCTGTTCCCCTTCCCCAATAAAATCTTAAAAAAAAAAAAAAGAAGTGTATTGGATACTCATACACTATTGTATTCCAACTAGACACTGTTCTTAATTCTTGGTAAAGTTCCAAATAAAGTAGGAATAGAAAATAAATAAGGAAACATAAACCTGAACTACACTTTAAACAAAATAGACCTAACAGACAAATACAGAACATTCCAACAGCAACGGAAAATACATTCTTCTCAAGTGCACACAGAACATTGTCCACGATAGATCATATGTTAGGCCACAGAACAAGTCTCAACAAATTTAAGAAGTCTGAAATCAAATCAAGTATCTTTTCCAGCAAATCAATCACTGGTGGAAAACTGGAAAATTAACAAACGTGGAGATTGTGCAATACACTCCTGAGCAACCAATGGATCAAAGAAGAAATCAAAAGAGAACTCAAAAAATATCTTGAGACAAACAAAAATGGAAACACAACATTCCAAAATGTATGGACTGCAGTAAACCTCTAAGAAATTTACAGCACTAAATTCCTTCATTAAGAAAATAGAAAGATCTCAAATATACAAACTAACTTTACACTTCAAAGAATTAGAAAAAGAACAAACTAAGCCCAAAGTTGGTAGAAAAAGGAACTAAAGATCAGAGCAGAAAGAAATGAAATGGAGGCTAGAAAGACAAAAGATCAATGAAACTAAGAGCTGATTTTTTTTGAAAAGATAAATACTGACAAACATTTAACTTGACTAAGAAAAAAGAGAAGACTCAAAATCAGAAGTGAAAGACAAGATATTACGACTGATACCAAAAAAATATAAAGGATCATACAAGATTACTACAATTATATGCCCACAAATCAGATAACCTAGAAGAAATAAATAAGTTCTTAGAAACATGCAATCCACCAAGACTAAATCATGAAGAAATAGAAAATTTGAATAGACCAATAACAAGTAAGGAGATTGAATCACTAATCAAAAATCTCTCAACAAAACCCTGGGACCAGATGGCTCCATTGGTGAATTCTACCAAACTTCTAATGATGAATTAATGCCAGTCGTTCTCAAACTCTTCCAAAAAACTGAAGAGGAGGGAACACTTCCAAACTCATTTACGAGGCCACCATTACCCTGACACCAAAGCCAGATGAGAACACTACAAAAAAAGAAAACTACAGGCCAGTATCCCTGGAGAACATAAACACAAAAATCCTGAACAAAATACTAGCAAAATGAATTCAACAGCACATTAAAAGGATTACACATCATGATTAAGTCGGATTTATACCTGGGATGCAAAGATGGTCCAACATATCAAATCAATAAATGTGATACCACATTAACAAAATGAGGAATAAAAATCACATGATCACCTCAGTAGATACAGAAAAAGTATTTGAAAAAATACAACATCCTTTCACTATAAAAAGTCCACAAATTAGGTATAGGAGGAATGTACCTCAACATAATAAAAATCGTATATGACAAGCCCAGAGCTACCATGTTTTCTCAAAAATAAGACCTAGCTGGACAATCAGCTCTAATGCGTCTTTTGGAGCAAAAATCATAGTAAAATAAGAATGGGTTTAATATAATATAATATAATATAATATAATATAATATAATATAATATAATATAATATAATATAATATAATGTAATACCGGGGATAATATAATACAATACAATACAATATAATACCGGGTCTTACATTAATTTTTGCTCCAAAAGACGCATTAGAGCTGATTGTACGGCTAGGTCTTATTTTCAGGGAAACACAGTAACATCATACTCAATGGTAAAAAGCTTTTTCTTTAAGATCAGGAACAAGACAAGAGTGTCCACTCATCACTTTTACTCAACATAGTACTGGAAGGCCTAGGCAGAGCAATGAGGCAAGACAAAATAGTAAAAGGCATCCAAATTGGAAAGGAATAAACAAAATTATCTGTTTGCAGATGCCATAATCCTATATAAAATTCTATAGACTCCTCCAAAATACTGTTGAAACTAAAAACGAATTAAAATTGAAGAATACAAAAATCAACATACAAACTGTTGAATTTTTATACACTAACAACTATTCGAAAAAGACATTAGGAAAATTCCATTTACAATAGCAATAAAAATAATAAACTAATTAGGAAGAAATTTAAGAAGGTAAAAGATCTGTACACTGAACTATGTAACACATTGATGAAAAACATCAAAGGCGGCGCAAATGAAAAGATATCTATTTATGTATTGGAAAGATATTATTAAAATACCCATTCTACTAGAAACAATCTACACAGATTCAGTGTAGTTTCTATTGAAATTGCAATGGCATTTTTCACAGAAATAAAAAAAAAAAATCCTAAAATTCAAACGGAACCACAAAAATAGCCAAAGCAATCTTAAGTACAACAAAGCTAGAGACACCATACTTCCTGACTTCAAACACCATTACAAGGTACATTAAATACTGTAATCAAAACAATATGGTACTAGCATAAAAACAGACACATAAACAAATGGAACAGAATAGAGTGCCCACAAATAAATCCATGCATATACAGTCAGCTGATCTCCAACAAAGGTGCTAAGAATACACAATAGGTAAAGAATAGTTTCTTCAACAAATGGGAAAACTGGATATCCATATGCTGAAAGTGAACCCTTATCTTACACCATAGATAAAAATCAACTCAAAATGGACTTAACACTTAAATGTTAAAACCTGAAACCGTAAAAGTTCTAGAAGAAAACCTAGGGACAAGCTACTTGACAATGGTCTTGGTAATAATATATTGGATTTGACACCAAAAGTACAGGCAACAGAAGCAAAAATAAACAAGACTACGTCAACTAAAAAGTATTTGCACAGCAAAGAAAACAATTAAAATGAAGAGGTAACCTACAAAATGGAGAAAATATTTGCAAACCATATTTCAGATAAGAAATTTCCAAATTATATTTTTTTAAAAAAAACCTACAACTCAGATAAAATAGGCTAAAGACTTGAAAAGACATTTCTCCAAAGAAGATAAACAGATTGCCAATAGTTATATGAAAAGATGCTCAAGTCACTTAACCATCAGGGAAATGCAAATCATAACCACAATGAGGTATCACTTCATGCCAGTAAAAATACTACTGTCCAAAAAAAAAAAAAGACAATAAGTATTAGCAAGGATGTGGAGAAATTGGAACCCTTGTGCACTGTGGGTAAAAATACAAAATGGTGCAGCCAATATGGAAAATATGAAAGTTCCTCAAAAGTTAAAAATAGAACTACCATATGACTTAGTAATCTCACTTCTGGCTATTTATCTAAAAAAATAGAAAGCAGGATCTAGAAAAGACACAGTAGTCCCCCTAATCTACAGGGGATGTGTCCTAAGATCCCCCCAGTGGATGCCTGAAACCACAGATAGTACTGAACCCTATGTAGACTGTTTTTTCCTATATATTCCTATGATAAAGTTTAATTTATAAATTAGGCACAGGAAAAGATTAATGATAAAATAGAACAATTATGAGAATATAGTGTAATATAAGTTGTGTGAATGTGGTCTCTCTCAAAATATCTTATTATACTGTACTCACCCTTTTTCTTTGTGTGATGATGTGATGATACAGTGCTTACATGATAAGATGAAGTGCGGTGTATGACCCAGGCATTATGACAGCGCATTAGGCTACTACAAGGGTTACTTGAACACAAGCAGTGCAATATCACAACAGTCGATCTGACAACTAACATGGCTATTAACAGATCGGTAGCCGTACACAGCATGGATATACTGGAAAATGGCATAATACATATCCCAGGTTCCGGGATGGAACGAGATTTCATCACAACAGCATGCAATTTAAAACTTAGGAACTGTTTATTTCTGGAATTTTCCATTTAATATTTTCAAAATCCAGATGACCACAGGTAACTGAAACTGTGGAAAGTGAAACTATTGATAAGGAGGACTATTGTATTAGCACTCCAATGTTCATTACAGCACTATTCAAAGAGCCAAGATGTGGAAACAATCTAAATGTCCACCAACAGATGAATGGATAAAGAAAATGTGGTATATAAATACAATGGAATGTAATTCAGCCTTAAAAAAGGAAAGGGGGATGGTAGGAAAAGGTAAAGGTGGGTCAAATATATGGTAATGGAAGGAGAACTGACTCTGGGTGGTGAACACACAATGCAATATACAGATGATGTATTATAGAAATGTACACTTGAAACCTATATAATTTTACTAACCATTGTCACCCAATAAATTTAGTAAAAATTTTAAAATATATAAAAATAAAAAAGGCAATCCTGCAATATGTGAAAACATGAATGAAACTTGAGGACAATATGCTAAGTGGAATAAACCAGTCACAGAAAGACAAATACTGTATGATTCCACTTATATGAGGTAGCTAAAATAGTCATAAAATCAGAGAGCAGAACAGTGGTTGGGGGAGAGCCAGGGACATGGGGGAGGGGGAAATGGATAGTTGCTAATGAATAGACAGTCTCAGTTATACAAGATAAATAAGTTCTAGAGAGCTTCTGTACAACATTGTGATTATAATTAACAATACTATATTGTATACTTAAAAAGTTAAGAGAATAGATCTCATGTTAAGTGTTCTTACCACAATAAAATAAAATTTAAAAAATAAGAAAAATGGGAAATAACCATGTGCAGCAAACATTAAAATATTCCTGAGACCACTTTTTTTCAATTCTGCACATATAAACTTAAAAATATACATTTAAGAAGAGGTGAAATATACAAATATTTTATATTTGTTTATAAAAACCTAGCAAAAGAAAATTCAAAGGATATGTAAGGTGCTAATAATAGTTATTTTTCAGGTTTTCTTTAGCAGCAACAGAATTAATTTTGGGGTGGGAGATGATTTGGCAGAGATAAGTGTGCTGAAAACATAACAGAGAGACGTGGGAGAAATATACATTTTTATTTTTGGTTGATGTATTACCTATATAAAATATTAAACAAATAAAAAAAGTCATATATTCGATAGCCCAAAAAATCCTGAAAAGATACCCTTCCACAGATCACTAACACTGGATCAGATACTAAAGCCAACTAAAGTATTAGTATCAGTAAAAATGGTCTTTAATACAAGATCCATCTTTATTTTCTGTTTTGTTTCAATATTATGTCGAGTGCTTTACCCCCAAAGAAAGGGAAAAGCAAAGTGAAGATTATGGTAGAAGATGAGCAGGGAAAAAGAATTTAATGGATCAGCTCTTACAAAATAAATGCATTAAAAGTAAAACATCCAAGTGGTGTTTTTGTAGCTCATTCTCATAAGCAGCCTTTCCTACTTGCTCTTACGTTGATATTTCAGTCTTAATTTTTCAAATTGGCTAACCAGCAAATCAAGATTCTTCTGATAGTGTAATACATCATAAAACCAGGAAGGTAAACAGTGCTAGAAGTTGAAATATTTAACAGAGGTAACAGATTTTTTCCCAGACAAGAGCACATTAAGAAGCCAATAAACCTGTATTTCCCAAAACACCTATTACTGTGTGTTGTCTATTAGCACAAACAAATGGAGGTACAAAGAATAGGGTTAAAATGAGATCGCTTAGGTAAGAATTAATATTTAAATGACTTCCTCAGTATCTTGCCATCAGAAATCCCAGGCTGAGGCCAGAGACAAGCTCATGGCCTTGAAATCTAAACAACATAGAAACATAAGCCTTCACCCAGCTCCTATGAGTTATTTGAGATCTACTATTCATTTAGCAAAACTAAAATACCAACTACAAACTGATTTTTAATAAAAGCCTAATTTACTTTGGATGAAAAAGAGTTAAAATTACTAATACACTAAGTACATAAAAGAATTTTCTCACCGAAAAAAAATTCCAATTTTGTTAAGAACTCTAATAGCACCACGTCATTACCACCATTATCAAGCTTCCCAAGAGCATTTTAACCATGTAATAATCCCACCACAAAAATCATCATGGCTCCTCATCACCTACAGAATAAATTTTCAATCACTTGGCCTACCCCACAAAGTCTCAAAAAGCCTCACTTCCCATTTTCTCCCCATACAATCTTACTGATCCAGCCAGTCCAGACTACTTGTTAAACCAAGGAACTTTAAAATTCTACTTCTTTGTTTTTGCTCTCCCTTCCTAAAACTCAAAGTTTAGCTCAATTCTCACCTCTACAAAAAGACATTGCCACATAAACCAAAAAGGAAGTAATGCTTCCCCACTCTATAAACTGTTAAAGCCTTGTCTATTGCAAAGCATACACATTTCACATTTACTGCTCTGGATTATTAGTTATCTCTACAAAATTCTTGTCCCCATCAGACAGTAAGCTCCTGAGAAGGAAAATTGTAGAAGGAACTATGAGTCAGGCACTATTTTCAAAGATTCTACCAATCCTATGAGGTTGATAGCATTGGTCCCAATTTAGAAAAAGATATAAAAACTAGATGGGAAAGATTAGACAGCTTGCCCAAAATAACAAACCTAAGAAGTGACAGAGTTAGGAATCAAAATGAAGTCTATCTGATTCTGATTCCATGCAAGATACTCTCTCTCAACACAGACAGACACACACACACACAGGCATACACTACTATAAAGCTCTATAGTACACAACATATTTTCAAAGGGTGCTCACTTATTTCATCTTTGTAGCAATCCTTAAAAGTGAGGTGTTTGTTATAGTTACTACCACCTTTCTCTGGAAAGCATGACTTTCATATTTCCTTCCTCTGGTTCTTTTGGGGAACTCTTCCCTTAATTCAATGTTGCCCTTGTAGGGATGTCAATCATGGTGTCCAATTTCACAGAGTGGCCTGAGACCCAGGTTAGGCAATCAGAATATCACGTACTGTCAGATATAGTGATTCTTTCTGTGGTAGCAGGACCGTGATGTAAGTCAGGCCAATTCTAAGCTTCTTTCATGATGTTAACAATTATTTCTACCTCATCCAGTCTAAGTTCACTTTTTCCAACTCAATACAACACAAATTTGATAAAAGCTCAACAACTCCAAAAGGAATATTTGGCACAAAGTTCACAACCCAGAAACATACTTGATTCCTCACGTCTTAATAAAATCGATATTCAAAAACTAAAAGAATTAGTAGAATGCTTTCAGTTTAGAGTACCAAGATCACAAAATACCATTCTCTTTCTAATCATAAGATATACTGAAATTTATTTAGCAAATAGCTACAGCAAGTGAAAAATTAAGAGCTCTAAATTTCATCTATTGTTTTATAAGGGTTACTGGCTTGGCTAACGAGGAAAGGGAAAAAGAATTTACATGTTATGAAAGAGAGATGCAATCTGAAGTTTAGGTTAAAGAAAGTCAAAATTAATGCATTTAAAGTATCGTTCATTTGAAGAATTACAGCAAATCAATGTATTATGTTAGCCAACAAGCATATTAGGGGAAAAAATAGAGAAATGTGATTACACTAAAATGGACAACAGATTTACATCATGCTGGCATAATGTACCTCCATACCATTATAATTACTGTGAAAATTAGAAGTTTATAACATATTTCTAGGTTCTCCTATGAGCATGTTACAAAACACCAATATTACAAAAGTGAAACAAATGAGCACCACCTCATGGGCATTTGAAGTAATATGTATAAAACCAGCCTTCACAATAGCTTTTAAAAGTCAGGCTATTTAGTAAAGGCTTGCTTTAAAAACTCACTTTTAAAATTTCAAATTTTGTACATACCTTGTTTCCCCAAAAACAAGACTGGGTCTTATAATAAGTTTTGCTCCAAAAGACGCATTAGGGCTTATGTTCTGGGGATGTCATCCTGAAAAATCATGCTAGGGCTTATTTTCCTGAGTAGGTCTTATTTTAGGGGAAACACGTTATATCCTAAAAGCTAGCAAATTGTTTAAATAAGCAGAAATAATATTTAAGTATTTAAAAAGCTTCAACAAATATTAAAAGCTAAAAAATGATTCTCAATGACAAATATTAAATAAACACTGTAGAAGAGTTAAATATATGCAGTCTCAAAATGGGAGGAAAAAATAAAACGATGTATCAGTATTTAACAAGATGAAACAGGTATTTAGATAGTTTTGGCAACTCTGAAAGTAAAATAAACTGACCCTTTCTTATAGTCACTAACAGATTTTCTATTAAAGAATTAAAAAGCCAGAAGAACTATCTAAAAAAAAAAAAAAAAGTTTCACATTTCCCCTAACGTTGTGCATTTAAACAAAAATAAGTACTTTAAGACTAAAGCAATTTTTGCTAGCTTCTCTGACGCCTTGTGTAAAATAAAAGTTCATTTTCTAAAAGCAATCAGTTGGAATATACTAACTTGACTACCTGACACCAAACAATGCAATTATTTCCTACCTGAAATTTCATCCAGTGGCAATATACCCTCACTGAAGCTTCAGTGTCGCATTCTCTCTTGGTTCAGATTACATGGACTCACTTTCTGTAAGCTAATAGTTTGATCAAGTATCTTCTTATAGTGTTAGAAGGAATGGCAAACTTAGAGGACAAAAATTATAATTTAAAAAAATATATATCAATGATTGGTCTTGTTATCAAGTCTAATCGTTTTGTGCTGCATGAATATTTTTCAAAAGAAGCAAAATGTATAAAATCAATACTTTAAATTATGTAGAGTGAAAACTTCTAATAATTCTGTTCTTATAATTGTGATAATTGTCCATGTGAATTTTTGCTAAATAAGCTATTATTCAATTCCCTTTAAGAAACCAATTTATTGTTATGAAAAATGGAAAATAAAGGTAAAGAATCTAACATCCTGTCTTTTCCTGTAGGTAACCAAATTATTGATTTTATAAAGTTCTTCATTATAGAAAATTCCAGCTCATGAAATGTGGAAAATGATAGATTTAAAACATTATCATTTGGAACTACTGATAAAATGATGGATTTAAGCAATGATTATTAATGAATGCTAACACGATTTTAATAGAAGGTGACCATTTCAAGGGAACTTGAAAAATACATGAATCAAGCTAACAATACCTAAACTCACTGGATTAGTAATCTCACACCCAATGAATCCTAGTATCACAGAAAGAGACACACCAGACTATATGTGCTTCCTAACGGGATACAATAGTAAGTACACAGCCTGTCTATAAGGAATTCTCCAACAAAAAAAACTTGAATCTGAATCTAATCAACCTTTGATCAATTCACAAAAAATAATCCAGACTGTGGAAAATTCTGTAGAAAATATGACCCAATTCTATAGAAAAAAGTAGATGGTAAGAAAAAAGGGAGGTGAGGGGAACCGAGAGACTAAAAAAGATTTAAGAGAACATATACCAAATGAATTGCATGCACATTATTTGATTCATGATTCAAATAACCTAACTATATTTAAAACAAAAACCTAATAGAACATGAGGAAATTTTGAACATTGAATATTTGATGAAATTTAGGAATTACTATGAATTGTTTTTTAAGAATGGTAAAGGTACTGTGGTTTAATTGATTTTTTTGAAGTCTTTATCTTTGTAAGGAATCACAGAAGACCAAAATAGCCAAATAGCTAAGCAACCCTAAAAAAAAAAAAAAAAGAACAACAAAACCAGAGGTATCACACCCCGACTTCAATTTATACTACAAAGTGACAACAATCAAAACAGCATGGTACTGGCAGAAAAACAGACACACAAACCAATGGAACAGAATTGAGTACTCAGAAATTATCCCACATATACACGGGCAAATAGTTTTTAACAGAGGAGCAAAAAATATACAGTGGAGAAAAGAAAGCCTCTTCAATAAATGGTGCTGGAAAAACTAGAAAGTCACGTGCAAAAGAATGAAACTAGACTGCTATTTGTCACCATACACAAAAATTATCTCAAAATGGATCAAAGACCTACTGTGTTCCCCAAAAATAAGACCTAGCCGGACCATCAGCTCTAATGCGTCTTTTGGAGCAAAAATTAATATAAGACCCAGTCTTATTTTACTATAATATAAGACGTGGTCTAATATAATAAATATGATATAATACAATATAATATAATATATATCATAAAATATAATATAATATAAAATAGAATAAACATATATGATGTAATATAAAAAATATAATACCGGGTCTTATATAAGACCGGGTATAATATAATACTGGGTCTTACATAATATAAGACCAAGTATAATGTAATATAACATAATATAATACCAGGTATAATACAATATAATATAATACCGAGTCTTATATTAATTTTTGCTCCAAAAAGTGCATTAGATCTGATGGTCCAGCTAGGTTTTATTTTCAGGGAAACACGGTACATATAATACCTGAAACAAAATATTAGGTTGGTGCAAAACTAATTTCAGTTTAGAAGGTTAAAAATGCAAAACCCTCAACTACTTTTGCACCAACCTAATACATACAAGAAAACATAGGTACTAAACTTATGGACCTTGGTGTTAGAGGAGATTTTTATTAATTTGACCACAAAGGCAAGGGAAGTAAAAGCAAAAATAAATGAATGGGACTACTTCACACTAAAGTGCTTCTACACAACAAAAGAAACCATCAACTAAACAAACATGCAACCAACCAAATGGGAGAAGATACTTGCAAACAACAGGTTTAATATCCAAAATATGTAAAAAACTCATACAACTCAACAACAACAAGAACAAAAGAAAACAAAACAACCCAATTAAATAGGCAGAGGACCTGAACAGACACTTCTCCCAAGACAACAAATGGCCAACAGCTATATGAAAAGATGCTCAACTTCACTGGCTTTTAGGGAAATGCAAGTCAATACCACAATGAGATAGCACCTCACACCTGTTACAATGGTGATTACTATCAACAAGACAAGTAACAAATGTTGGTGAGGTTGTGAAGAAAAATGAGAATTTAAAACTTCATCATCCAAAACGAGAGCACTAACTACATTTTTCCTGCCCACATAGAAATGTGACAGCTTCAATCAATCTTCAATAGCTCCAAATTAAAAATTAACCAGAAATGCTTTTAAGCATCAGCAATGAAGTTTAGAAGAACAGAAAACACAATCGTGTTCTATCAACAAACATTAATCAAGCAACAACTATGCACAAAATCAAATACAAGATTCACTCATTGATAAGGGATAATATTCATGCTACATGGGCAAAATTAACAATGAGATAATATGCAAAGTATTACAAAAAAAATTCATAGCACCAAAAACATATACTTTATTACTCATAGTACAGCGATGGCAAAAATTTTAAGTAACTTGAATTACTTAAGTAACTGAAGTAACTGAAGCAACTTGAAGTAACTGAAGACAGACCATACCTTAACATACTGTGTGTTCTTTACATCTACCTTATGTGGCGGACAATCAACAAAGGTATTTGAATAAATATATAAATGCATATATTTATGTAATGGTACAGTTAAACTTACACGCCGTCATGAGATTATGTAACAATATAAACCTTCTGGAGTGAAATCTAGCTATAAAATCCTCAAAAGTCTTAAGGAAAAATTTATACCATTTGATCCAGCAATAGGACTTCTAGAAAAATCTATCCCCATAAACCAAAATATTTAAAGGACTTTATACACAATAGTGAAGTTACGGTATTGTTCGTAACAAATAGCAACAAACTACTTCTATATCTAACAGTGGTGGCACTGTAATGTGTCAACTTGGGTAGGCTGAACTCTATTTCCCAGAACCATCTTTCCTGTCCATATCTAGGGTCGTCAACAGGAGAGATTCTTGGGGGAAACACGGAGGGTAGAACTGAGACAGCAGCCATTTTGTAGCTCACTGTTTTTGTTTTTGTTTTTTTACTTATCTGATGGCTCATTTCAATGGTGTGATACAGTGGCTGGGCCTACTGCTGCCCCGCCTTCCTCTAAATTTTCTTTCAGCTTCTTATACTTCTAGGCCAGATGTGTGTATTAAGTTTCATGACAAAGGAAACCAACTTCTGCAGGACACTCATACCATCAAGGTCAGAGGCAACAAGCAAGACCTTGCACGGGTTTTAGTCTGTCCTCATGGGCCCACCTTGCACTTGTGGACTCCAGCTTATTCTTGCTCTCCTTCACTTTACATCCATCTTCTCTTCCTGAATGTTTGCCTCATGAACTTCAAACTCCAGAATCAAACACGAAGAGAAGAGCCTTACAAAAACTGTTTAACAAGTTCCTATAATTAACGTGTAGTCGAATCTCTGTAACAAATCCACATTTAGAAAGTATTTGTGCGTGAGGCTTTTGTCAGATAATGTGAACCCCAAGAACATTCACAGGGGACTCACAAAGTTCATAAAAGAGGTATATATGCAGAAACATCAGCAGCTTGGGCACCAGCAGGGACAGGACAGAATGAGAAGAGGCCTTGGGACCCCCCAGAATTCTACTGGCAGGAAGCAAGCTGAGACTTCTCCTCAGTTGTAAAGATATGCCATCTTTCTGAAAAAGGAAACATGATGCAGATGCCAGAACAAAGAACCTAGAGGGCAAACAGAGAACACTAGAAAATTATTCCCAGCTTGAGACCTAACCGAAGAACTTTCAACATTTGCCTGGCTTGATTTCAGAACTACTATTGACCAGTGACTCCCTTTTAAACAAAAATGTGTGTAGTGGCTATTCAGTGCTAGTCCACCATTGTATGTTGGCGGGATGGGGGGCATATAACTTGTATCTAGTTTTATAGGTAAAAAGAGGTGGAGGAACTGTCCTCAAAAAGCTTTACTCAAGGAAGTACACCTACAGGGTCTTATCCATACTTGGACGTGAACTACATGATGAGATTCTGAACTATGTTGAGATATTGTAATGACGTAAGATGTAATGTGTGTTGTGTTTTAAGCCTCTCAATTTGTTATACTGCACAAACCTATTTAAACTGTTACATTAAAAAATAACTGAACAACATATCTCCCACTGGCCATGACAGAGTAACTAATACTCAATTTAACCTCTCACCATAAACAGCTAGAAAACTAAACAAAATATATAAAGCAACTCCTTTCAGACATCGGACAATAGGCAGAACTGGTCTGTTATCCCTAAGAGACGGGAAACAAAGTAAGACTACCCCTAACCTTACGCCTAGAGGCACTTTTTAAACTACTATAAGGGAAAGAGAACCCCAGCTGAGCACAGCAGTCTTGAAGAACTGAAAAGATGGCAGTCTCACTGAACTGAGGAGACAACAATCTCGTGAGTTAAAGGGACACAGATCAGAATTCAGGGAGACTGAGGTGGCTGGAATTCAAGGCATAGAGTATCAGAGAAGAATGTTACCTGAGAAATTGCTCCAGAAATCTAAATACCGTAGTGGTCCCCTTGAGTATCTGGATGAATACTACTAAGCTTCATAGACAGGCTTAAGGCGAGACTCAGAACACCACTAAGAGAACAAGTACTGGGGAGCTGTAAGCTAAAATGTTCTCCCAGATCACACACGGCTGGGGGCAGTCTTTCCAAAATAGAAAGATCCTGAACATGCAAGACTTTGACGAGAGACACATCAAAGGATCAAGCCTTAGGAGTATAGCTAAAGTCATCTTAAGGGCTACTCTACATGCACTACAGTCATCTTTAAAAGCAAACCTTGGCTCTGCTTTGAGGGAGTTGTACAGCAGAGTAATGAAAGCAGCAGCTAAAACACCGATGGAAACCCTGTCTTTTAAGCCAAACTAGAATAGGCTACAGAGGATTTTAGGAGTCCTGGAAAGCAGAAAGCTCTCTATGAACCCACACAACTCTCAGACTCATCCCTGAGCTATGCATGTGACAGACTCAAACGGGCAAAGCAAAATCTTTGATAAGTTAACTGATAAAGTCTCAGACTAACCCGAGCAGCACATGGACAGGACAGAAGCAAAGAAGCAAGGCAAACGTCTTGAAAACCAAACTGACATTGAAACCACCATATACTGAAAGCCAGACAGAATTTGTGTTCTGCTCTAACCAAGTTAATCACACACTAAAAAAAAACCATCAGCTTTCTCCAAGAAATAAAACAGGACTCAGGTCCTATCCATACTAACATTCACAAATTCTAGGATACAATCCAAAATTACCTGACATACAAGAGCCAGGAAAAGGTGATGAATTTCAAGAAAAATAACAATAAACAGATGCCAACACCTAGTGACTCAGATATTGGAATTATCAAAGATTTAAAACAGCGAACATAACTAAACTTCAGAAGGTAAAGAAATGTGAAATGAATGGGAAGATAGAGGTTCTCAGCAGAGAAATTTTAGAAGTGAAAAATCTATTGAAAAATATATTGAGTCTGGACAGGCTCATTAGCACAATGGAGATGACAGAGGAAACATTCAGTAAATAAGAAGATAAATCAATATAAATTACCTTAATCTGAAGAACAGAGAGAAGAAAAACTGATAAAAGGGAAAAGTCTCGGGACACATGAAACAATATCAAAAAGTCTGACATACACGTCCCTGGAAGCCCAAGAGAGGAGAGCAGAAAGAGACTAAGGCAAAAAATATTTCACTAAACTTGACTAGTTTGGTGAAACACATAAATTACTTTGAGTATGGCATCACTGGAGCTCAAACTTCACACAACTAACAGAATAGTGGCCCTCCAGGAAAGGGATACCTATAGACTCTAATATGATTTTTAAAAAAAAACAAAGTCATTGTATGACAACTTAAAAGCAAAAGGAATGCAAAGAATCCAAAGCTGGAGAATGCAATGCAAGCAAGGGATGGTTTGATCATTTCAGAAAGAGGATTGGCTTAAAAATGTCAAGATAAGAAAAGTAGTAGTTTCTGCCGAACAAGAAGCAGCAGATGAATTCCCAGACACCATTAAGAAAATCAGTAAGGAGGAAGGATATTATTAGCCTGAAGACGTTTTTAATTCCAATGAAAATGCCCTATTCTTGGGGTGGGGGGGATGCCACAAAGGAAATTCATTAGTACAGAAGAGAGGCATACACCAGGATTTAAGGCAGGAAAAGTAAAGTTGAACTGTACTGTTTTGTGCAAATGCAGCTGGGTTTATGATCATGACTGCTCTTATCTATAAAGCTGCATTGAAGGGAAAAGATAAACACCAGCTGCCAGTTTGGTTGTACAACAAGGTGTGGACAGTGAGAACGCTTTTTCTGGATTGGTTCCATGGATGCTTTGTCCCTGAAGTCAGGAGTACTTTGCCAGTAAGAAACTGCCTTTTCAAGTTCTTCTGATATTGGACAATGCCCCTGGCCACCCAGAACCCTGTGAGTTCAACACCAAGGGCACTGAAGTGGTCCACCTGCCCCCAAACACATCTCTAATTCAGCCTCTAGATCTGGAGGTCATAAGGACCTTTATTTCATTACACACAGTGCTCTATGGCAAGGATTGTCAACGCTATGGAAAAGAACCCCAAAATAGAGAAGAACCCCAAGAGTGTGGGAGGATTACACCACTGAAGATGCCATCATTGTTATAGAAAAAGCCATGAACACAATCAAGCCCAAAACAATAAATACCTGCTGGAGAAAACGGAGTCCAGATGTTGTGCATGACTTCACAGGATTTATAACAGAATCACTCAAGGAAATCATGAAAGAGATTGTGAATATGATAATTTAAAAAAAATAGGGTGAAGGGTTTCAAGATTTGGGTCTTGGAGAAATTCACTAGCTAATAGACACCACACCCCAGGGATTAACGAAAGACAACTTGATGGAGATGAGTGCTTCCGAACCAGTGCCAGAAGAAGGAAGACACATCGGAAGCAGTGCCAGAAAGCAACCTGGCATACACCATCTGGCACAAGTGTTCCAGTTATTCAAGGCTGCTTTTCACTTCCTTTATACCATGGAACCTTCTATGATATGGGCACTGAAATTAAAGCAAACACTGGAAGGAGGATTGGATACCATACAGAAACATGTTTAGAGAGATGAAACAGCAGAAAAGTCAAACAGAAATTACAACGTATTTTCATAAAGTTACACCGAGTGTGCCCGCCTCCCCTCCGCCCCATCCACCTTCTACACCTCTTCCCCCTGTACCTGCCGAGACAGCAAGACCAACTCGTCCTTTGGCTCCTCCCCCTCCTCAGCCTGCTCAACATGAAGACCACAAGGATGGAGACCTTTGCGATGATCCACTTAATAGTGAATAATCATCATGGAGTACGGTTAATAAACTTATGTTGTGTATGTCCGTGTCTGTGTGAAAATCTAATAACTGTACAGCAAGAACTGTGCGACACTTGTGTCGTCGTCATCGCCTTCATCATCATCGCCTAAGTATTCACTGTGTAGAACATCATGTTCAAGACCTGCATGGAAGTGAACAACCTATCCTTGCGCAGGCGTACAGTGAAGGATATTTAATATAAATGTGATGATGTGTTAGTTTCCTTATTTTATAACTTTGCTTTCAAAGAATTGCATTACTATACAAAATGTGTCTTTCTCTCATAGTTCAAGAAATTGTCAGCCTATCCTCATAGGCCTTTTTTTAATGTAACAATATTTACAATACTGTACTATGACTATGGTTGTATTACTGTATGCAATAAAAATTTTATAACGATTCACCCATTAGTGTACAGGCTAGGCTACTCTGACGCAATCACGTCAATTACACTAGACTATCATAAAGCAATCATATTGCTGCTGCTTCGTTATCAATGCATGAATCATTATACCCATAAATATGAATGTTTCACATTATCTTTTCATTTTTGATATCTAGTAACATCTATGTAACATAATAATACATGTAACATCTACAGTGTTTTGTATCATGTAAGAAAATACTAATGTGGGTGCTGACTGACGGATGATTCACCTTATAAACAGATGACAAATTTATGGTGTCGATATACAGTACAGTACCGTAAATGTACTTTCCTCATGATTTTCTTAATAACATTTTCTTTTATCTAGCTTACTTTATTGCAAGAATACATGTTTATACAATTATGCAACATACAAAATATATATTGATCCACTTTATGCTACTAGTAAAGCTTCCTGTCAACAGTGGGCTATTAGTAGTTACGTTTTTGGAAAGTCAAAAGTTTTACATGGATTTTCAACTGTGCAGGGAGTCACCACCCCTAACCCCTGTGTTGTTCAAAGCTCAACTGCATCGCTGTATCTTCTCAGTCTTGGACTGAGTATGGAGTTAAACTGCAAACAAATGCTGATTCTTTTTAATAGGTGGGCTTTTCGTGTGTGTGTGGTAGTGTTATACGCAAAGCAATTATAAAACTAATTTAGAAGTATTTTAGGACTGAGCAAATGAAATATGCAGATACTTCTGGAAGCCAGGGTTCTCACTGTGGATGAGATATACAAATAAGAAACGGGGGAGATAAGCAAGAGTCCTACAGGGATGGGCTGGATTTAGAGGTATCATTGTGAACTGACTCGTAAATTCTAAAATATGTATATGTCGTGTGTGTGTAACATGTAAGTATACAAAAAATTAGATATTAATGTGTATATAAGTACAGATATACTCATATTTACATATATAAATATTAATACATGCATGTTTCTTCTTCTGTCAATTGAAAAGAACCCAGAAGAAAAGGTGCCTTCAAAATCATGAGAACACCTAGCACCCAAATCTTGGTATCTAGAACCATTCCCCACAAAGCAACCTGGCTCATTCAAGGATAAGTGTAAGATTAGCCTGGAAAATATTACATCAGAATGTACAGAAGTACATCAAATTTAAGCATCAAAATAATTAAGGACAGTAATTAATTATAAAATAGGAATCTAAGAGTTTATATCTACAATAAATAGACAAATAGGGAGGACAGGTGATTCTTACTTATAGTAGAATGCCAAGAGCTGACTAGTAAATACGAAGGAAATGCTAGAATTTAAAAATTACCATTTTGCAACTATCATAAAGATTTGTTTAGGCAAAAATCATCCACAAATGCGACAACTAGGAGTAATTTTGCTGAGGAACAAGATAACTGCATTCTTTTAAAGTGTCTCCTCACAGATTGCTTATGAATCTGAAAAAAAGATATGCAGATATTTTTGAAACTTTTAACTTTGCAATTAACAAATCAGAAGTTTTTAAGAAGTGTAAGTGATAAGAAAGCATTGTTTCATAGTTTAATAATGTTTTCTTTCTTGACGGTACATAATGATGCAACTTATAATTAATAACATCTTAAAGAGTCCATGAAAAATAATAAGTGAATAGGCAAAAACTCAGTAAGTTTTCTTCATCCCACTAACAAGCTTTTAAGAGAAAACATAGAAGACCCATATCACACACTAAATTAAAACTACTTAGAGGTATAAGAAACTTGGTATTAGCAATGTGGTCTTCAAGCAATTGGGACTTTAAGTATTAACTGTTCCTTAAGTCTCACTCTATAATATATGTACTACTTAATTACAATTGTAAAAGTACATACGTACATTGTGAAATCAATGTACAGCTATTTAAAATATGTAATGTGCTTTTTAAATGGGCTCTAAACATTCAAAACAATAAAATGCCCCTTGAAAACTAGGCTTAGAGGGAACTAAAAATTGTTAGATTAATAGGTGACCATCCACAATTAAAATTGAATAAAGGACAAAAACAAGGGGATATATAAGATTGCAGTAAATCTGGGATTCAAATACAGTAAGTAGTAAAAATATAATTCAACTGTCACAGAAATCCCCATAAAAATATGATACATGCTAGGATTACCAGCGATTTCATGTTACTGTGTATTTGACAAAAAGAAAAGCGCACAGAATTAAAAATATAGGTTTCTTTTGTCTTTTGCATGATTTTTACTGCTGCATTTCTACTTCTGGAAGGAGCTAAAGAAAGATCACTAAGATGGGTCAAATAAATGACTACAGGACAGATAGTGAACAAAGAAGCCACAGAATGTAGGACAATGCTTATCAGTATAACCAAGTGACTCAGGAGACTATGAATGTAATGGAAGAAATTTAGGCAACTCACTGAGCTGGAAAAACAATCTGAAAACCCGCATTGTGACCTCTGTATTTACACAAATAACAGGTACATAATTGAAAAGTGGGAGAAAAAAACTGAGTACTAACTAATTTCCTAGAAATTATCCAGTCTGATGATCTTTCCACTTTCTTTAAAATTTTCCATTCCAACTTGCAGCTACCAAATGTGAATTCAGTGAACATCCTTTTTTTTTTTTAAATGCATTTATTTTGAACTATCAAATGTAGAAAAAGAACTAAAATAACATTGTTACATATGGTACCTCCAAGTAAGTCACAAATCATTCACCATAAGCTGGTCCAGCATTGTTCCTTCTAAGACGTCTAAATTTCTTCTAAGACATCAAAAATTCAATAATGTGAAAATATTTTTCTCTACTTTGTGTTTTAGTATAAAAATGTATTATTTGATTAAAAGAAAGTGATATGCAGAGAAAGAAAGTAGAATGATGGTTGGCTGGGGGTAAAGGGAGGTGCAGTTATCAATGTGTATAGATATTCAGTTTTGCAAGATGAAGAAGAGTTCTGGAAATGTATGGTGGTGATGGTTGTACAACAATATGAATGTACTTAATACCACTGAACAATATACTTAAAAATGGTTAATATGGTAAACTTTGTTACATAGATTTTACAATTTTAAAAACTGAGGGGAAAAAAAGAATAGTTGATAACGCAACAAGAGGTAAAAGAAATCCTATAGAAAGCAGACTAAAGAACCCAAAATCTAACAATCTCTAAATATTCAGCAAAAAGGTAAATTATACTAATTCAATAGTTCTCAAGAATATAATTATGTTATCAAAACAGAGTAACAAATATTCAAGCTAATAAGGTGAGTTCTTTCAAATATGGTTATTTTTGTTTTTAAATCTGGTGTTTAACAAAGTTGTCTTAGGTGCCTGCTGGGTACTGAGGAGACAGGGAGGGAAGGAGTAGGGGTGGGTATCTACTCTGCTGAGGAGGCCTGGCCACCTTTGGTGAACTCTATAATGAATTCGGGCTAGCAGTGGGAACAGAGGGTGACAGAGTAAAGCTCTGGCATGGACACCCCTATCCCTAGACATTTGACTGAAGCACTTGCCCCTAAGGTACTGCTGGCACACAAATCCTTCACCTCCTTGCTCAATTCTACACAGAAAGGTTATTTCTTATGGTTACATTTCACACCAATTTTGGAAACTTTTAGACCTTTAAAACTAGTATCTCCGGGGGGCTAGATGGCTCAGTTGGTTAGAGCACAAGCTCTTAACAACAAGGTTGCTGGTTCAATTCCCACATGGGATTGTAGGCTGCGCCCCCTGTAACTAAAGATTGAAAACGGCAACTGGATGTGGAGCTGAGCAGCGCCCTCCACAACTAGATTGAAGGACAACGACTTGGAGCTGATCGGCCCTGGAGAAACACACTGTTCCCCAATATTCCCCAATAAAATTTAAAAAAACAAAAAAACAAACAAACCAACAAAAAAACTAGTATCTAATGAAAAGAGCTCCTTTAAAACCTTTTGAGAAACATCAGTATGCTCTGCCTCAAAAGATGGGACACGTAAGGATGATCCTAGAGATAGAATTAAGAAATTAAGTAAGACAGAGGTAGTATGCAGCCAGGCTCCACAATGGCTCCCAATAATTCCCACCCCCTAGTATTCACGCCCTTGTACACATACTCTATCACTTACACACTGCTGGGGGGAATACAAAATGGTACTAGCAATTTGCAAAACAGTTTGATAAATTCTTAAAATGTTACCATGTTTCCCCAAAAATAAGACCTAGCCGGACCATCAGTTCTAAAGCATCTTTTGGAGCAAAAATTAATATAAGACCCGGTCTTATTTTAATATAGTATAAGACCAGGCATAATATAATATAATGTAATATAATACCAGGTCTTACATAATACAATATAAGACCGATATAATATAATACTGGGTCTTATATTAATTTTTGCTCCAAAAGATGGATTAGAGCTGATGGTCCGGCTAGGTCTTATTTCTGGGGAAACAAGATAAACATACACCTACCATATGATACAGCCATCCCACTCCTAGGTGTGTACCTAAAAGAAATGAAAGTTTCTGTCCCTACGAAGGCATATGTACAAATGTTCAGTGCAGCTTCATTTGTAGTGGAACTGGAAAAAATCTAGATGTCTTTCAACAGAGGAATGGATTGAAAAATTATAGTATATCCATATAATGAAATACTACTCAGCAGTAAAAAAGAATGGAATATTGATACTCATGACATGTATGAATCTCAAAATAATTATGCTAAGTGGAAAAATACCATAAAAATACATATTGTATTTATTTACATAAAATTCTAGAAAATGCAAACTAACCTAATTGTCCTGAAACAAAAGTAGACAGAAACATAATTGACCATCCACTTGTTCTCCTATATTACTTTTTCCCCTAAACTTGCCCTTTTTACCCACTTCAGATTTTCTGGAGCAGATACTTTTGTCTGTTGTTAATATATCCCAGCACTAAAAATGACCAGCACATAGCTGATACTCAGTAAATACACACTGAATTCCTCCTGCTAATCTTATTCCCTTTCGTCTCTTCCAATGTGTCACCGACCTACACATAGTTCTCTCCCTTAATGCTACCCTCAAGCCCTTAGTTACCTACTGGCTCTCCCACAAACATTTGTAGC
The DNA here is from genome assembly GCF_057876585.1 of Rhinolophus sinicus. Taxonomy (NCBI): domain Eukaryota; kingdom Metazoa; phylum Chordata; class Mammalia; order Chiroptera; family Rhinolophidae; genus Rhinolophus; species Rhinolophus sinicus. The sequence goes on along the minus strand of NC_142515.1, from coordinate 111,748,029 downwards.
TGTTTCCTAATTCAGTCTTTTAATTATTAATGAACTAAATAATAATAAAGGGAAGCACAGCTAATTAAGATACAACCGTATTTGATGAGCCTTACCTGTCAGATGGCAACTGAAATAGTTACTTTCTCTAAAACCAATCACGTGTTACATATATATGTATTATACATTTATAAATATATTATATATTTTTATATATATGGTATGTGTGCATAATTCTGTACCAGATTGATACCCTGATACCAGACAAAATAGCAATCCATTTTACACATAGTAAGTATATACTTAATGTAAATTACATTGACAGATGCTACAATGGGTAATCATGTTACCTAATTTGGTAAACTTTTCCCTGTTGTGGGGACAGAGTCCCAGAGAGCAGTTTCCAGGCTCTCAGCCTCACGTGGGGAGGTGCTGGCTGGGATGGTGAATGACCATCAACTGTGATTGGTTGGCATCAGCTGTAACTGGTTAGCCAATTGGCTACTGATGTAACTGCAGGGCTGTGTTAATTGGTTGGTTGGCAGGCAGAGAAGTGAATGGCAGATTGCGGATCGTGTGGCTACTACTGTGTGTGTCTCCAACCCAGCCGCCAGCAAGAATATAGTGGTATGACTCCCCTGTCTATGGCTCCGTGGGTGTTCCTTTTTGGCCTAGCCATATCCTGCGTTCTGATGTGGGGAGCAGAACCAAAGACCCCTCAGGTCGCCTCGCGTGACAAATGGCGCAGCGAGCAGGGTCTCCCACATGACACCTGTCTACACACATAATGCATAAAAATAATTCGGGGGAAGAGTAGGAAACCCACAGAAAAGAAGGGCTATGATACACGTAGCCAATTTAAAACAAATGAGGTTCGGGAGGGGGGGGCGAGGGGAAATGTGCTCACAATGAGGAATCATGCCTAGGTTTGAATCATGGCTCCACCTCTCAGCTGTGTTTTGGAATAGATACTATGGGACTAGTTGGGAAAACCACTTCATGAGTTTGTGAAGATTGAATGTATATAAAATGCTTAAAACTATGCCTGTCCAACAAGCGTTCAATAAATGCTAGCAATTATTGAATTTCATAAATATATTAATTTACTATTTAACAAATGAATTTCACTTAAAATAAATTATCAATTACATACCCAGAAATAAAAACACAAAGACTTGTATTAACTATCAGATTCCACCAAAAACATATGTGGAAAAAAATTATAAAATTCAAATATTTCTACCATTATCTTAAGAGATCAGAAAGTAAGGTTTTAATAACTCAGTGCACGTAAAATAATTTGATATGTTATGTAAGTATAGTTTAATTTAAATACAGTTTTATTATGACTAAAATCAAGAAGCTGCATTAGTGTCCTAAAAATCTAGGTATCCTTTAGTATGATACACTTTACATCACTTTTTGAGCAAATTTATGTTTTCTTATAAGAAGTTAGGAAATGACTACCCCCTTTTAAAAAATGCAATTTTGCTAGGATCAAAAGCAGTATGCATAAATGCTTTACAAAAGAAAAAAAAAAGATACCCAGGAATCTAAACCAGAATCCCTACTAACAAGTTCTAATGATTAAATATAGTCATCATTTAAGAAACAAATCTACTTCATGAAAATGAAAAACAACTCTTTCATAATATATGGACAGACAGCTATATATTTGCATCAGTTAGATGGACCTCATCCAAGTTCACAGACTTTTAAAAACCCAAGGCCATTAAGTCTAAATGGAGTTAAGTAAAACAAGCAAATCAGTGCCAAACCAAGAATCCTCCAGCTTTTAATATCAAAGCAAAGTATATATACAGTTGACTGAATTACAAAAAGGTATCCCCTTTGGGCTGAGATACTGCTAAAATACACCCCCTCTAGGAGCACTAAATACAAAAAAGACATCCCTTTAAAGTCTACAGAGGGCTGGCTTTCAGCCACCAGTAGCAATACTTTGGCCAAGCACACCCTGCACAACTATTACTTCAAGGCCCTAAATAAAAAGCGTAGCTGCTACGGACTGAATGTTTGGTGTCCCTCAAAATTCTTACGTGGAAGCCCTAACCCTCAATGTGGTGGTACTTGGAGGAGTGGCTTTTGACGGGTAATTAGGGTGGGAGTAAGTCATGAGTGTGGAACCCTCACGATGGGACTGACACTCTTACAAGAGAAAGAGCCTTGTCTACCATGTCAGGAGAGAGCCAAGAGGGCTACTTCATGTTAAAGTAGCTTCAGATTTTAAGAAGTGCTTTACCTACATTATCTCATCCAATCCTCACACAATGCCACAGGTCAGTTGGAAAGGTTTATTATCCCTATTTATTAATGAGGATATTGAGACAGAGTGATTAAGTGATTCAGATGAGGTCATGTTCAGTTTAGAAGTGTCAGAATTAGGTTTAAAACCAGTTATCTCTCCGCTGCATAAAGTTCATTTAAAATAAAAATGTATTAAAATCAAGTATCTGAAATTCTGTTACCTGGATGATACAAAAATATTCCATAAGGCAAAAGTCCCTAATTATTTTATGCTGAAAAGCTGCAAATGAGCAAAACTGCAGGCAGGTGGGAATTTTTTCCCCAGGACCCTCACCCAGATGATGGTTCTTTTTACTTTGAATTTGTAGCTGGGATTCTCAAAAAGCTACACATTACTGAGGGGCAAGAACTGGAGACTAGTTATTATCTGAATATTCAAGATACTTACTTTAACAAGATGTGTGGTCATGCCCATTTCTCTACCAAAAATACGCTTAAGATGGTTTCATTCATGCATGCATTAATTCATTCAACAAATATTTATTTAGTCCCTACCATGCCGCGCTTTTTCCAACCTCTAGAGAAGACATCTTAATGAAAGCCACAGGCCTCACTTCCTATACTGCTCCGGGACATAGCTCTAAGGCAGCTCAAACTTCCCTGAAGACAAGATGAGAGTGAACCACAAAGAACCACACTAGAGCCTGCCAATAAAACTAGCTAATTACATTCCACCTGTTAAAATCCAATTAAAGGGAAAAATAAGTCATACATAAGAACATTTTTGCAATCTAAATGACTTAATAGTTATGATTTGGTACGTATTAGGTTGGTGCAAAAGTAATTGTGTTTTTTGCAATTATTTGTAACCTTTTAAATCGCAATTACTATTATATCTAATATTCCAAAACAAATATGCAATTTCTTAACTGACATGCCATCTTCCACTAAAAAATTAAAATGGTAACCTGGTACAAATTTTCACACTAATCACAACTTCCCTTCATATGCTAGCATGCACATTTTCTTCTTTTTTGTGCCTTGACTTCAAACTGTGTGTATGTGTGTGTGAAACAGAGATTTGGTTTTAATATATTCGCACTTAAATGCAAAAGGGAGAAGTGGAAAAGGGAAGAAGTAAATGGAATCATAAAACTGGTGGAATAACTACATTGTACAAATTATAAAACCATTCTTGCTAGCAGCATCAAAAATCTTTAACACTTTATTTGCATACCTAGCTATTTATCTTACTCTTCAGAAAGTAAACTTATTTTTGGTAAATCTAAAAAAGCTTATGTTTTAAAGGATTTTCTTTTTAACAAACTCATGTTTACTTCTAAAATAAATCTTGTGAGATAAGCTCCAGGATGAAATTAATCAAATATAACTACTTTATGTTAGCTGGGTCTGCGTAAGTCACATTTTAAAGTGTTTTCATTTAGCATTATAGCCAAGACAAAATTTTAATGGACTACATGTTGAAAACTAGAATTCCACGTGACTTTAATGGACATAGTTTTATATTCTTCTGTTGTGGGAAAAAATGAGATACTCAAGAATGACAACTAAAAGTCTAAGTGATTCTTCACTAATCCAATTCCTAAACCAACATCAAAATTTTTCCAGTATGTTGAATACGTAAATTTTACAACTAAGTATATCTTAAATGTATAAAAGCACCTTTTTTTCTTACCAGTCACACAAGCATATTTACTTATTTACAACATGGAACTGAACATAGTCTGTTAATAGTGCTTTCAGGTAGCCAGAATCTAAAAATTATACATTAAAAAGAACTAAACTAGGTTAAATACAAGATAAAAGATAATGGTTTCAAATTTACTTCACAAGTAATTATAAAGACAATGAAGAGAAAAGCAAATCTCTTGTTTTTTGTCTTGTTTTGTTTTTTACTTACTAGGAAACAAGATGAACCTCTGAAAGTAATTTCAATCATATAAAGTTACTGTAAAAAAAAAACAAATAACAAACACTTCACATTTAGAAAATACCACCTCCATCTAAGTTTAGACTCAAACTCTAAAGACTACAATTTGTTTTATATAATTACAACCTCCACACAAATCAGATCAATTTTACAACCTTATGACTGAATAGATTTTATTATGAATGCCCAAAAGGACCAAGAGTAACATAAGAGTATTGGTTTTGCAATCTTTAACTCTTAGTCAAAGTTTTTTTGAGAAGTACAATAGCTGGATTAGAAACTAGAAGTTCTCAAATTTTAACTGAAGCTCTTTTTACATAAAAATCAACCTTGCATATCACCTTATCAGATACAAATTAAACTAGACAGAGAAAAATTATTTCCAAAACAGTGTTATCTCAGTGACCTGCACGCTATACATTACAGAATTACAAATGTAATATAATAATTTATTGTTTTCTTTCCTAATCTATGAGATTATTCATGACTGAGACCAAGCCTAATACGCATATAGACCTGAGATATTACAGACTTGGTCAACCTTCAGCCTCCTTCTTAACCAGCAGAGGATGCTAAAACATGGTATGAAATAGAATGCAGGCAGATTCGGTAAATCAGTAAGATGGTTAAAAGAAAGGGGGGGGTGGGGTGGACGTTATAGCAATTTTTTCTGAATAGGTGAAAGTCACCCAAGTCATGCTGATAATTTTTCTACACTAAGGGTAACAAACACATTAGAAAAACAAAGTAGAAATCTACTTACCTTGTAGTGACTGAGAAGAAAGATTTTACAGGCTTTTTACTTAAGCTAGAATGCCAAGGAAGCTTCCAATTTGAAAATACAGATTTCAAGGAAAAAAGGAGGCAGTCCAAGAAGGGTTAGTAGGAGGCGTGAATAACAGTCCTACTTGCCATAGGTAGAGGGAGAGAAAAGGTATCTTTGTGGAAATTTCCACCATCCTCTAAAGGATAGAAAAAATAATAGGATGTACCAATCAACTAACATTATACCCTGTGGGAGCAGAGAGCAGAGAGCAGAGAAGCTAGCTGAAAACATTCTCATTCAAGTCAAAATTTGACTGGCCTTAGGCAAAATTATTCTTAATATTTTGTTCCCCAGCAAATTTTCATGTCTTCAGATTTACATGGGAAGGGTTTTCTTCATCCATAGAATGAATGGACATTTCCAGATAGAAATTAATAATTTAAATTATGCAACAGTCCCAATGATTAGGGTCTCTTGGGACTATGATTTGCAATTAAGAATATTTTACCCCCACTTGAAAAATGACAAGAGCTAAAACAAAAACAGGCCAGTATAGGTATCAGAGCAACTGTGCTAATGTTTAAGGTTACTGAAGGTAAAGTACTTACAGAAGTATGCATATAAATTTCTATCAGATAGGACAAAAGCCAATTCAGTAAATTCACTCACCTTATTGAAAACTGTCCCTATAAAATCAAACCCAAATCAGTATGTTATCTTCAATTAGATTAAACTTCTATCTCAAATACTAAAGAAAAAAAACACAGTCAAACTCTCTGTATAAACACATAGTGACCCTAGACAATTTCAAATTCAAAATCATTTGAAGAGTAAAAAAACAAAATGCCACTGCTCTCAAAACCGAACAGCAGAGCCCACACTGGATCCTCTTACTGAGCACAGTACTATTGCATCCAACATACCACAGATACTCTCATCAGTTTCACATAAACTTTGACAGCTGACTTTAAAGTTCCTAGAAAACTGATCCCCAAAGTTTAGTCATCTTAAAGTATTACAATTTCAAAGAACAAATCATGGAGAGCTAAAGAAAACAAACATATAGAAGCCATATGTCATTGGTTAAAATGACATATTTAGACATGTAAAGAATTAAAGAATGTTGATAATGACTGAAGCTGGCTGATGGGTTCAAAAGAGTTCTCACACACTTTTACGTATGTTCAAAATTTTCCAAGTAAAATTATTTTCTTTTTATTGACTGACAACAGGTCAAATTTTAAATTCCAAAATGTGAGTTTTTGTTAGATGCTTATAAATGGTAAGGAGAGAAAAACAAGGTAACAATAAGTGGCGATTAGGTGTTTTAATAAATAACAATCCCTGTAAGATAGAATCAGCCCTAACTTACATTTTAAAAAATTGAGAATCTGAAGGGTAAATTTTTCTGAGACCATAAAAGAGCTTAAGTGAGATTCACGACCAAAGGAGGGAGGGAGAAATGGGGAGGAGAAGGGAAGGGAAAAAAAAGGAAGTCAATAGGATACTTAAAGGAAAGAAGGAAAAAAACACCATTGTACTAATACACAAAAGACAAAATTAGACAAAACAATTTCTAGAAAACACCAAAAGTTAAAAGATTCTTGTAAAATTATCCATAACGAGTATTCAAGGGATAAAAAAAAGACAAAAATACACTGTTCTTAAAAATATACAATTCTGTATCTGTAACTACTATTTTGTGTATTTTACTCTAGCTCCAACATACCAAATCCTGAAGAAATTCCATTTCTGCCATGAACCAGCTAAATACACACACACACACACACACACACACACACAACCAAAATTCCCCTAAATTTAAGTTAGTTATCTAACCACAAGTTTGAATACATTAAGAAAAGACTCTCAAAGTGTCTTAACATGTTTACAGTGGTATTTTATATTTGTAATACAGCAGACTTTGGTATATATATTCATTATATTTCAAGTTCACTGTACAAGTACATTACTCCAACCCTCCAATGTTACTGTGTGAAAATCTATTTTAAAGTATATAGACCTCAAAAAATGCTAGTTTCCCTCCTCACATCCTAACTGACAAAAATCTTGGTTCCTAAATTTGTATATAAAGTCAGAGTAGAAGAACACTAATTCTAGTACAGACCACTGATCTTCAGAAAGAAACAATCAGTTGAAAACTAGATATTAACAACTACTATGTGGCAACTTTATTCAGAAAAATCTATTATGGAAACCAATCAACTTCAAGGGAAGGTCGTTTGAATATTAGAGGTCCATTAACACATCTTGACAAATACTAAAGACACCATCTGATATTCTTTTCTACAACTGATTAATAAAAGCATCGTACTTTCCTATAAATGTGCTCAATGTAGTCACTATATAAAAGTCACAAAGAAGATGACTAAAATTCAACTTTCTTATAGGATCAATGTACAAGGTCATTTCAGTCTTGGAAGCTAAGCCAATTAAATCTTAACCATGACAGTAAAGAAGCAAACTCCAGCATCTTGCATAATGATTAACTGTCATTAATTCCATTCAATCTGAATAGCACATTCATTAAAGCCTCCCTTTTCCTAATATGCATTTTAGATTAGGTAAAGTGATGGGGAGGGATAGCTTCCATAAGGCAAATCTTGGTTATGTTAGGCAAGCTGTAAAAAAATCCATATACCTTCTCAAAGTCACTATCCAATTACATGATTGAAAGATGCCTTAAGCCACGACAGTTGACTCTTAACACGGACTTGAACTGCACGGGTCCACTTATATGTGAACTTTTTTCAATAAATACTCTAAATACATTTTCTCTTCTTTACGATTTTCTTGATAGCATTCTTTTCTCTAGCTTACTTTATTGTAAGAATACAGTATATAATACATACAACATATTAAAATATGTTTTATCAGTCAGGCTACCAATCAACAATAGGGTATTAGTAGTTAAGTTTTTGGGGAATCAAAGCTATACATGGATTTTTAACTGTGCTGCAGGGTTGGCACCCCTACACCTCGTGTTGTTCAAGGGTCGACTATATTTAACATTTAACGTTCTCTGCAATTATAAACCATATATGGCTTAGTGGTTAAGAGCTCAGTCTACATATTCTCTGAGTTTGAATCTCAGCAATATTACTTGCTCAGTGACTTGAGCAACAACTTATCCTCTCTGTGCCTCAGTTTCATCAATTCTAAAGTGAATATTATAATAGTATAATCTCTTCTGCTGTAACATGTATCTTTACTTTGAATTACCTCCTACAGAATTGCTGAGGAGGAGAAATAATGTAGAAATAGTGTGGAAGTCATGTTGGTTCATATGTAATTTATTCCAACAGAAATAAAGAGAAATCTTTAGCAATACATAAGTATCTTAAGAAAAAACCTGAATGTTTACAGGATTGCTTTCCTTTAATGCAAAGAGTACCTGATTTAATGACTGCAAGAACTAATGTGCTTTTTCCAGCATGTTAGGTATCTGACAATCTGCAAGTACAGATGAAGAAACGGCAAAGACATTTCCCCCTGCATTAAAACAATGAAGTAATGAAGAAAGCTACATCTTGCATCAGTACTGATAAAAATGTTGTTTATTAGAAGCTAAAAAAAAAACAAACAAACAAACAGGCCTACATCTCAAAGAAGGAAGCATAAGCTCCAGAGTTAGTCCCACAAAAGAGACTGTGATGCTAACATGAAAACACCAGCACATATTTAACCTTGCTAGTATTTTCATTAGGGTTACTACCGATTTTGTTAGTATTCTGGTTACCAAGTTCCACAGGTTTTGAATGGTGCATCCCAATCCTATTCCAACTACCCCCAACCCCTGTTATTTCATCCCTGGTATTTTTTGCAGAAGTCATTTTGGCACAAGTACCTATACCTATCTAGTAATTGTGAGAATCGTGAGAATTAAATTGTGTTAATACACACGTCAAAGAGAACGTGGCACACAATAAATCTTAGCTATTGCTAGTATCTATTATAACTCAAAATAATTAACTTCAACTGAAAAGCATCCCAATTATCAATATATTTTTCCCCTACCTCAAGAGCCATAGATCATCTCACCACCACTGTATATAAAATCTGACACCCTAAACCCCCCGCATCAAATACAAGACACCTGAAAATAGATTAAGAACCTTAAGTCCACCAAACGTCTTAGTAAACTAAAAAAATAACCCACTCACTTCTGGCTACAGGCAATACCTCATAATAAGGGAAATTAATCTGAAATGCTTTGGATTTTATGTCTGTTTGATGTCTATTAATTTTCACAGCAATTTGACCTAAGAAAATGAGTTGGTGATATTAATCATTTCATAGTTTGTTTATATAATTTTCTTGAATAATTAATCTTTTTCTCCATTGTAGATACCAATGAGATTCTTTAAATGAGTCCCTTGTTTCTAGAAAAGACGTTGACATCCCATTTCAAAGTGATTAAACTACTGTATTACTATCAGGATTAATTTTTTTGTTTTTTTCATTTAACATTAAATCAACACTTTTTTTAAAATGCTTCATATTAAAACATTTTTTTATACATGTATGTGTGTATTTATAAGCTCTAAGATGTAATGATTTTTATCCAAATTTTGAAGCTCAAAGATTATACAGACTGTATTCAACAAGGTATTACATATAGGATTTTAAGATATTTATATTACTTTATGAGAAAAGTGTTTTCACTAGAAACAAAATCCAAATACCTCACCAGAGGCCTAATTATGTAAAACTCCCATAGCTTTAAAAGATTTAGAGTCATGAGCCACTTAATGATGCAGTGCATCCCGAGAAATGTGTCAGTAGGCAATTTTGTCATTGTGCAAAATCAAGAATGTGCTTACAAAAACCTAGGTGGTATAACCTACCACACACCTCAGGCATATGGTATAAGAAAAAATGATTCTGCCTCTATCCTTCTATGTTTGTGGCTGAGACATCCCTGTAATAAAAGACAGATTAGTAGAAAAACAAAAGTTTAGTAACATGTATACCTCCTATACACATAGGAGAAACCCAGGAAAACTGAGTAACTCGCCAAAATGGCTGAAGGCACCACTTTAAATACAATCTTCAGCTGAAGACCAAAGGAAAAAAACGTTGGGAATGGGGAATCAGTTATGTGGTTACCAGGAAAAGCATGGGTATAAACAATACCAGGAAAAACAATGGGTATAAACAAATAAAAATGGGTAAGGTTGTTATGTAGATTTGTCTTCTTCAAGTCTTCCCCATGGATAAGAGGCACCCCCCTCTTCTTCATACAGACACCCTTAAAAATGAAAAGTTCCCTTACAAACGTAAATGTCTTTTAAAAGGGTAATTTTTACTTGGTTTTCAGAGTTTCTTCCATGTCTGCTGTTTCTTAAAATTAACCAGCCTAAGATAATCCTTACGCCAAAGAGACATATTGTGGGGTGACAAATCTTGTTTCTCTACAGCCCTAGGCTACAAACCTGTACAGCATGTTACTGTACTGAATACAGTAGGGAACTGGAACACAATGGTTATCCGTGTAATGCATTGAGCTACAACATTAAGACAGCTATGAGGTCACTAGGCAATAGGAATTTTTCAGCTCCATTATAATCTTATGGGAATACCCTCACATATGTGGTCTGCTGTTGACCAAAACATCATGTATAGCATGACTGCACTATTTAGTTTATAAATAAAAATTCCACACCAATGAAGTCATTCATCAAACAAAATCTTATTAGGCTATGAAAAAATCTTTTTCAGTTCTGAAGCAATACATTTATCTATAATAAGACATAACTAATTGAGACTTCATCAGTTTTTCATCTTTCCATAACATATATAGAAAATCCAGCGCTTCACTTCTCTCTAAAACTGCAATTTTTATAGAATATAAATTACTAAAAGACTGATGGGATAAGTCTGCTTAAAAGAACTCTGAGAAATAAATACAAAGACCCACATGCAACAGAGACAACAAAACTTAAGAGCATGAACATTAGATAGTTATATAACCTTAGAAGTCATCGGTTAAAAAAAAAAAAAAAAATCATTTGGTGTCCTCTACCAAAAGAATCCACTTTACAAAATTCCCAATTGCAATCTTCTAAAACTTCCAGAGACAGGAAATTCTCTACTTCACAAAGCATAATTCAATTACATATATTAATCTTGGACAATCCAACTAAATCTTTAAGGAATCAAAAAAAAAAAGAAAACACTAATTCACAGACAAAATCATCTTTAAAAATCTAAAACCAAGAGTGTTTTATGAAATTAGTCCGTTAGGATCCATATATTCTTAACAGCTTTTTTTTTTTTACTGTTGTCTTTATTTTGTTTTTTACTTTGTATTTTGTCCCAACAGCTTTTAAGCCAAAGACTCACTAGAAATCTACACACAAGTAGGTTTCTGAATGTATATCCCATTACATTAGAGCTAATGAACTAATATTTGAATAAGAGGAAAAAATTATTTTAAGAGCAGGTTATGCAACTATTTTGAAAATAAATTAATGATATTGCTCCTCTTAGAGTTAAAAGAGATACGGAGGTAACTCAAATTGGACAACGAAAAATACAAACTGCCTGACAATTATCTTCATAAGAAATAGTCAGAAAATAATAAAAGAAATGTGTACTGAGGTTTTAACAACATAACTTTGGCAGAAAATAAAAATAGATATCAGGCTTACTAATGATTATAATTTATTTGATGAAAAGATTAAGACGTTTTCATTTAACAAACATTTTTTAAGTATCGTTCACTGTGAAAAGTTCGAGAGGTACAAAGATAAATAAAACTATTATCTAAATATTCTGGACATTTATCTTTCAAGTACACAAAAACTATTAAAAACATTTTAAAGAATACAGGTGTGAAAGAGAGATACTTTATAATATAAAAAATATTTGGATTGGCACAAAAGTAATTATGGTTTAAAAGATTTTTAAAAAAATTGCAAAGACCGCAATTATTTTTGCACCAACCTAATAGATTAGTTCAGCTAGGTCAATATGAGAAAAAAGAAAAACTTAGTTTCCTTTTCTATTAATTCACAAACAGAAAAAAAAAAATTCTGATTTTTCAACTCCCAAATGATTTCTCGGTTTAAAAGGAACCAATTCTAATGGAAACAAGACTGTATACCGGAAGGAGCCTACATGATCAATACTATTAATTCTAAGAAACTATAAGGATTTTAAAATTTATCCAAATTTCTTTTAATTATCCACATTAATGAACAATCTAACAATATCTACTTGTGATCTATACAAATGTTCATATACTTTGAAATATTTATTTCTCTTCTAGAAATTTCAGTGCACAAAGATGCCTAGACACATTTTAATGACAAAAAAAAAAAAAAAAAAAACAAGAAAACATTAACTCAAAAATAATTCATCTCCTACATTGAAAACTACAAAACATTGATGAAATAAATTAAGGAAGACAAATTAAAAGACATTCTATATTCGTGGACTGGGAAACTCAATACTCCCCCAAAGTGATCTACAGATTCATTCAACCACCTCCTCATCAAAATCCCAGCCTGCTTTTTTACAGAAATTGACAAGCTGATCTTTAATTCACATGGAAATGTAAAGGACCTAAAACAGCCAAAATAATCTTGAAAAAGAAGACAAAAGTACATCCATCCCTATTCTAAAACTTACTACAAAGCTACAGTAATCAAGACAGTTTGGAAGTGGTATAAGAATACACTTATAAATCAATAGGAAAAAAAATAAGAATCTAGATAAATCCTTACCCTTATGTCAAGTGATTTTTGACAAAGGTGCCAAGGCAATTCAGTGGGAAACAATACCCTTTTCAACAAACAGCAGTGAGACAACTGGATATCCAAATACAAAATTATGAATTTAGACCCCTATCTTATTATTCTCTCACAGCATACAAAAAATTAACTTAAAATGAATCATAAGCCTAAATTTAAGAGCTAAAACTTTATGACATCTTGAACATAGGATGTGAAGTTCTAAAATGAGACTGTGATAATGCCTGCACAGCTCTGTAAACGTACTAAAAATCACTTAATTGTATACTTAAAACAAGTATACAATTAAAACAAGTATACATGAATTTCATGGAATATAAATTATACCACAATAAAGATGTTTAAAAATAAGTCACTTGTAAAAAATCACAATGGCGGTTAAACAAATTCCAAGAATTACACAGTATATTGCAGAGCTAATAAGGCTAATAGCTACATAGAAATTAAAAAATTGTAAGGTATGAATATGATGACTATAACTAAAATTACAAATATTACAATAGCAAATAGTTATAATAGCATTTAATGTGCTACAAATTATTTTACCTGCTTTACAAGTATTCATTCATTTAATCTTTACTACAATGTAGGTTCTCCCTACATTGGGGAAACTAAGACACTAAGAAGGTAAAAAAAACTTCTAAGAAGTTAAAAAAAAAAAAAAAAAAAACTTGTTCAAGATCACAACATGGCGTTGGGATAATGAACAGTATTTTTTCCTCTTCACATAAATATCTTTAACATTACTATTATATAATTATGAATTTGAAAAGGAGAACCGTGGACATCATTGTTTGCCTATCCAACATCCATCTACCCTTCCAATGTCTTAACCAGATTTTTGTGTATCCACCCCACCCCACACAGCCCAGGTAGTTCAGAGAAACTGACTCCATCCTTAGGTACAGCAGTTAGTCCTGGTTTCCTACAACCAATCCGTGTATTTCAATGTCTACAGTCATTGATTCAGTGGTCCAATCAGCACTCTTCTTTGGAAGACAGATGTTAGGACAGAGAGGCGCTCTCTCCCAAGAGATGCGAACAAAAATACATATGGCCCCAACTGCCACTGGCAGCCATACTACATCCATGAGAGGAACAGTAACAAATTGAAGCTGACATCACAGAAAGCAGAACAAAATGGAAAGAAACTGGTCTTTAATATTATTGTTACTGTAAGTCTTGCCCTACCTTTGGACTTCCAGATAAATGAATCTATAAATCCTTTTTACTGTGTTTAAAACTAGTTCAGGTTTCCTACTACTTATAACTTGAATTACCAACTGATATGGATGGAAGCCTATTAACAAGTATATTTCTAGAATGGATTACTCTTAACCCTTAAACTCATGAAAGCAGGTATTAAGGAGGGAATAATTCCAGATACACGTATCAGAATAAAAATATGTTCAATGATTATCTTTTCAATTAAGGTTCATATAAAAACTTGAAAAGTAACTACCTATGGATTTATGTCCCACACAGTACTTTTTAATATTTTAATGTTTTAAAATGTTATTTTCTAAGCTACAGATTTCCAATTCTTCCTGAAAAATCAAAAGATATTACACCATTAGGTCCATGTTACTGTAGCACAACAATCAGCTAGAATGGAATAGCAAGCAGCTGCTCCTTTAAGTCTACAAGTACACCCTCTGCACACAGTCAATACAAACGGAGCCTCTGTGTGATGTGCTCAACTCCTGTAGGTATGAAGATGCTGCACCATTAATATTTAGCAGGACCTATATCAAAAGCCATATAATCAGTACAGTAGTCCCACCTTATCCACAGGGAATGTGTCCCAAGACCCCCAGTGGATGACTGAAACCAAGGATAGTACCAAACCCTACATAAGAGGTCTGACAATTAAGTTCTCAAACTTTGTTACAACGATGTTGCTAACCTTTTTTTGATATCAGAAGGATTACTCATTATGAAATTGTACCAACTGGACAAATAGCTAACCAAGTTTACTATTTGAAAGTGCTGACAAGGCTGCGTGAAAAAGTTAGACGACCTGAACTTTTCGCCAACAATTCATGGCTCTTGCATCACGACAATGCACCAGCTCACATGGCACTGTCTGTGAGGGAGATTTTAGCCAGTAAACGAATAACTGTATTGGAACACGCTCCCTACTCACCTGATCTGGCCCCCAATGACTTTTTTCTTTATCCGAAGATAAAGGAAATATCGAAAGGAAGACATTTTGATGACATTCAGGACATCAAGGGTAATACGATAGCTCTGATGGCCATTCCAGAAAAAAAGTTCCACAATTGCTTTGAAGGGTGGACTAGGTGCTGGCATCGGTCCATAGCTTCCCAAGGGGAGTACTTCGAAGGTGACCGTAGTGATAGCCAGAAATGACGTATGTACAACTTTTTCTAGGATGAGTTCGCGAACTTAATTGTCCAACATCGTATGCTATATTTTTCCTATAACACTTTTTTAAACTACTTTTGCACTTTGAGGCCATTATTAAGTAAAATTAGGGTTACTTGAATACAAGCATTGCAATACTGACTAATAAAAGAGACAGCTACTAAACAACTAACAGTGGGAGGGGTTAAAACTTATGAATTGCTTATTTCTGGAATTTTCCATTTATTATTTTGGGACCACAATTGACTGCAGATAAACTGAAACTGCAGAAAGCAAAACTGGGGATAATGTGGGAATACTGTAATTAAAACTTATAATCCATCTTTTAAGGTTTAACATTGTAAGTAAAATCTGATACTTTTTAAGCAAAAAAAAAAATGTCATGAAAACATGTATCAGCCACCAGAGCATGAGAAACACTCTTCTTGAATTAAGCAGCACTGAAAACCTTTAAAATACCTGATGGAAAAAGCCTTAAACTCAGCATCAAGTTCCTGGAAACATGCCAATATATTTATTATTCTGGGTCCAAAAGTCTGACAAATAACGTTAGCATAAGACTAAAACAAAATAAAATGGTTTTAAATTGCAACTAGAAAAACGTAAAAGTTGACCAGAAATTTGAAGCACTTGAACACATAAGTGAACTATTAATCACAAACCTTACCTATAAAACAGATTTGCGAAACACATTACAAGGGTGGTCAATTTCAAAGGTATTTATAACAGAGTAAGGCCAAGATACTTTAGCAAAGTTGGGAGCAAAGTTGTACAGAAAGACCTCTGGAGTTATATGGCTCAACCACTAATTTGGACAATTCTGGGGAGAGGTTAATTTTAAACTTTATTATTTAAAGTAGGTAAAATGTAATCAGTAAAAAAGAATCAGTAAAACATAATCTTTTAATAAAATGCCTGAAAAATAGGAAAAAGTTGTAATAGCTATAAATAATAGTTTGAACTTTCTAATGAAAAATCCAGTGAAGACAGGATGAAAGAGGAGCACACATGAGGATTCAGTGATATCGGTAATATATTGCTTAAGCTAGATGGAAGGTTTACAGGGCTTATGTTGTCCTAGTATTTCATTACTTATTATAGTATTTCATGTTATTCTTCTGCCTGCATCCCATTTTTCATTTTAATTTTAATCCAATGTACTGACAATAAAAAAAGTTAATGATCAACTTTCTGCATTCACATTCTGAGTGAAAAAAAACAACTGAAGGACCAAATGTGTTTTGTATTGTTTTAATTTTAAGGTCTTCTTTAAGCCGTTTTTTCAAAGCTATCCGAAAGTTAAATAAGAAATGAAATGTAATCATGGAGGTTTCACCATCAACATTTAGCAGCACCAATGATTTCTGTGTCCTTACATTGGGGAAAGCTATACCTAAGCTATAAATACTTGCGTAGGGGAGCAAACAATTATACATCAAGTCAAGAGGCAGATATATTCCTGGAAAGGTGGCCAGTCTCAGAATCATCAAATTGTAGACCATCTATTTAAGCTGTCAGTGCCTGTTTCCTTTTCTAGAGAGTGAGATACAGGCATACTTAGGAGACATTGTGGGTTCAGTTCTAGACCACTGCAATAAAGTGGGTTGTAATCTTTTTGCCGGTGGAGGGTATTACCTTCAATTTGTAGAAAAGGCAACACCTGTGAAGCGCAATCAAGCAAAGCACAGTAACATGAGGTGTGCCCACATGAGGGAAGAATTAAAAAATATATGTACAACACCTGACCCATTCACACAGTAAATAGCAGTAACTTTTTAACATCACTTATTATTAATGCGATTCCCTTCCTTGAGATTAAAGGCTAGGGCTTACAACTATCAATTAGGAAATATTTAGGTGCAGCTGCATTAACATCCAGATGGATTAGCTCACCAGATTCCCAACATTTCGGTTCCCAAGGTTTTCTGAAGACTGGCCAAGACCCTAGATATCCACGAAGAAGTATGAAAAGTATGTACAGGAGAATGAAGAGAGAGGAACTAATCTAATCATCTCTGCAACTTGCTCTGCTCTACATGAGAAGAGAATGATGGTGATGAGGAGGTGTAACTGAACAGATTTTTCCCTCTCCTTCTAGCCAAACATCCATTACCCTGAAAAGCAGCTGTGAAGAACTTAACCAATAACCTTAAAATCTCTACCAGGCCTACAGTTCTGGGCAGCATATAAGCAAACCATTACTAGACAATTTGAATTTTCCTTAATGAGAAAACGTAAGTGACTCATGTTTGGTCATTCACAGGACATATTCTAAATAACAGAGGAGTTGGAATCCTCCTTCTGCCAGAGGAATGTTGTATTTCACACACAAAACAACCCATCATGGACTCTATCACTACCACAGATTTCTGTTTATCATCCAAGGCACAGGAGGTTTAGAAAAAGAAAAAAGGAAATCGAAAAGGAAAGTTTTCAAGTCTACGCTGAGGTAAAGGAATACGTCAATTTACCATTTATCTCCTTGAGATTCACAAACTTTTAAAGTCCCCAGACACACCAGATATCCAAAATGTTGATAATTGTTGCAATTGATGATCGATACCAGTGTTCCTTATACTAGTCTATTTTTGTGCACATTTGAACATTTCCATAACATATAGTTAAAAATATATGTGTATGACAAAAACAAAAAACAAAAAAAAAAACAGAGTAGAGAAATACCCTCTATTCAAAGATTTCATATTCCCAAAGTAAGTGAATTTCATCTAGCCACTTTCTCATTCTAGAAGTTGTATTGTAGGTGACTATTTAGTAAAGGTCTGGTGAAGGAAATAATTAACTGCCCTGAAATAAAATAAGTCTAACCTTGAAAACATAGAGGCAACAGTGAAAGGTGCTAAGCAATTATTACTACTGCTGATTAGTATTTGTTCTCATCTGTTATCTTCTAACAGGTGAGTAGGTGGTAGAGAGGAAAGTATTTTAAGATCCAATTTACTATGTATTGTTTACATTGATGGGCAACAGAGATTGGAATAAAGAAACCTAAAAAACCCCCTTAGAAATGATAATCATTTCTAAGAATGGAATAGAGGAAAAGGAAAAGTATTGCATATCTTTTAAAACTAACATTCACAGCTCCTAGTATAACCAGCAACTTCTAATGACCAAATATGCTTTACTGCTAGACATAAATTTACAAAAGAAATACTGATTATACTATATCTGCCACAATCCTCTTTTCAAATTGTCATTCAATTTTCACGATTTAACCCTAAATTCATCCCAAAATTTAACATTTGTTAGTTATGCCTTAAAATAAAACTAGTCAAAATTTAAAATAAACGCTAACTTTGCAGCAAATTAATCTTTCATCAGCCCTATGAACAAAACTTTCATGTTCAAAAATTATGGCAAACTTAGGCAAACTCCAACGAGTAGGTAGGACTACCATTTACATTATTTCTCAAGTCCAAAAAATATGGTCACCAGGACTTATTTAAAATGTCAAAGAGAAATGCAAACTTACTTATACATCCCAAGGGGGGTAAAATTACAGAATTAAACTCCAGTGGAAACCCCCAAAATACTTCCGTGGCAACAATTATTTTCTCAGCACAAACGTGATCTATGTGTTCACTTTCAGAAAAGCTGGAACATCTGAGTTTACATAATTCCCCTTAAATTAAAAAATACAAGAAATTGTTGCATTTAGGTCTGCAGAAATTTCTACCCACGGAAAAAGCGATCCTTAGTTTGAGTAAAGCACATGGCTACCCTTTAACATCTTGTTCCACAACCCACCGAGAATATATGCTTGTAAAATAGTTATCTACTTACCAGGTTAAAGACAGTTTCTACAATATCCCTATTGGATACTTCTCCAACTTCAACCAACCCCGTCAACACGGCAAATTTCATTCTGATGCCCCTGATGGGGAGCCCTGGTTTCAGGGACAATGCACCCTCTTCAGCAGAGGTTTCTTCTCCTTTCCCTCCACCTCCCCCGTCATCACCTGTTGGTGGCGGGGAAGGGACATTGTCTTCACTAGCCATCGCTAGTTCACAAGCAACTCGGAGTCACTCTGAATACAGCAATCGCTGCACTAGTGACAAGCACACGCAACGCAAAGCGAAAAGGGTCACTCTCCCAAGTTGTGGAGAACCCCCAAAAGCAGTTGAAGTGGAAAGTCCTTGGCGTCGCCCTCCTCTTGGAGAATATTTGTCCAATCTCTCTCCCCGAGGCTGACAACAACGCCAAACCCTATTGGAAGATTAGATAAACGTTAAATAGGCTAGGTTTTGTTTTAGGGTGTTTGGGGGGAGAGAGGGGAATAGTTATCGTCCGTCACATAAGTTACTAAAGGGCCCCCACTCCCAGCCACCCGCTCTCCCCGGCTCGAGGAGCTGGGTTCCGAGTGAAGGCGGGTTCAAGAGGCCCCTGAACAGGTTTACTCCTCCCCCACTCTCGCAGGTTCTAGGCGCAGGGCAACCTCTCCTCACAGGTGCACGAAAAGAGAAACTGTCGCTGGGAAAGGGGCGGGGGGGTGGGATCGGAGGAAAGGAGGGGGCCCCCAAGCTACACATCGAGGTAAAAAGTTACTCCTCACCCAGATACTCCGGACTCGTCCTCACCCCCCGCCAGGGAGCCGCGAGACGGAGGTGGCGGCGGAGATCCAGGGCAGGAAAAGGCGGGGGAAGGGGGCGGTGATTATTCTCAACGCTCGGCCCAGGGGGAGGAGTGGATCACCGCTCAGGCACCTGAGGTTCAACGGGGAGAGGAGGGCAGGTGTGTCGTGGCCAGAAAGGAGGGGATGCCCGGTGGAGATGGCGAGGAGAGGAGGGAGGAGAGAGAGGTCAGTGCACCTGGTCGCAGCCTCCAAGTTTCCCTAGTCCGCTCCCCGGGAGTCCGCGGCTGCACAAAACTCTTTGGCTTCCTGGTCCGCCCCACCCCTGCGCTCAACCTTTGCAAAAACAGCCGCTGCTGGTGCTACGGCCGCCGCGGCTGAGGCTGCTGGCGGTGCTGAGGATGCTACTGGCACAGCTCGCCCCGCCGCGGATCGCACGGCTGCCCCAGTGCCCACTGAAGCTGCTCCCCGCCGCCATGACAGCGCCACGGGCTGCCAGGCGCGGCGTGCGCCTGCGCGAGCGAAGGCGGAGGCCACCGCGCGGCGGGGTGGGGACGCGCGGGTGGCCTAGGGGGTCCGGGGAGGGCTTGGGCCCCGACTTGCTGGCAGGACAGCGTGTGAGGGCGGGCACCCGAGTAGGCGCGCTGCTCAAGTAGCACCAGGTGTGTCCCCAGCCCGGCGGGGAAAGACCTTTTTTCCTAGGAGCCGACTCTTCCCCTGCCTCCCACCCCCAACCTGGGAAGGTGCTTTGGCAAGTGCTGAGGCGGTGATTCTGATGCTCCTTCTGTTAGGTTCCCGTAGGGTCCCCCTGGCGCGGACGGAACCCGCCCCACGTTGCCAAGGTGTCTTCTTGGGTTTGGAGGACACCTGAGGGACCGCTACGAGCCAGCGAGGTGGCAGCGATGGAGCCAGCGAGGCTGTTGTCCTTGTCGAAGGGGCAGAGTGCCCACCGATGACTGCTGTCAGCTGCGGCCCGCCCGCCGCGTTCAGCGAAGACTTAGAAAAAGATTTCCACTGGGATGCCCCGACAGCTGCCACCGTTTGAAAGGGGGTGGGCGGGGGATGCTGTCCACGAGGAATGGAAAAGATTCCTTGCTTTGCAGCTGCCGCCCCACCAAACCTCTCCCACATTTTAAGGGAGGGAGGATTCCTGAGACAGCTGCTCCAAATAGCGTAGAGGCGGGGTTAATTTTGCCTGTAGATCTCTGAAGGGTTTGTTTTTCCCCCCCTCTCGTGATTTTCCAATGTGAAAGTTAGGTTCAACTCATTCTCAGATTAGTTTAAAAGGTAAATTAAGATTGAAACCAGCACAGATCATCATAATATGTCCTTCCCTTCCACCCCCACAATTAACAGTAAAGCATTCTTCCTGATGCATTAGTGAAAACCAAACAAATATAGAGAAAAGTGGCTTTTCACCCTTTCTGGTACTCTCTGACATTATAAGGCCTTCTGAAAAAATAATGTTTAAAAAACTCATAGTTCCCTAAAATGAAAGTGAAGCAAAAAGTGGGAGTCAAACAAAAGTTAGGAAGTACTATGGAGGAGTCAGAAGAAAAAAAATATTGGTTTGAGAGATGAAATAGTTTCCTAGAGAGTTATTTGCGATGGGCTTGAAAAGTCAACTGAATTTTAACTATCACATGGAAATTTGGGAAGAAGGAGGCAACACGAAAAGACAAGCAGAGTGTCTTTAGAAAAGTGTTACCTTTTTAAAATACTAAAATGAATTCAGCTGCACCAAATCTTATGTGGTTGCAAATGTTCGTTAAAGATTTGTTTTCAGTAAGTGGGTTTAAATACTGCAAAGATGAGGCAGACATTTTTCTTGTGGTCTGAATTCGTGGCTCGTGCATTGCCAGGGTAAGAAGCAACATCAGTGGCTTGCCATTCCTAAAACCCCTGAAAAAAAAAAAATTTAAACACCCCAGGTTTATATTTCACATGGTTAAATGAATAAGTCTGGAACAAGGGAGTGTGGTGTGCCTGCGGGAGAGAGACAACTTTCACTTGACCTTTAACACATCTGTAGGGAAGGAGGTAGGGAAGCAGTAAACAATGAGGCTTCTAATAGCATTTTTGTTTCCTCAGATTTAAGCAAATAGTCCAACCCTGAGTATGTTTATACATCCAGCTTATAAGTGCTAGTAAAGTATTTGTTAACTAAATAAATATCCTCCATTATGAAGGAGAAGATGATGGTAGTGAAAATGCCCTAAACACAGTGTGTCACAATTACTCAGTATAAATGATTTAGGGCTAAGGTTTGTGTCTATCATGAATTTGCCAACTTACTGTTAACACCGTTCTGGCAAAACAAAAGGGGACATAAGACAATTATACAAATATTTCCCCCAAAACTGTCAACTATATTTTATAATTTTTCAGAATTATTCAACATCCTGCTTTATTTCGCCCCTGGTTATAGTAAAATAGCAAAAACCAGAGTTTCACTGGAGAAAGAAGTATAAGGAAGGCCAAGGGGAAATTTTACTTCTAGCCAAGCCACAGTTTAGATACAATAGCTGTGTATTATTATTTATGTAAAAAGAATAGAACTGTGAAAGTGCTTCAGGGTACACTATACCTGTTAAGCACAGGTATAGTGCCTTCATGGCACAATACTTTGAATATTGCAGGTACTTCATGGCACAATACTTTGAATATTGCAGGTACACAAGACATACTATTTGGATTAAGTTAAAACTCTAAAGTGAACTTGCTTTAATTTTTCTGGCCTGAAAGCCCTCGCTTGAGTCTATACAACTACTATCAGAGGAAGGAAGATCTTGGTATATATGGTGATCTCAAAATGGAAAACAGTTTTACCATTTGTTAAATTTTGTTTATATTTCTCGATACTATAATGGAAGGTTTCTAGTCAAAAGTCTTCATATGAACTATCAACAGATGAGTTTATAGGACTGCCTTACTTGTATCCCTCTATCATACACTCGACTACTACCGTGTTTCCCCGAAAATAAGACCTAGCCAGACAATCAGCTCTAATTCGTCTTTTGGAGCAAAAATTAATATAAGATGTGGGGACAGAGGCCCAGAAAGCAGTTTCCAGGCTCTCGGCCTCACATAGAAAGGTGCTGGCTCAGGTAGTAAATGGCCATCAACTGTGATTGGATGGCCATCAGCTGTGGCTAGTTGGCCGTCAGCTGTAACCAGTGAGCCATTGGCCACTAATATAACTGCTGTGGCTACGCTAGCAGAAAATGGGGGCTAGCAAGAAGATGGTGGCTGAGCTAACAAGAGCGGATTGCAGAGAGGTGGATGCCACCAGAGAGAATATAGTAATATGACTCCCCTACTTATAGCTCCGTGGGTGTTCCTTTTTGGCCTCACCATATCCTGCGTTCTCTTGTGGGGAGCGGGACCAGAGACCCCGCAGGACGCCCTGCACGACATAAGACCCAATCTTATTTTACTATAATGTAAGACCAGGTATAATATAATATAATGTAATAAAATATAATATAGTTAATATAATCTAATACCGGGTCTTATTTTAATTTTTGCTCCAAAAGACGCATTAGAGCTGATTGTCTGGCTAAGTCTTATTTTCGGGGAAACACGGTATACAAAAATAAGGGGAATAAAGGAAGGAAAAGGAAGTCTCTTATAAAGCTAGAATCAAATTTTCTATCACTATCGAATTTGTATCTCTGACATCACTATCCTGACAGAATTAAGAACTGAAAGGCTTATCATAATTTTACTTGCCTTCAGCATATATTGAAACCATAGCAGGAAAAAAAAAAGTTGATTCAAAACAGGAAGGCTTGTGCATAACTCAGAGGAATTCAAGTGAAGAGAATGTAATTTTATAGTAAAATCAAGATTATTGATCTACAAACCCTCACCTATATTAAAAAAATAAAATTTTGATAACAAAGATGGGATGGATACTTCTTGACATTTTCCTAGGGTATGTATTAAATGATTAAACCTACATGATTTGCTGTGCAACTTAATGTATACCCCTGAATTTGGAGTTTTCTTCAAATTGTTATTTAGCATAGCTTATGTTATTTAGCATAAGGCTGGGAATTTGTGGCCCTAACTTGCAGCACCCTCTCTGTTAGGAAGTCAAACATTGCTTTCACTGTTCATTAAATTTTCCAAATGTTGAATAAAACTTCAAATGTGAGTAACCTTTATTAACAACATTTTGGGGGGCGTTAGACTCTGGAAATAATTAGAATTTAAGAGAAAAGACATTTCTTACTCTTACAGTTGGAAAATCAAAAGTTTAACATTAAAAGTTCATGTGATTATTCAATATCTAGCAATTCAAAATGATCCTTATCAATTTATTATATTTGGGGCACTTTTAAATTCTTTTTTTTTCTTGTGCATGTCACACAAAGGGTAGAGACATTGAGAGGGGCAACTTCATTTTCAACAAGTATGTTAACCAAGGCATAAAATACATATTAATGCAATATTTCATGTAGTTGACACGGACATAGAGTAGGTTGGTTGATTTGCCTTCTGTTTTCCCATCTCTATTTTGTTAAGTAGTGTGTAAATAGGTAGCCCATTTGCAGTATCTCTTACGATATAGTAAGATAGTAATTGTCATGTGACTTCAATGAAACATGCACCACCCCATCCCACTTTTGTAATCTATATAAGTGCATATCCCTAGAATGACTATTGGCACTGTCGGCTAAATTGTGAATCACTTGTCCATGGAGGTGTCTGAAAGGTCAATGTGTCCCCTCAAAATAGTAGGTTATCATTTGCGTCATCAAAATAGAAGTGGGAGTTCACATAAGAAATGAGACACGAGAAGATTGACTTCAAGCAAACAGAAAAAGAAACATTTTCTAGCCCTTACTGTCTGGGATTTAAACTTTGAATTGCTATTAGTACTCCCAAGTAGACAGAAAAAGATGACTTCTGTAATGTATAGGCTGGGGAGCGGGATGTGAAAGAATTGGGGAGATGTTTAAGGGTACAAACTTGCAACTAGTAGATAAATCCCGAAGATCTAATGCACAATATAGTAATTATAGTCAACAATACTGTATTATAAACTTCAGAATGGCTAAAAGACTAAATCTTAACTGTTCTCACCACAAAAAAAAAGAATGCTAATTATGTGACATGATAGAGATGTCAGCTAAATGCTACAATCATTGCAGTATTCAAATGTATCAAATCAATGTGTTGTACAGCTTAAACTTACACAGTATTATATGTCAATTATATCTCAAAAAAATAAGCTTCATGGAGAAAAGAATGCCTTGAAAGACAGGTATTCTGTCTTGAAAGACAAAGAGGATAGTATGATTTGAGAAAAATGTTCAAAACAAGTAGCAAAGTATACAAATTCCTAAAAGTAAAAAACAGCATGGGTTCCAGGGCCTATGGGACATCAAAGGGAAAACGTCCAATGTAGAATCACAAATGGAGTTGGAGATTAAAATGTATCACCCACCAGAAAGATCATCAGTGAAAGTGTGTAAAGTCAAAAGAGGAAAACAACTACAGACTCTGGGGTGTGTGGTAGGCAGCAGAATGCTCCCCTCCCCCGCCCCAAAGATGTCTACGTCCTAATCCCTGGAACCTGTGAATATATTACCTCACATGGAAAGAGGACTTTGCAGATCATTAAATCAAGATCTTAACATGGAAGATTATCCTGGATTATATAGGTGAACCCAATGTAATCACAGGGTCCTTACAAGTGAAAGAAAGGTTATAATCAGTGAGAAATTTTAAGGTGCTACACTGATGGCTTTGAAGATAGAGGAAGAGGCCCGTGGCTTCTGACCTCTAGAACTGTAACATAATAAATTTGTGTTGTTTAAAACTAAACACGAAAAGGAAAATATATTTCCACCTTTTTCATATATGCAGCTAGCCTCAAATACAGAAAATGACTTGGATCTGTAATTGCCTAGCTCTGTGGGTCTTATCCTTGGCCATGCTTTAGAATCACCTGGAACCTTTCATAAATCCCAATGCCCAGGACAATTAAATCAGAATCTTGAGTATGGCCCAGGCATCAGTATTTTTTACAGCTTACAGCTTCCCAGTTAATTCTAATGTAGAGCCAAGGTTTATAGCCACTGAACTAATTTATTTTTATTTGATTTCATAATACTCTTTTGATGGCATATATAATATTGTTAATGTTAATTAAAATAACTTGTGTAAAGATTTTCGTATCACTCATTTAGATTATTGGAAACAATCTACAGTGTCCCTAAACCTGGACAATCTAGATGACATATTTCTATTCCAAAAGCAACAGTCTTTAAATCAGGAGAGAAGAATTGAGAGTTCTGTGTAATGAAAAGACAGTTGCTAGATTTCATGTTAAAGGCAACATAGAAATAATGCCAACTTCAAAATGGTTTATTTCTAAAGTAAAATGTGGTTAGAAAATAAGAAGTTACTACTTAGGAAAATGTATTCTAATTTTCAGGGTCTAAATGAGATTACTGGAAGTTCTGTGATCAGCCACTGGAGGAAATAGCTGGGGGAAATTATTTTATGTTGTATAGTAAAATTAGAAAGTCTTTATTCCTCTGCTAAATCCAGTTTCTTAAAATGGGTGATTGCTAGACAGCTTAACTGTGTGTTTAAGCTTCAGAAAAACAAAATGTATTTTGCTTATGTCATTTTAACCAGTTGAGAAAAATCTAATATAGAAAGTAACACATAGCAGTACTGATCTAGTTCTAGTTCTGTGAGTCATAGTTGTAGAAGCTTAGAAGGCAAAAAAAACCCCAGCACTATTGCATTGAGGTATTGAGGGCCTGGAAAAATGAGGTAAGCCTAACTTAAGTGAGAACAAGTTTGCTAAGCCCCCTCCAGACTATAATACACATTTATTTCAGCCTCTCTGTTTTGTTCTTTACAGGTGGATGAGAATCAAGAATGGAATATAATTTCCTTTTTTTTTTTTTTTTTCAATTGTCCTTCAATCATTGTTAACGTAGGTGGTGGCATACAAAGTGAGCAGAACAAGTAAGCAAATAAAAATTTTTATTGTTGTTTTTTAGGTTCCCAAATATTTGACTGCTAGGAAACCAAAGTGAATTCACTTTTTCTTAGTACTAATAATTCTAAGTTGTGATAATTCAGACAAACTTGGTAAGTTTCACCTTTTCAATCAGAAGAATGAAAGAAGACCAGAGCCTTATCTTCTGAATTTTCAATTCCAAATCCAAAAATTAATACAACACCTGGCTGTGTGTGAAGAATGGATGGGGGCCCAGCAAAAATAAATGAGAGACCAGTCAGGATAACACTTAAATAACCTACACAAGATGGAGGCTGAAAAGGGGAAAGAAAAGGATTCCAGATATATTTTGACAATAGAACCAACAGAATTTGCTGATGTACTGGATGTGAAGAAATGAAGATGAGAAAAAGGGAACAATGAAAGATGCCTTCTAGATTTTTGACTTGAACAGCTGGTAGATATGCTATTGACTGAGATGGAGATGACTGGACTTGGGCTGGGGTAATTGTGAAAGCAAGAACTTGCCTCATTTGTTACTGACCTGACTCCTGCAGGCTTTTCCTCTGTGGTAGATGAGAAAAGAGACTCAAGGCCAAGTCTGGGGCTCTTTGGAATGTAAAGGGAGTTGAGAAGAGAAGGAACTAGCAAAGGAGATTGAGAAAGGGGAGGCTACTGACCTAGATGGAAAATAGGAGTGGGGAGTCACGGAAGCCAAGGGAGGAAAGCGACTCAAGAAGGAGGAAAATGATCAGGATATGACTGTGCTTACTCATGACTCTGGTTAATAAGATATCGGCTAATGGAAAAGTATGAGACATATCTGCACTGGTGGCTGCACCTGTGAAAGAAATCGCATTTGTTTTATAGCTGCATTCGAATGTTCAGTTCTTCCCACCCTTCTTTCCCCACCAAATTTCCGTTATCTGTCACAAAATTGATGATGGTACATTTGTTATCCCTCCCACTATATTTCTCGCTTTTACTTTAAATAACATTGAAGGTTCTTACGTAATTGGAAAAATAATGCATGTTAAGTGTAGAAAGTTTGGGAAATGCAGAAAAGTTCAAAAATGAAAAAGAAAAAAGTACGTATATACTATATACGCACCCACAATTGCAATACCCAGAGATACCATCTCTAACATTTGGTGTATGTATGTATTTCCACTAAATAAATGTGTAATCCAAATTGAAATCATGCTAAACATAGTACTTGTAACCTGCGTTTTTCACTTAGAAATACATCGTTACCATTTTCCATGTCACTAAATACTCTTTGAAACATGACCTTAACTGTATATTATTACATTACTGACTAGACCATAATTTAACCAATCTTTAATATTTTGCTATAATAAACATCATAAAACTGTGTACTAGTTAAGAGCATAGGCTTTGACACATATGGCTTATTCTACTTCCATGATTTACTGGTTGTATACTCTTGAGAATTTATTGAACAAATTACTGAGTTTCAGTTTCCTCATCTATAAAATAACTATAATAATAGTAACCTTTTAAGGATTACAGATAAAGTGCTCAGTGTAGCATCCAAATACACTTTGTGCTTAATAAATGTAAGCCATAATTACAATAATTAAAGCATATGTTATGACTGTATTATTAAAAATGACTATTTTTAATTTTTGAAAAAAATTATAAAAACTTTTCTGATCAATTTAGCTATTTACTATTCTGTTTTTCAGCTACTCTGGTTAGCATTTGGAACATCCATATAATCTTTGATTCAGTCACAAATTCCATTAGTTTCTTAGACCAAAAGAAGTAATTCTCGATAATGGGCTCTTTACCCACTCAGAACCATCAGGAATCCATGAAGCAAAACAATTTAACTAATTTTTTCAGAATCAGAATTTCAGATTCAATTCTCCCAAATCACATATAAAGTACTAATCTCTTAAAATATATCAAAAAAAAAATCTAGGACTAACTGGTACAAACTCCTGCTCTGCCGGCTCAGCTCCTACTGTTGCCTACTTCCTCTCTGCCACTTTTTTTTTTTTTTTTTTTTGTAGGTAGTGAAAGGAGAGAAGGCTAAACAAAGTTCATGTGGCATCTAGGAAAAGAATAGGGTTACAGAATTCCATCCTGCCTAACACAAACCCCCATCATCCTAAACCCTCCTCAAGCGCTCCCCAACTGCTCACCGACCGCACTAGTTTCCCAACCTCACCAGATCTTTTTCCTTCAGTGTCAACAAAGAACTATTCTGACTTGCTTTGTAATAAAATGAGTTCTCACATTTTAGTCACCTTTTTTATCACTGACAATTCTTCAGGATTCCTACACGTGAGCTATTTGAATCAAAACTTTTAGACAGGAGAGTTTTTGGACAAAAGCAGAAGCAGCCAGACACCCTCTCCACTCCCTAAAAAGACCTCTATTTTGTGGATTGTGGGGTGATCTCTTTCTGCTGGGTTCCTAGTGTGCCACAGAAACTAGAGAAAGTTCAAGTACTATGTTTACACAGCTTTTACTTCTATTTACAAAATCTTTTTGTGGAGTTTACAAAGTTTTTTCTTTCTTTCTTTCTTTCTTTTCACTGCCACACCTCTGGATCCAACTCTAACCATCAGCCGAAGAGCACTAAGGTCTGAAGTCAGTTTCTGATGGGGGAAGTGGGAGGGGTAGCCATCAAACTGGTTTGACTGCTTGAAGATGACTGATTACCCCAGTTTTAGAAAAAAAATGGAACATAAAAAACAACATCAGTCTTCAGATTTCTCAACACTAAAATGGCATTTGAGGGCTGTGAACAACTACGGATATACTCTGCACTTTTTATCCATTTTAGGACTGCCATGTAGACACAGCTTTAGAAAGCTGCATTATTCTCACCAACGTTACAGACGCTATTGTACCCTTATTCAAAATTTTTGTTTTCAATTATAGTTGACATTCTGTATTATTTTATATTAGTTTCAGGTGTACGGCATAGTGGTTAGACATTTATATAATTTATGAAGTGATCCCCCAATAAGTCCAGTGCCCACCAAACACTGTGCACAGTTATTACATCATCATTGACTATATCCCCCATACTGTACTTTACATCCCCGTGACTCTTCTGTTACTACCAATTTGTCCTTCTTAATTCCTTCACCTTTTCCACCCAGCCCTTCAACCTCCCTCCCACCTGGTAACCATCAGTTTGCTCTCTGTATCTATGAGTCCACTTCTGTTGTTTTTGTTTATTTGTCTATTTTGTTCTCTAGATTCCACATATAAGTGAGATCATGTAGTATTTGTCTCTCTCTGTCTGACTTATTTCACTTAGCATAATATCCTCTAGGTCCATCCATTTTGTCGCATCTATTGTACCCTCTTGGATTTAAAGAGGTATTATGTACCCAAGCACCTAAACTGATTGCTGGGTCACTTTGACAAGGAAGAAAATTAGTCATCTGTGTTAAATATAAAGTACTGAATCTGGGGGCCTGTGAGTCCATTCAATTTAACTGCTAGCATTTCGTTTCCGGATTTAGTAAAAACCAAAAGGAGTATACTTAAATAAACATTCTGTGTGTAGTTCCCTAAAGAATTCATTTCAAATAATGAAGAAAGGAGACTTTAATTCTATTTGAGGACAATTTCCTACATTCTTATTTAATGCCTCTGAGTTTTAATTTCATCCATAAAACAGGGCTAGTAATATCTACCAAATAGGATTGTTCTAAAGAGCAAATGAGAAAAGGACTGCCACTAGATACAGTAATCACTTTAAAAAGGAAGTTTTAATATTTATAATATAATGACCCAATAAAACAGGAGGAAAAAAACTATTTTTCTTTAAGAATCACACAAACTTTATAACCTAGTTTTTTCACTAAGCAATGGGGCATTAGTAATAAATGTAAATGCTATGAATGATTCTTATCTTCAGGGTCACTTTTAATTGTCCTTCCTTTTCACATCCAAATGTTTATCAACCCTACCTTTTTCTGCTTCGAGTTTTAGTTACTTGTCTACCAATCTCTTCCCTCCAAAAGACTGGACATTCCATGGGTCTTATCCCCCTTAAACCATCTAGTATGGTTTCTTGGATATAGTATATTTTCCATAAAAGTCTGTGATGAAATGAAAGAAGTTGAATATAGAACCTGTTGTAAGATCTGACTCTTTCCCATTAGCAGTCATATCCTGATTGGAGCCCATTTTTGTTCTCTGTCAATTGAAAAGGGACAAGAGGTAGGGGAGTATAGGTACCATCAGAATGAGTAAGAGAGGAAAGGGTTCCAAAAAAGAAGGAAGATTAAATTGTTGACTGACACAGGTAGGGAAGGATGAGGATTGATCAAAGCCCATTGGTTTTTCTAGTGGTTAGGAGTGAACTTCACTAGAACTGTCTCAGTTAAGTGGTAAGTAGGGGACACGGTTGTAAATTAAACGAGTCTTTAAAAGATTTAATCAAATGAAATGGATAATCCTTGATTGGATCCTGGACTGGGAAAAAAGAGCCATAAGGGACAACTGGGGAAAACTGAACATGTACTATATAATAAATAGTAGTATTGTAGCAACGTTAAATGTTTTAGAGTAATAATGGTACTATGGTTATGTAGTGATGGTTACTAATTCTTAGGAGATTCATGTTGAAGTATTTAGGGGTCAAGTATGATATCTGACTTCAGATGGTTCAGAAAAATATAGATACACCTTCAACCCTCAATATTAAGAGTTCCGCATTGTGTATTTAACCAACCTCAGATCAAAAATATTTTTAAAAAAATTTAATTTTTTGTTGTTGACATATACTATTAGGCTGGTGCAAAAGTAATTGCAGTTTAAAAGGTTAAAAATAATTGCAAAAACCATTTAATTACTTTTGCACCAATCTAATAGACCTATAATGGTTGTGTCTGTACTATACAGACTTTTTTCTTGTCATTATTCCCTAAACAATACAATATAACAACTATTTACATAGCATTTACATTGTACTAGGTATTATAAGTAATCTAGAGATGATTTAAACTATACAGGAGGATGTCCATAGGTTATATGCAAATACTACACCAGTTTATATAAGGGAGTCGAGCATCCTCAGATTTTGATATTTGAGCAGGTCCTAAAACCAATCTCCTGTGGATACTGAGGGACAACTGTAGACATATAAAGACAAAAGTAAAACAAATGTGATAAAATATTAACAATTGAAGACTAGGTGAAGGGTATATGGGTGTTTATTGTACTATTTTTTTAACTGTTCTGTAAGTTAGAAATTTTTCAAAATAAAAAAAATTGGGAGCTTTTTAAATAAGGAGAGCTAAAGCAAACAAAAAATCCCTGCCCCGTGAAAATTATACTCCAGTGGGAAAGCCAGGCAATATACCAGTAACACATAAATAATATAGAATCATTTACAGATTATAAATCCAGTGAAGAAAATAAATAGGGTGATATGATAGAGAGTAGGTGGGTAGATGGAAGGGCTATTTTGGATACTTGTTCAAAGAAAACAACTCTTTGGAGGTATCATCTCAGCTAAGACCCTCAAGATGAGCCAGCTGTGTCAAATTCCAGTAGCAAAAGTATTCCAGGATTCTAGGTTAAGGAAACAGCAATTGCAAAGGCAAATGTGTCATGAAATAAATTGGAGAGGTACAGGCAGGAGCCAGATTACAAAAGCCATAGGTCATTGTTAAGAGTTTGGATTTTAGCTAAAATTTAATGAGAGAATTGTGAATTGTACACCGTAAAAAGTGACTTTTATAGTTGAATTATATCCCAGTAAAAAGTTTTAATTGAAATAAAAATTAATGAGAATTCACTGAAGATTTTAAGCAGGACATGACATGACCGAATTTACCTTTAAAAGGTTCACTCTGGCTGGCTGCAACTTTCTTAAGTCACGTATCCTTACTGTCTTGTATGAAGGTTCCAAGTGTATCTGATATTCCCAATCATCTGTAAGTGCCCAAGTCATGGGATCAGTGTCCAATCTGTCTCTAGATTCTTCAGAGTGTCAAGCCCAGTGCCTTAGTCATGTTTTATTTTCAGAAAATATTTGCTAAATGTAATAATTACCAAAGGAAAAACCACATGTCAATGATAACTATATATTCTGTAAGTTTCATAAAACTTACATTTTTGGAGTCAAGAAATCAGTGTCCCAATATATATTCAATAAAGTTTATCATCAATTTCAAATATCATTGATCTAAAATATTCCAAGAAAGTTGCATCCAGTCATGGAATTGTTTATGGGTAACTTTATTTTGGTATATTTTGCCATATTTTTAACTTTCTTATAAATTAATTTTGATACTTTTATATTCAGAACAAGTGGCTGTTTTAAGCCCCTGAAATGTTCATCTCTTCTAGACTATAAAAATGAAAAAAAAATCAAGATCATTCATTTTAAAAACTGAGTGTACTTAATCCAAGAATGATTCCTGCCCAAATTTCAGTCTCTGTAGCACTCTTCCTCACCCCGCGGAAACCACTCATTTGTTTATTCGTCAATAAAATACTATCAGGCCAGGGCTGACAGTTACACAACTCTAGGGGCAGCACTCACACAGCACAGAAGAGTCACATAAATGGCTGCCCTTGGAGATGAGTGACACTAGGGCACTAAGCAGGTTTTGGTCCAGGCACTTTGTAAGCCCTGGAGGTAAAAAAAACACAGCAGTTCTTACATTATATCATAATTACATGTTTAAGCATCTATCTGTCTTCCCCAATATGTAAACCCTGTGAGGCCAGAAACCACATAGATTTCTGAAGGGGGTGATAACTAAGGAGTTTACCAAGAAGAGGGATAGAGTCAAAGAAGAGGAGTTTTGTCAGAAAAAAACACACACAAAAAACAGTGAGTGGGAAGGCAAGAGAGGCTTGTATTTGACAAGTTCTGTTTGGCTGGGGAAAAGAACAAAAGACAATGGAGAGAGACCCATCCTGGAGGGATTTGTGAGTCACAACAAAGAATCTAAACTTAATCCTAAAGACCAGGAGAACCAATGAAGAGCTTTAAGAAGGGAAGTGTCTTGATCAGATCTGTGCATTCCCAAAGCAGACACTGAATTAAAGGCAGGATCTGACTAAAGATAGAGAACCTCGTTTAGATGCTACAGCCTAAAACCAGGGGTACATAACTTGGGTCTATAGTAGACTGATCTAGGATGGGAAAAGAAAATCTTTATTTTTACTGATCTTCAAATTGAGGAATTCCTCTAGTTACAAATGTAGGCAATAAACCACAGTACTATTAACTCTATCTCCAACTTTACAACCAATAGAAATCAGATAATACATTCCAGTTACTATAGACATTTTCAAACATTGTTCATCCTCATTGCTACTGTGAAATCATAGTAATTACACCCACTGCTAGACCTTATTATTAATGAGTTAATAAAGAAATATATAAATTGCACTTGTATTCTAAATATTCTGATAACGGCACTACAATTATTGTTTCCTACTTTATACTGTGTTTCCCCGAAAATAAGATCTCACCGGAAAATAAGCCCTAGCATGATTTTTCAGGATGACATCCACTGAATATAAGTCCTAATGAGTCTTTTGGAGCAAAAATTAAATATAAGACCCGGTGCTATTTTCAGGGAAACACGGTACATGTAACAACATTCCTCCGAGAAGGATTCTTTGGCTTTACCAGTGGACAAAGGGAGCTGTGGCACAAAAAAGCCTTCAAATCCCTGCCTAGGCTCAAGTTCTACTGAAATACCTGTGATGCCTCTGAAGTACCAGGCTCCCCTATCTCACCTCCACCTATTTGCCCAATCTCTTCTTCTGCTTCAAATGCCAGTTCTTTTC
This sequence comes from Rhinolophus sinicus, assembly GCF_057876585.1. Lineage (NCBI taxonomy): Eukaryota > Metazoa > Chordata > Mammalia > Chiroptera > Rhinolophidae > Rhinolophus > Rhinolophus sinicus. Next base: position 111,713,519 of record NC_142515.1, on the reverse strand, counting down.
TGCACCCTCAAACTAACAGCTTCAGACCTCACCTCAGGATTCCCTGCACCCACCCTCCCCCAATCCCACTCAGGTGTCCTTTTTATGTACTCTCATGACAACCTGTTTTTACCCCAAACACAGTACTTACGCCATGGGCTCGGCATCCCACAATTTAACATTTGAAGTTTTAAATCTCGCAAGTGGCCCTGAAACTCCGGGGCGTGTAATCTGTCAGTCTGCGGGGGCACGGACTAGGATAGTTACTGCTGAGTTGGAATCACTGAGCCAGTCAGAAGACTGACCACCCAGGGTCCATACTGCTGCGTGTTATTTACTGCACATAACAAAGCTATAAATGAAGTCATATTATCCCCATTTTACAGAGGAAGAATTTGATGAAATCACAAATTAGAGTAGAATTAGAGGATCTGGAGATTGTTCAACGTCTTTAGTCACATCTCTTTAGACCACTGTATTGTTTCTGACTCAGCCATAAGTAAGTGAGCTCCCTGAAGGCAAGAACTATGTCTTTAATCTTAGCACCGCTGGGCACATAGAGAACCTGATAATGACTATGTGCTCAATAAGCAGTTTCCTGATTCGTTAGTGGAGTCCTAAGAATTCAGCCTTCCCTCAGTGAAAGGGAATTTCCTGGAGGTCATGGCCTCAAAGGTGATGCCACTGAATTTCCAGTTCCTAGAAAAGTACCTGGATAATAAAAAGTAGAAGTATTTATTAATTCACTATTTGCCTAACTCTAATTAGCACTTGACACCTGACACACATTGTCTTGCATTGAAGGTTGTCTACAAATGTCTTTGCACAGGAAAATAATGTATAAAAGTATAACTAAGACCAATTTTATAGATAATAACTCTTTCACCTTTCAACTTTTATATTCTTTGGAATAACTTGAACATCAGTCACCTTGATTACTACAGAAAGTTTTTTCAAACTAATACTTTATTTTACAGATGAAAAAAATTGAGGCAAAAATAAGTATAACCAAGGGAAACTCTTAATGAAAACTTTTATTATATTAAACTGTAGGATTGACTTGTGCTTAAGAGTGTTTTTGAGAGGGATGTAATTGGTAGAATTTGAAGTCAAAGAAAGAAGGGAATGTCTTCTTTCATGTCTAGAATGTGTTAAATATATAAAAAAAAGTCCTATCTCAAAATGCTTCCCTTCCTGATGGATCCAGAAATAGACATATAAGATCCAAATGTGAAATGTACAAACTTCCTTGCCTTCTCCCTCATTAGCTTCAGCTGAACCGAGCTTGCTCAGAGAGTCACTAATAACTATGTGCCCCGTGTATATTTAGAAGCCACCTTGCAGAGAGGCATTTGTGTTTGCCACTAAGTGTAGCGTTTTAATCACATTTTATACTGTTTCTGACATATCACAAAAGCCCCGGCTTTGTGAAATTAAGCACTTTCACTTTTTTTTAAATAATGTATTTTCATGTGGTAAGGGATGACAAAAGCATTTGGTACTATGTCTTTATATGTTATGCAATAAAAGTAAATTTACTAATGCTTTTTAAAACAATTTATACAAATACGTGGATAAAATGTAACAGGAAAAACAGCTTCAGTTCCTCTCTCTGAAATTTGGGGATATGTTGACAAATGGGAACATTTTACAGAATCCTAACACATTCTGAGCCTACATAAGTGGTGTGATATAATGGGATCAAAATCATCTCCCCATCAATGTTCCATCAAACCTAAAAAGTCAACAATGGGATTAGTCAGTAAAGGTTTTCTTAGCATGCAAGCTTTTTAACTGTTAAATCACTCTGTTTGGGTGATGAACACACAATGGGATTTATAGATGATGTAATACAGAATTGTACACCTGAAATCTATGTAATTTTACTAACAATTGTCACCCCAATAAATTTAATTTAAAAAAAATCACTCTGTTAATTTTATCTGTGAATTTATTACTACTCCTGTCATCTAGAGGAAACCTTGGCCCTGAAGTAATGGCACATGTAACAGGTGAGTTTTTATGGAGAAACAGTTCTGCTAGAGAAAAAGGCCCACCTCTTCATATGTCAAAGTAGGACCCCAACATAGCCAGGAATGAATGCTTCACCATCTTTCTCTATACCTATTCCAATCACAAAAAAATAGTGACTTTGAGTTGGGAAAGAGGTAAATAAATTTAGCAAACAGTGTCAATCAAACCTCACACATATATCTTGCTAAGTGATGATTCTAAAAGACAAATCTCAAAACATCCCACCCATAGCACAAAAGAGGCAAAGATTTAGTTCAGATCTAAAGTATACTACAATCTTATAACTACATGAAATTAAATAAATTAAGAAAACATTTCCTAAATTTCTGAGTTAGGATGAAAGATCAAACGCATTCATTTTACTCTCTTTCCCAATACCACCAAAACTGAAAAAGTACAGGGAAAACAGATAGCAGCAGCAAATATTTGGAAGTTGAGAACAAAATAGACGAATGGTAACTGACCTTGGATTCAAGAAACCTGAATCCCAAGACATCAGGAAGACCGAAAAACAACTCAATTTATTCTACAGGATCTTCAAAAGACAGGGAAAGTGGCAACAACAGGAACTTCTGGAACTTGCAATTAGGAAGACTATGGTAAAAGCAGTTTGACCTCCCCTTTACAAGTGGGAAGCAGTTACTCTTTTTCAAGCTTTGTGGTAGATCACACATTTATTCTCTGAAGAAAGTAAAGCGTAAGATCTCTATACTATGAAAGTGCCTGGCACAAAGGAGGGGATAGGTCTTGTTACCCAAACAGTGGATTTATCAACTTTATGCATATTGAATGCTTATTGCAGAGACCCCCATCTCTATCCCCTCACTCAGTGCCCCAAATGCTAGCAACCAAGCACTTAAATACCTGGCAGGAGATTGGGCATCATTTTCCTGGTGAATCTAACTCAACAGTTAAACTTACCCACCCAAGTTACCCTACAGTGAAGTATACATAAGTCACTTTCACTCATCTTCAGTGAGTTTTTAAGTCCCTCATGCTTAATCTGGGAGTAAGTCCCCATGCATAACTGTAGGGTTTTAGAATCAAGGATTATCAGTTATTGAGGGGACCTTCTAAGGTGAACGATACAGATAAATGCAAACAGGAAAAGCAACCTGAATCAAAGGCTATTCGGGATGAAAAAACTTTAAAGAGAAATAAATGTCACTAATATCTTTAGAGTTAAAAATAAAAAAAAAATATGCAGCATCCACAAAAATGAACAGAATGTCATAGAACAGGAATTCTCAGAGAACAACAAGTCCTTAGGTATTAAAAGCTTGTTAGAAGAAGGAAAAAAAAATGTAAAAAGATGGGTTAGAAGATAAAGTTGAAGAAAGCATCCCTGAAAGCAGAACAGAAAAAAAAAAACACGAAAGGGGTGGGAAATAAGAGAAAAAAATTTTTTTAAATAGAAGAAAAAAAAGCAGAAAAAGAACAAATAGCAATCATCAAAATAATTCAAGAAAGATTATCAGACTTTAAGAACTTGAGTTTCAAGATTAAAAGAAGTGCCAAGGAACACCGATGAAGATGGATTCATAAGTCACTCATTGTGAAATTTCAGAATACCTGGACAAAGAAACAACTTGACTAGCTTTCAGGAATAAAAAGAAACAGGTTGGATACTCACAAAGGATAAAGAAATACAACAGTTTTGGACTTCTCAACAGCAGCACTGGAAGCAAGAAGAGAGGCTTTCAAGAATCAAGAGAATTACATTAAAAATGCTGAACAAAATGACCTCCAACCTAGATTCCTAGGCTCACAAATGATCAATCTGGTGAGAGGATTTAACCAATGTATTTTCAGACATTCAAGATCTCAAGACATTTATTTCCATGTATTTTTTCTTAAGAAGAAACTGGAAGATGTTCTTCACCAATATGGGAGAATCAACCAAGAAAGAGGAAGAAATGTAATACAGGGAGTTAGAGATCTAACAGAGGGGAAAGAAAATATCCCACATGACAGCTATGCCCCCACACATGTGGGGAGTCCAGGTGGGGCGGAATGACTCAAGAATCAGACACGGTCAACACTGTCATGACCAAGGTCCCCTTTGCCATTATGTCTTCTTTTAGCCTGAGGGTAGAGTAACTTCGTGAGACTGACCCAGGTACTTGCCTGTGTTTGGCTTGTCTTGACCAGGTATTGATGAAGTCCTGCTCTCCTCTTCACCTGAGAACAGTCATTTTACCCTCAAAGAATTCTGGCTTGACTTACTCCTAAGACCTTGTGGTAGGCCATCAGAGTGAAAAATAGAAACTAAAGAGCAGTCCTCTCTGTCTAACCAACTTCAGCTGTGTGACCTGTACCTGGTCCACACTACATCCACGTCAGATGGGTGGATGCTAATAAGCTCTGTTTCCCAGGATTTACTAAGGAAGAAACAAATTTGTAAACTCTCAGAGGAGCTGAAGCCAGACTATGATCCCGAGGCTCCGTTCAGCATATTTTTCTTGATAGCCTTCAACAAGTGATGACAATATTGCCTTTTCTTTATACAACGAGGTTTGTGATTGCTCCTCTCATTTTCAAAACTAAATAATATATTCTTTAGGGATATATACACAGATGGTGGAGCTCTGGGGAAAGCAAATGAATGAAGGACACAAAAGCAAAACAACAGTTGCCTCTTGGCAGAGAGAGGGAGATGTGATGGGAAGGGCACAGAGAGCACCGGTATTGCTAATGCTGTTTCTTTACCCAGGTGGTGAGTATACAACTTTACCATGAATATTTAAAACTATGCATATGTCGTTTATACACTGTTCTGTATAAACAAAATGGCATTTTATTAAAATGATTTAATGGCATTTTATTAAAAGAAGCTTCTATTTTTATCACCAACTTTGATTTCAGGTCTTAATCAAATCTGAGTGTTTATAAAACTTCATCTCTCCTGGTGCAACTATTTATTTCAAATAAAAACATTTCAGCAAAAAAAGAAAAACGTAATTTCTCCCATATTTATGGAACATTACATTACAAAGGAAATTAAATGATATAATACTGTTGCTACGTAAAAAAAACAGAAAGCAATTTCCTTCCAAACAAACAAGCAAAATGAAACACACTTTGTACTGGGTAAGTTTTCTTTCCCCCTGACTGGCAATATACTTCGTTATACTACAAATATAAAAAAATTAGGAATATTTGTTCAATATTTGTGATAATTCTATAAGTGGCTCTATAAGCTATTCAAATAAATATCAAATAAATTAATAATAACATTATTTAATTAGATAATTTGTTTCAAGTATATTAAAACCAGAAGATCTAATGTTGCCACTGATTTACCAATCTCAAGTACTATTTATCCTTTTTAAAACAAGGAAGTATACGAGGTCAATTAAGTTTGCAAACACATCCTAAAAAAAGTGCTACGTACCTCATTGCTGAATATCACTACGGTCACCTTCGAAGTACTCCCCTTGGGAAGCTATGCACCAACGCCAGTGTGTAGTCCACCCTTCAAAGCAATTTTGGAACTCTCTTTCTGGAATGGCCATCAGAGCTGTCGTCGTACTACCCTTGATGTCCTGAATGTCATCAAAATGTCCTCCTTTCAATATTTCCTTTCTCTTCAGGTACAGAAAGAAGTCATTGGGGGCCAGATCAGGTGAGTAGGGAGGGTATTCCAATACAGTTACTTGTTTACTAGCTAAAAACTCCCTCACAGACAGTGCCGTGTGAGCTGGTGCATTGTCGTGATGCAAGAGCCATGAATTGTTGGTGAAAAGTTCAGGTCATCTAACTTTTTCACGCAACCTTTTCAGCACTTCCAAACAGTAAACTTGGTTAACTGTCCAGTTGGTACAAATCCATAATGAATAATCCCTCTGATATCAAAAACGGTTAGCAACATTGTTGCAATAAGTTCACGAACTTAATTGGCAGAACTGGTACATTCAGATTTATTTATTAAAACAATTGTGGAGTCTTAAGTGAATCTACTCACCTTTGGTTTTGAGACTAGCTGATGAAATACAGTAATATTTTGATATCCCTGTTTTGGATTTTGGTTTGTTTTAATTTTAATGCCTGAATAATTGCTAAGGTCATTTAAAGGAATTTTACAAAGGTTCAGAAAACAGGAAAATATTTTTCTAGCTTAAATAACTATAGGCTATAGTTAAGAAAATTTTACTTTTCCTCTGGACACATTGCTTCAGGCAAATATCTACTTTTACCTATGCCCAGGGGTTGTCTGATTCATCACTCATTGAAATTGCGATTCGCCTCATACCTGAGAAATGCTAATTATATCTACTTTTTTCCTAATATGTACTGTAATTGCAAAGCAGGTACCAATCTAAAACTAAAAATAAGCCAATTGCTCTAGTTATCAATAGCCTAAGTACTTTCCATATAAATGCCCTTAATGGTAAAAAATGAGGTCTTGTTATTTAAATAATTAAACAAAAAGTTTATTGAGTACCAACTACGTGCCAAGCACTGTATTAGGCGCTTTTGATACATCAGTGTATAAACAGACAAAATCCTTGACCTCAAAGAGCTTAATTCTATTGGGGGCACAGAAAATTTAAAAAATATATAGGTAGATTATATATAGCATATAAGATGGTAAGAAGAAATGTGAAGGAAAATACAAATGGCAAGGAATGTGTACATCATGAAACTTGCAATTCTAAATAGGATGGTTGAGGACGGTCTCACTGAAAAAATGGTATTTGAGCAAAGCATTAGGTAATAAGAACATGAGACCTGAGATCTGAGAAAGAGCATTTGTGGCAGAGAGAACAGCAAGTGCAAAGGCTCTGAGATGGAGGTATGCCTGGTGAGTTTGTGAAGAAGGCCAGTTTGAGTACAGTGGAATCAGTGAAGATTGTTGTAGAAAATTAAGGGGCCAGATCGTGCATGGCCCTGCAGGCCACTGTGAAGAGCGTGATGGGAAGCCATGAGAGGATCTTGAGCAGACAGGACTGGCATAATTTTTTAAAGAGTCAGTCTGGCTGCTGGATTGAGAATAGGCTGAAGGCAGGGCAAAAGCGAAAGTACCAGGGCCAATGGGGAGAATCCCAGTAAGAGGTGATGACGGCTTTGAACAGGGTAGCAGCAGTGGCAGTGCGGAGAAGTGGTCAGATCTGAATCTAGTATATTTTGAAGGTAGAGATGATAGGTTTTGGATGTGGAATATGAATAAGAGAGAGGAGTTGAGGACAATTCTAAAGTGAGCTGGCAGAATTCAGTTGCCATTACTGAGATGGGGAAGGCCCCATTCTATCATGAATATGAGCCGCTGGGTTTATAAATGTTGTGAATTTATTTCTAAATAATGTTTCATTACTTATCAAAGAATTTTATGGTGAGAGATAATTATTTATAGATGAAAAGCAACTTGAATCAGAGTGTGATTTTTTATTTTTCATTCTGGAGGATCTGATAAATGGAAAACCATGCACAATGGTTCTTTTAAAAAGCACTTCTTCTACAATTAAGCGTGACTTGCAATCTTTGCTCTAGTTGAGCTGCTTAAGTCCTTGTTGTCTTATTCCGGTGATACATGCTGGTACTGTCTACATTGCACTTTAATTGTAGGAATTATCTCTTAGCCTCCCCATCTTCTGATTTTTAATTATCTTTAGAGAGTATTATATATAGAATTTCCACCATAATTACCCACTGTCCTACACTGGAAACTCCTAAACCTGTTCATTATGATGTAAATAAGATGACACTATGTTCTCCACTCCACTTCATAGGGTATATTTCACTGTAGTATCCTTTTTACAAATATTTATATATTTCTCTTCCTTTTTTGTTTCTTGAAAACTAAAATTATTTGTTTTCAGAGCTTTACTCTTATCTTTATAATGATTACTATGCTTGTATTTTACACTAGTATTCTTTAATGGAAAGGTATTGTTTAGTTCTATAAAGTGGGTTTTGTTTTGTTTTCAAGATTCTATAATTCTATTTTTACTGCCATGGTAAATAAGGGTCTGTTATATATTCTTTTTAACCTTAAAATTGATACGGAATCACATTTTAGAGTTGGTTGGAAGCTTGGAAGAAACCTGATTCAACTTAACGTCAAATTAAGCAGGTACCCAGGCCATTCATTTTAACCATTTCCGGTATTAGGGAGCCCCCTATACCACATAGCTGTCCATTTCATTGTTGAAGAGCTCTAATTTCTAGAAAGTTCTTTCTCAGAACTAATTCAAGTTGGTCTTTCTATAAATAATTCCCTGGAGCTACAAAAAGCAGAACTGCCTTGATTTAGATATTCAGTTATCTTCACAGGTCAGCCAGTGACTAGCCATGTGATGTCAGGTCAGAATCATAACCACTCTAAGCCTCACTCTTCTGATCTGTAAAGTGAGGGAGTTGGACAACTGAATACCTCTTCCAGCTCTCAAGTTCCAGGTTTCTCGTAGTTCTTCCATCGGAGCTTATGGTACCTGAGAGTAGCTATCAAATTCCTCCCTAAATTTACTTTTTTTCCACACTAATGCGCTGAGTTCAATCAAGGATTCTTTGTGTGACAGTTTTGAGTTCTTTCACAACCCTTATCACCCTTCTCTGGATAGACTTAGATTGTCAATACGTTTAAAGATAGCACCCAGAACTGAAGAAAATACATGTTCTTGATGTCGTCTGGGTACTGAATTCCATGGTACTAGTAGTTTATTGTCCTTGTATCAGTTATCTATTCCTACATAACAAATTACCTCAAAATTTAAGTTTAAAACAGCAACAAACATTTATTAACTCACAATTGTATGGGTCAGGAGTTCAGAAAGGGCTTGAGTGATTCTGGCTCAGGTCTCTCATGAAATTGCAGTAAAGTCATCGACCAGGGCTGTAGTCACCTTAAGTCTCAACTGTGGTAAAAGGATTTCTTTTAAACTCTTTCATGTGGTTGTTGGCAGGCTTAACTTTCTTAGGGGATATTGAATTTAGAGCCTCAATTCTTTATCACACCATGTGGGCCTCTCCATAGAACTGCTCCCATCATGATGCATCCTGACAGTTTTTGTTCACTATACAGCAAGTGATGGGAGGGAGTGGGGAGGAAGAGCGGGAAAGAGGAGAAACAGATGTGCCTTTTTTTTTTTTTTTAATAATATAATCTCAGAAGAAGTATCCCATCACCTCTGCAATATTCTTTTTATTAAAATTCTACTTATTAGAATTGAATCACCAGGTCCAGCCCACAGGACTACACAGATACATTGAACGTCAGGAGGCAAGAGACATTGGGAGCCTATCTTAAAGGCTACCTACTTCAATTGTGAACACCATCCTTCTATAACTGCAGCCTAAGATTGAATGGTGGTTTTGCACCAATGGTTCATGTTGCACTTGTGGTCAATTAAAACACAAAAAGTTGTTTTACACAGCCATTGATTTTGCACGTAGTTCTTTGAACCTTGAGGCAGGAATTATCTCTGACATTTTATTTCATTTATCTCTAATACCTTTTTTTTTTTTAAATTACCTCCTTTATCTTACAATTTAAAGGGTCACTAAGGGCCCTTTCAACCTGAGGACCCAAGCCTAGCAGGAACTGAATAGAGTTAATGTCTAGTCTACTTTCTATTTCTCTGAGTTACTTAAAGTCACAGTTATTTCTAACAACAAAAAATCTTACTGTTCTAAGTCAGCTTAAATAAGTTAATATTAGAGATAGTCTCCACTTGGAGATTTATCTTCTACTCGTTTGGTTTCTAATTGAAGTGTTAGCATACAAAGAGAATATACAAATTAAAAAATTATGACACAATCAATAATTTTTAGACTAAAAAGACAGCACAATTCATTACATTTTAAAATCAACAATATAAAAAATTTTTAGTATTACAAATCTTGTCTACTTCAGTTTCCAAATAATTTCTTTCTCTTTTATAGAGGGAAAAGAAAATCTAAAAAATAAATATGAATAAAGTGACATCTTTAAATGTAGCTGTGTTGTACTGGATTTGCTAAACACAAAACAAACATCTTTTGAACGGCTATTTTTAGTAGCACAGTACAGTTGTGTACTGTAAATTAAGGAAGTGCATTTCAAATCAAGAATCACTCATCTGACTCAGGAATCCAACCAAAATAAAATTGCATAGGTTTTTGATAAGCGGGAAAAGCAGAGGTTTCAAAAATCTTTTCCCCCTTTCAACAGGAAGAACCGTTTTATTAAGAATCAGAAGACCAGGCTCTGGACATAGCACTACCTCTATGGAACGACCTTACACCAGTCATCAATTCCTCTTTAGCTTGGTTATTGGTCTGTAAAAGGAAGTGGTTGAACAAAAGTTTCTTTCAGATTTCAAAGTTTCTGATTCTATGAATTTCCTACAGTTCTGACTCTCTTCTCTGATCATTCTAATCTAAAATTTTAAGGAATTGTAGAGAAGGGATGCATAGGCAAAATTAAATGTGCATCTGTGTCCTGGTCCATTGCTATACTTGGCAATTTTCATTCCTTTATTTTTTTCTTTTAAAAGACTTAATTTTTTAGAACAGTTTTAGGTTTATAATAAAATTGAGAGGAAAGTATAGAGATTTCCATGTACCCCCCACCCTCACATATGCATAGCCTCCTCCATTATCAACATCCGTCACCAGAATTGTTTTCCAAGGATGAACCTACATTAACACATCATAATTACCCACAGTCCATAGGTTACCTTAGTCTTGGTATTGTATATTTTATATACAATATAATAGAATTGTATTGTACAATTTTGTATAATAGAATTATACAAAAGCGTAATAGCATGTGAGTATATGTATCATTATAGTATCATATAGAGTAACTTCACTGCCCTAAAATCATTAATCTTTTAAAAAAAGAAATACTCTTTTTGGATTATGAAATGCATAGTCTTTATAAGAAATGCAAATATTTCAGAAATGTGTAACTTAGAAAATAAAAGTATACTATAACAACTCCTATTGGTAATTTCTGATAATTTTTGCACAAACCTCTAGATTTTAAGTGTACATTTTAACCTAGATATTAATTAGTTCTAACCTATTCTAAATATTTAATGAGCACCTATTATGTACTAGGATTATATGAAATTATATACTGACTTTACAAAAATGCAATATTATTCATCCAATACATCCTATTCAAACCACTTTCTTTTTTCACCTAATGAGAAATTAGAATACTCACGAGGAAACAAAATACGGTATTCGTTGTCCCATTAATGGATTATTGGGTTGTTTCCAATTTTCATTATTATGAATAAACTTCCAGTAAGTATTCTTGTGCTTTTATCTTTGCACACTTGTGAAAATATTTATCTAAAATAGATCCTTTGAAAAGAAATTAATGAATCAAAGGGTATACATATTTAAAATTATAATCAGCATCGCAAGTTACTATCCAAACCAATCATACCTTTTTATTCTCACAATAAGATTAGAGTGCTTCTTTCCAAATATTCTCTTCCACACTAAATATTCTCAATCTTTTAAATCTTTCCCAGTCTGGAAGGAGTGAAATTAATTCTTGTTGTTATATTAATGTACACTTCCTTAATTTTCAGTGAGGTTAAGCATCTTTTCATAATTCATTTGTGTTTCTTCCATGATCCATTTACTATGGAATTCTCATCTACATTTACTAAGGAATGGTGACAAACTTAATAAACAGCAAATTTAATTGGAACCTAAAGGTTCTAAAATGTCTCCCTTTTTAAGAGTCTTACTGAAACAGAAGACAGAGACTGCATTCTTTGGATGATAACTTACACTTGGGTTCTTTTTGAAATCTCTTTGAGGGTTTGGAAATAAATTGGTTTCAGCAGATAAAAATGAGAGCTAAGTTTGATTCTCTCCCCAGTCAGTGGCAATAGATGGGCTATTACTTTAATTGAACCCTTCACCTCCTCAAGGACATTTAGAGAGAATTCTAGTGGTAGTTGTTATTTCAATGCAGAGAACAGTACTTCAGGGGAAACAAATGTGTGCAAATCAAGGGGAAAATATTTGAGAGAGTAAAATGTGAATTTGGATGATTCATCATTGTGGATTATTAATATTTTTTATGTACTTCTTACTTTGGTTCTGAATATATTTCTAGAATTAAAAGTTTTGTTAAATAACAGAACATAAACAGGTAGAAAATTGAATTGCTTCCATATTGAGATTCTACATAATTTACATATCATTCAATTCACCTTTTTAGTAATTTTTAGTATATTCAGAATTATACACCATTATTTAATTTTAGAATATTTTTATCACCCCCCCAAAAAAAAAAAAATTCCACACTTACTTGGAGTCACTCGTTCTTCTGTCTTCCCCCAGCCCTGGCAAGATCAAAGTGTTTGCAAATTTGGTTCTTGGTGATGGCCCTCTTGCTGGCTTATAGATGTCCACCTTCTCACTGTCCTCACATAGCAGAATGAGGAAGCTCTAGTGTCTCTTCCCTTCTCTAAAAGGGCACCAGTCCCATCATGGAATCTCTACTCCCATGACTTTATCTAAACCTAATTACCTCTCAAAGGCTTCACCTCCTAATATCATCACATTGGAAGTAAGGGCTTCAACATATTAATTTGGGGGGAACACATTTAGTCCATAATAGGACCAGTAATATTCCATTGTATAGATATACCACATTTTGTTTATCCATTCATTAGTTAACAGGCATTTGGGCTGTTTACACTTTTTGGCTATTATGAATAATGCTACTATGAACCCTTGGATCCAAATTTTGTGTGGACACATATTTACAGTTCCCTTTGGTTTATACTTAGGAGTGGAACTGCTAGCTCATATAGTAACTATGTTTAACTACTTGAGGAACTGCCAATCTGATTTCCCAAATGGTTGCATCATTTTACAATCCTACCAGCATATGTGAGGGTTCCAATTTCTCCAAATTCTCACCAACATTTGTTGTTTTTTTTGTTTGTTTTTGTCTGTCTTTTTCATTATAATCATCAATCCTAGTGGGTATGAAGCGTTATCTCATTGTGGTTTTGATTTGTATTTCCCTAGAGACTAATGATGTTGATCATCTTTTCGTGCGCTTATTGGTCATTTGTGTATCTTTAGAGAAATGTCTATTTGAATCTTTTGCCCATTTTTAATTGGGTTGTCTTTTTATTACTAAGTGTAAGAACTCTTTATACATTCTGGATACATGTCTCTTATCAGATATGTGATTTACACATATTTTCTCCCATTCTTCGAGTTGTCTTTTTACTTCTTTGAAGCACAAAAGTTTTAAAATTTTGATGATAAATTGCTTTTTAAACAAGCCTTGGAGATCTGGATCAAGCATAATGTTTTCCTAACACATAATGAATAGTTTCCTAGAATTTTATAACAGGTAAAAAAGTAATTCAGGAGTATATTACAAGAAGAATTTAAAAAAAAAACACTAATTGATAATTAAAAGGAAAAGTATTTTGATGGGTAGGAAATTAAATTTCACATAGTTAATATATAAGAATAAAGGCTCTGTAATATATTTTGACTTCTTTTCCTATGTGTAAATGCACATAAAGCAGATTGCAAGAAGTTATTTTACAAACACAAGCCATAGAAAAATCTGTGATTACCCCTAAAACTGACTAAATTGAACTGAAGGGAAAACAGAGGTGATTGCTCAGGTTAATGGGGTGTTGTCTATAAATGACAAATGGCTATATTAAAGAAGTTATTAACCTAAAATAGTGAACTATCGCTAATGATATTTTAATTAAATAACAGTCACTCTTGAAGTAAATCTTTTTGGTTATTTTTTCCTCTCTTGTTGGAAACTATGGTAGTTAAACAAAAAAAAAAAAATTAATTCAATATGCATCTGAAACTTTTACAACAGTTCATGCAGAGCATTCAAAGTTAACAGCTTATAAATTCTCCTTACCTCAAGAAAACAGGCATAAAAAAGTATGAACCATTATTGTGGTCACTCCTGCTGAAATACTTCTCCAATGTACTTTGGGCTAGTCATTTCCTTTTTGTAAATACTTTTTATCATGCTGTAAGTAAACATGAAGACATGGAAAGTCAGAGAAGGAATGGATCAGGAATTCAGGTAGGCAAGTGAAGCTTAAAAAATGAGGGAGCTCTTGAAGGTAAGCTTGGAAGTAGTCTCTTCAATTTGTGTCTGTAACACAGGAAAGAAGGGCAATATGGAATCAGAAACCTATTCAAGCAATCTAGTCAAAAAAGTTCAGAATGTAAGCAAAGTAACAGATATAGGTACCGGCAGCAAGCAGGATCTTGACACCTGGGAACTTTGATATGCTTCTTGCTAAGGAAAGAATTAAATTCTCAAACCTGGCCTGAGTCTGCAACGGAGGTCAGTCACTAAAAAGGAGAAAATAGCAGCTTTTGACAGACATAAACTAATCCTGACAAGATACTGAGGGCTAGGTACCTGGGAGTTTCTAAAATTTTGAAGCCATGTGTATTCTCCAGAGGGTTCTCTACACTGAAAATTTAGGAGGAGTAGAAGAAAGCATTTTAGCAGCATCTAAGGAGAATCAGTGTTACCATGTGACACTAACATTCACTAGATCAGTTAGAATGTGGTAGCTGTAAATAATTAATAAAACCCAGTAATACTCAAGCAATAAGAAAATTTATTGTCATGTAACAAGGAAGTTCAGAGGTAGGGCAGGGTTGATAGATGCAGTTGCATAACCATGTCATGAAGGATCCAGGGTTCTTCCGTCCCTTTACTCTGTCATCCTTCAGACAGAGCTTCATCCTTCAGGTAACAGTTTCATCCTCAAGCAATAGAGAGATTACAGCAGAAAGCCTTGGCATCATAACCCAGGCATCTCAACATCCAGAGAAAGAAGACCACTCTTAGGAGTGAGGGAGTATTTCTAAGAACCCTGGCACAATTGGTCACATGCCGAATTTTGAACCAATTACTGGTAAGGGAATAGAATAATCATGATTGCTTTAGAGGAGTCATCTGAGGTGGATTAAATTTCAGTCAATTATTTACACTCAGTAAGATTTTTGCTTTTGTTGGGATTTCCTTAGTTTTCCCTAAAATGCCTATAAATTGTTATAAATTATAATTATTGAATGATATCAGTAAAGAGATACCAGTTAATGTTTTTGTTCTGTATGGTAAAGAACTTCCTCACCCCACCCCAACCCCCACAAGCCATGAAGCCATAACCAAGGTGTTGTTGTTATTGTGGTAAATAGATATATCTGAGTACTTGGCTTATAAAGTGATGAAAAATGTCTGAGAGATAAATGAATTCACATTAATTATGGCATACATATATGAAACAGTTTAATCACATGTAACTCAGTATGATTAAGGTTCAGAATTTATGGTATAAATACTTGCTATTGAACTCAAGGGAACATGGGCATTGTGACCTGTCCTGATCCCAGAAAGATATTTAAATTATAGAGTGACACTTCAGTTTATCTAGCATCACAATAAAGACTACAAGGACCAAGCAATTCAGGAGTGATGAGTAGTAGTTCATTGTCTTTAGATTACAACTGGCAGTCTTTCAGGTGAAGAATCTCAGTGTCCCTGTCGATCAGCAGGCATGGGTGAATCCTGACACAGATGTGACTCCTGAAAGAAGCAAAGAGGTTAAAGAAGTTCAAATCCCACCAAAGATCAGTATTTCCAGGCACCTAACCTCACCAGCAGATTCCTGGCAGGCCAAAGAAAGGTGTTGACAGAGCTGTGAACTACTAAATAGTGCAAAATTCCTGAATGAAAGCACCCAAAAGAATTTTTTTAAGGGAGGTTATGTTTTACATGTGTTAAAGGGAAAAATCTGTGCGTGTACAAATTATAAAGTAAAACAACAAAAAATAAGGATTGTAAGGATTTTCCCCCTTGATAATCAATCCTGATTTCATTAGATATGTGTTTGTTGCACTGGTTTTCAAACTTTTCTAATCATAACCCACAGTAAGACACATGTATGATGACCAAACATACATACATGCATAGTTTTTAAAAACTGAAACAAAAGCTCAAAAACGAATAAACTTTCTAAGTGCATGATAGTTTTTAATCGTATCTCATTTAAAAACACGTGCTGACTGACATCCCCCAATTAATTTCATGACCTACTGATGGCTCTGACCTGCAGACTGAAAAACATTGTTCTGAGGTGAATAAATAAGGAATCCCTGGTCCTCTTAACACAAATCGCGTCTCCTTAACAGTGGAAGGCAAGAGACCATCCCAAGGACAATGATGAGAAGTGGCTGGGCTGTTTGACTCCCAATTTTGAAGTCTTGGGTTTTAACTTCCCTTTAGGAGCTCACAATTAATGCTTCCACCACCAAACTCGACTCAAGGGGGCCTATTCCCCAGAATCGTTTTGCCTCTGGTCTAAGTTGGACAGAGCTTTTCTTTTCTTTCTTTTTTTTTAAACCTCCTATGACCTAGTTAAATCAGGCTGAAACATTTAAATAAGATTTTACCAAAGGTCAAGGGATAACAAGAAGAAAATTAACAAAAAGAGTAACATGAACCTAGATAATCTTTTGTTAAGATAAGGCTCATTCATCTTCAGCTTTGGGGCCTAGGCCTGTCTGTCACTGGGCTGTAGAGGTCATCTTTTCTTGTTCTTCCAGGAGAGCCTTGAAATAAACTCTCAAGAAAACAACAGAATGACTCACAGCCAAATACCTGCAGTTCCCCCTCCTGGCCCTCTTGCTCTGGTTTCCTGTTTCAGTTCCCACCTCTTCTGATACTTTGCACAGTAAAAACCCAACTCATTGGTGGAGGCCCTCACCCCCTACCTCAGGAGTATAACCTGAAGCTTTATCCTTCTCAGCCTATAATGCAACAGCTTAACATACTTAGAAGAGATGCACATAAATAAGTCTTTTTTGTGAGTCCCCAAAGGACTAATTAAAATAAATACGTTGAAACGTCCAGAAAGCAGTAAGCTTACCCTGGCCCTTCTGAAAGAAAAACTATGATAAGCTCAGATGGAATAGAGAATGACTAGTTTTGGCCAAAACACCATGCTTCTCAATTTTAATTGCCCCTCCTCCCCCCGCCCTTTTTCCTTAAGAGCACAGGTTTTGGAGTCAGGTATGAAGTCCAACTCTCCTTATCTTAAGGGACAACTTTCTTCTTCTTTCTGAACTCATTTACTCATCTATAAATGGACCTAAGTAGTACTCATCTTACAGGGTTGTAAAAAAAGATTAAGTGAGCTGATCAGTACAAATGTGTAAGTCACCTAGCAAATGATTAGTAAATGATAGCTGCTGCTTATCTTAGGTCAGTTAGAGATAGACTAAGAAAGTAAATACTGTCAACTCCTTGCTTAGCAAACAAAGAAACAAACAAAAAACATTTTAGGCTGCTCGACATTTCCTGGTCTGATGTTTTCCTTGAGAAGTTATAGATATTCCTGTATCTAGAAGAATACTGTTATGTATCTTCTGATATGCTAACTCCTGCTACAACAGAAATCTGATTGTATGTGCAGTGGATATAAAAGAAGACAAAAGGTCAAATACAGTCTTTCATGTTTCTTTCCATTCCTACCATGCCCAATTTAAGGCTTCAAGGGGCTTTAAATTGGACCTCATTACAAGAGGTCTGCCTCCAGTTCATCTCTCTCCAATTAATCTTGTGATGCCAGATGGATTTCCTAAAACAGAGTTCTGATTGTGTCACTTCACTGCTCAATAATTTACCATGGCTCCTCACAACCTACCAAAGGACTCTGAACTATATATTTTGGCATCTGGCATGCCATATGCAGTAAAAAGCTCTAAGTTGCTTTAAAAAAAATTTAAAAATCCATTTTTATTATTGAAGTCAGTTTGCTTTTTATATATATATTTAGAAAGGTTTATTTCTTAAACTGTATAGTAGGTACATGGGTTGCTGCTATTATTATTTTTGTTGTTGTAAAATACAAATAAAATTCACCATTAGTGTCATTTAGCATATTTACAATGTGTACAAATGTACATGTACAACCATCCCCACTGTCTTAATTCCTGAATATTTTCATCATCCCAAAAGAAAATCCTGCCATTTAACAGTTACTCCTCATTTCTCCCTACCCCCAGCCCTGGGGAACCACTAATCTGTTTTCCATCTTCAAGGATTTGGCAACTCTGGTTATTTCAATAAATGGAATCATACAGTATGTGACCTTTTGTGTCTGGATTTTCAGTTAGCATGATGTTTACAAGGTGTATCTATGTTGTAACATGTGCTATTTTTTATGGCTGAATAATACTCCTCTGTATGGATATGCCACCTTGTTTATCCATTTATCTATTATTGGACTATTTGGATTATTTCTACCTTTTGACTATTGTGAATAATGCTATGAGTATTTGTGAGCAAGCTTTTGTTTGAACGCATGTTTTCAATTCTTTTTTTAATTTATTGGGGTGACAATGGTCAACAAAACTACATAGGTTACAAGTGTACAATTCTGTAATACATCGTCTATATATTGCATTATGTGTTCACCACCCAGAGTCAGTTCTACTTCCATTACCATATATTTGACCCCCTTTATCCTCTTCTATTATCCCCTCTCCCCCCTTACCCTCTGGTGACCACTAACTTGTCTATGAGTTTATTTGCTTGTCCTATTCCTTTGTTGCCTTCAGTTTTATATGCCATATATGAATGAAGTCATATGGTTCTCAACTTTTTCTGTCTGATGTACTTCACTTAGCATAATGATCTCAAGATCCATCCATGTTGTGTTTTCAATTCTTTCGGTTATGAATCCAGCAGTGGAACTGCCAGGTCACATGGAAACCCTAGGTGCAACATTTTGGAAAACTGCCAATCTGTTTTACAGCCACTGCACAATTTTTCATTCCCACCAGCAGTGTATAAATGTTGATTTCTTCACATCCTCACCAACAATTGTGGTTATCTGACTTTTTGATTATAGCAATCTCAATGGGTATGAATATCACATCATAATTTTGATTTGCATTTCCCTAATGACTATTGATGGCATTCAGTTATACATGTGCTTGCTGGCCATTTGTATATCTCTTTATATGAGAAATGTCCACTCAGATCTTTTGCCCATTTAATTGGGTTATGTTTTCTTATTGAGTTATTTACATATTCAAGATACAAATCCCTTATCAAACATATGATGTGCAAATATTTTCTCCCATTCTGTGGATTTTATTTTCACTTTATTGATAGTATCACTTAAAGCAAAGTTTTAAATTTTGATGAAGCAGAATTTATCTTTTTCTTTCGTTTTTACTTGTGCTTTTAACCAACACATCGAAGAATCAATGAACAAATTTGAGGTCATGTGGATTTAACTCTATTTTTCTAGGTGTTTAATAATTTCAGCTGTAAAATTTAGCTGTAAAATTATTTCATTTCATTTTGACTATTGCCAGTGTATAAAAATATATAATTTTTGTATACTGACTTTGAATCTTGCAATATTACTGTACTAGTTTATGAGCGCTCATAATTTTGGGTGGATTTCTTTTAATTTTCCAAAAACAAGATCATATAATCTGTGATTATAATTTTACTTCTTTTCCAGTCTGGATGCCTTTTATTTTTTTCTTTTTTGCCCAATTTCCCCGCTAGACCCTCTGTATAATGTTGAATGGAAGCAGTGAGAGTGGAGATCCTGTCTTATTTCTGATCTTAGGGAGAAATCACCCAGTCTTTTACTATTAAGTATACTGTTAACTATGGAGTTGTCACAGATGTTCTTTATCAGGTTGGGGAAGTTTCCTATTATTCCTAGTTTGTTGTGTTTTTATCATGAAATTATTTTGGATTTGTCAATGTTTTTTTCTGCATCTATTAAGATGATCATGTGGTTTTTGTTTTTGTGTTGATATGGTATATTACATTTATTGATTTCAGGTATTACATCAATCTCACTTTCCTGAAATATATCCCATTTGGTCATGATGTATAATTTTTATATGTTACTGAATTTGATTTGCTAGTATTTTGTTGAGGATTTTGCTTCAGATCCATGAGGATTTTAGTTTTCTTTTTTGGGGGGTGCATCTTTGTCTAGTTTTGTTGTCAGGGTTATACCAACCTCATAGAATGAGTTGGGAAGTGTTTCCTCATCTTCCATTTTCTTTCAAGAGTTTGTGATGAATTCATATTAATTCTTCTTTAAAATGGATGGTAGAATTCACCAGCGAAACTATCTGGGCCTTGGCTTTTTTTGTGGGTGGGTAGACTTTTTTTATTACCAAGATATTTTTTTATGGGCCTATTAAGATTGTGTCTTCTTGAATCAGTTTTGGTAGCTCCAGTCTTTATAGCAATCTGTCCATTACACACAAATTATCTAATTTATTGGCATGCAGCTGTTCATAGTAATTCTTTCTAATCCTTTTAATTTCTGTAAAGTCAGCAATAATGTCCTCTATTTCATTTATGAGTCTAATAATGTGAGTCTTTTTTATTTTTTCTTGGTCAATCTGTTTGTCAGTTTTGTTGATGGTGTCAAAGGACCAGTTTTTGTTTTAAATTATTTTCTCTATTGTTTTTCTATTCTCTATTTCATTAATTTCCTCTAATTTTATGACTTCCTTCCTTATGGTTGCTTAAGATTTAGTTTGCTCTTCTTTTTCCAGTGTCATAAGGTGGAAGGTTAAGTTTCTGATTAAAGATCTTTCCTTTTTTTTTTCTTTTTTAATATAGGCATGTTCAGTTACCTTATAAGCACTGCTTAAGCTGCATTGTATAAGTTTTGGCATATTGTACTTTCATTTTAGTTCATCTCAAAGTATTTTCTACTACCCCTTTTGCTTTCTTCTTTGACCCTTTGGGTGTTTAGGAATATGTTGGTTACTTTCAACGTGCTTGTGAATTTCCTCAAATCCTTTCTGTTATTGATTTTTAATTTCATTCCACTCTTATTAGAGAACACACTTTGTATTATTCCTATCCTCTTAAGTGTTTAAGGTTTGTTTCATGGCTTTAGCATGTGGTCTATCATGGAGAATCTCCCATGTACACTTGAGAAAATTGTGTATTCTGCTGTTGTTGGGTGGAATGCTTTTAAATGTCCATTAGATCTAGTTGGGTTACAGCATTGTTCAATTCTTATATTTCCTTATTGGTTGTCTCTCAAGTGGTTCTATCCATTTTCAAAGAGGAGTATTGAAGTATCCACCTATTATTGTACAGCTATCTGTTTCTCCCTTCATTTCTGTTTTTGCTTGAAGCATTTTGATGATCTGTTATTAGATGTTTACAATTGTTATAGCTTCCTGATAGATTGACTGACCCTTTGTCATTATGAAATATCCCTCTTTACCTCCAATAGCATTTTTTGTTAACAGACTTTAAGTCTATTTTGTCTGATATTAGTACAGTCACTCTAGCTTTTTTTTGTTGTTTGCATGATATACCCTTTTCCATTCTTTGACTTTCTATTTGTATCTTTGAATCTAAAGTTTAGACAGTATATAATTGGCTCTTTTTTTTTTAATCCAAATACCTGCCTTTTGATTGGATTGGTTAATCCATTCACATATGTTATTGAATTGGATTTACACTTGCCATTTTAATTTTTGTTATTTATATGTCTCATGTGTTTTTTTGTTCCTCTTTTATTTTTAGTGCACAAAAAAGGAGTGTGTGTGTTTCAAGAGAGATAACCTAAGTTGTTCCCTAGACAGTATATTCTGGGTTTCCAACCCAATGTTTAATGCAGTATTACAGATACTAAGTGATAAACACAGCAGTTTTGCCCAGTATTTCTTAAAACATGTACCCCAGACCAGCAGAATCAACGTCATCTGGAAATATTAGAGGAAAAAAAAGTTAATCTCTGTGATCGAACTTGAGTTTGAATCTCAGCTCCTCGCCTACATCTCTGTGATTTGGGGCAAATCTCTAAACTACTGAGTCTTGTTTCCTCATTTAATAATCCTATCCTACAGCACTGCTGTGAGGATTAAAAGAGATTAAGTGAGATAATGTGAATAATTCTATTAGAACAGGACTTCCATAACATTTTCTTTCCCATTGCCATAATAGAAGTGTGTCCCTTTTTCTCAATGTTTTCAGTGTAACTACTAGGGACCTAAACACTTAAACTACTTTTCATTTCAACAATTATTAGAAAGGAAAAATGCAGACAAAGAAATAGGAATAGAAAACATGAGGTTATTTGGTAGCTTAACAAAGAAAAAGAGAAATGCAGTCTGAGCTCATCTTTCAAGGAGCTCAGAAAAATTAGGTGACCATTTAAATATTACCCTGGATGCTGGTATATGCTCAAGGCCCAAAATTAGTTTTTTCCTTTTCTTTTTTCTTTTTTAATCACTGTTCTGTGTATTTTTTACTGAGAGCGGCAATAATCCTGTGAGGTGGATAGGGCAGGCATTGCTATCTGCATTTTACAGGGGCCTGTAGCTCAGAGGGATTAAGTAATTTGCCAGTGATTACAAAACTAGTTGGAGGGGAAGCTGGTATTGAAGCCATGCCAATTAATTGCAAATTATACATACATAGTATCAAAGTTTTTGAGAAGGTCTCAAAATAAAGGACCTTTATTTTGTCTTTATGCATCTAAATAATACTATTGAATAAATAAATATCTGATTTACAAGTAAAAATCTGTTGCAATGAATACCATTGCTGAGATCCCTTTTAAGAGGATCTCTATGCTATTTAAGAGGAGACTCTACACAATTTGCAATAATGGACTTTGGGAGCAGGGGGTAGGAAGTGTGTATGTGGATATTTATTCTGACCAAAAGTTTAAACAACATGCATCATGTTCTTGAACACTTTGTAATTTGACTTGGTTATGCCTGGACTTCATGGTAGTACATCCTCTGTTGTTTTACTGTCCTATTTGAAGGTGTCACTGAGTAGAATCCATATATAGATTAGGCAATGTGTAAGTGTACAGGCCCATATTACTTACTCTCCTTAGCATGCTAAGATTCTTGAAGGCACAGCCTATGTGTTTCCCCCATTTCATAGTGCCTACCACTAATGAATTACTAAATACGTGATTAAATGAATGTATTTTCTTTAAAATCATCCTTTGTTTACTCCCCATCATGTCAAAAGCACTTTTCTCTATATCTGACCCTTGATGTTGCTATTCTCTCCTGTTAATCAAAAATATTTCCACCCAAGCCCAGACTAAATTCTTTCCAGAACCAAGATCCTTTCTTCTCCAGACCACTAATTTATCCCCTAAGTGACAGATCAAACTTACTCTCAGGGACTATTGGGGTCCCTGGAACTCCTCACAGAAATTTGCCTATAGCCGTTTCCATTATTATACTCAGTTGTTATAAACCAAGCTTCTGATCTAAATCAGCACATTCAAGGTTCTTTCTGGTGCTTCCCGTCCAAGCTTTTTATTTCTGCAATCATGTATTCATTATAGTGTTATTTATTTATGTATTTACTTTTTTATTTAAAGAAAGGTAGTCTGCCACATGCAGCACCTCATTTGGATATGTATGGAGTCTCGGAAACTTGACTATCTTATGTTCTTCTACAAACGAGCCTTGAGAGCTTGCTTGGAGGTTCTGCAACAAATGGTGCCACTTGACAAGGTAAGGAGATTAAGACAGAGTGCAAATCAGCGTACTTAATAGACAAAGTTTTACTGGAGGAAAAAAGTCAGCTAAACTAAACAGTGTTTAGTTACACAATTGATTTCATTCTGTCAAAAGCTCCTTAGCTCATTACCAAATGATAACAGTTTGTTGACCTGTAACTGTTCTGATGACTGTGCTTTGGGAAGCACTAGTGTAGAGTACATTTCAATAATCCCATTTATAACAACTCTACAATAGAACTCATTATTATATACTATTTTTACCTTATGAATAGAAAAGGAGAAAAGCTATATTCCCAAAGAAAATGGGTAATGTGTTGTAAAGTAGTAATATTAATTAGCATTCATCCATCCATCCATCCATCCATCCATCCATCCATCCATCCATCCACTCAAGACTAGCATATAAAGAAAGATATTTAGGACATAGCCTACCTTATGCCCAGAGGGAGTAGGGTAGGTAAGCACCAATTAAAAAATATCATTTTAATACATATGATTATCCTTGATTCCTCTTCTTCCCACACAATTCACCAGCAAATTCCGTTGGTTGTTATCTTCAAAATACTGCCAGAAATCTCACTGCATCCCTCCACCCAGGGCAAGTGCATCTCACAACTCCAGAAGATATTATTTGCATCTTAGTCTCCATGAATGATGCCCTGTTTCCACCTCTCTCCACCTTCTGCACTTCCGCCTCTACCTCCCTACACCATGCTACCACTGTCTCTTTACCTTCTTGATTCTACTTTTTCTCTACTACATTGTATTCACCACATAGCAGCCAGAGTTATCACTCTGCTGCTCAAAATCTTCTAGTGGCTTCTCATCCCACACAGAAAAATATGCAGAGTCCATACAGTAACCTGCAAGCCCCACATTATTTGAAGTAGGCAGCAAGGTCATTGTCTAAACATGAAAAGGGATAGGACTGAGGTGGGGCTGGGAGGAACATGTGAGGGATTAAACAGTCAGTCATTGAGGGGCAAAGAAAGAGTGGCTGACAGGTAAAAGGACTGTCAGGGGCCCTAAAGATGCAATTGAGATGTGATGCTATTCATTTCTAATAGTTCCAGTCAGAAATGTGAACTTTTTTCTAATCATGCTATGAGGGTAAGGGTAAATGTAAGGATGAAGAAAAATGTATGTTTTTGCTGCAGAACAAATTATCCCAGCATTTAATGACTTAAAACAACAAACATTTCTCAAGATTCTATGTGTTCTGTCCTGGGCAAATTCAGTTGGATTAAATGGTCTAGGATGGCCTTATTCAAATGCCTACCTGATGGTTGGTAGGCTGTTGTTCTGGAGAGACCTCAGCTCCGTCTACTTATTCTGCTTCAAATGAGCTCTCATTCTCCAGCAGGCCATCTCAGCTTTCTCAAGTCAGTGAGCTCAGTGTTCTAAGGAGCAGAAAGAGAGAGCAAGCCCTGTGTGTACCAGCATTTTTTAAGCCACCACTCAAGTCATAGTTGCTAATGTCCCTTGACCAGAGCAAGTCACATGAACAAGCCTATAGTCAGTGTGAAAGGGGACTGCATAAGGTTATAGATACAAATAAGAATGAAACAACTAGGGGCAAATAGTACCATAGAAGGTAGCTTCATATTAAACTAGGCTTAGGGTTTTCAGAGCAGGGTTGGAGAAGGATAATGCTGCAAGGAAGTAGAGAATTTTGGTGAGAAAACCATGGGCTGCAGCTGAGAAGGAAAGAAAATGAGATCAGGATGTATTTATAGACTGGGAGAAAATGATGTTAATTTTGGAAACCATTCCTGTGTGTGTGTGTGTGTGTGTGTGTGTGTGTGTGTGTGTGTGTGTTCCCAAATCAACAAGCAATTCTGACACTATCTACCCATAGATCGTGATTCACGTCTACGAGACTGCTGCTCCCCTTCAGATGCCAATCTCGAGTCCAGGTTATCACCTATGCTTCTGATCGATCAGCTATAGTGGAGGTCCCAATGACCCCCCCTCCTTGGGTTTGACTAATTTTCTAGAGCCACTCACAGAACTCAGAGAAACATTTTACTTACCAGATGACTGACTTAAAAAGGAACAGCCAGATAGAAGAGATGCATAAGGCAAAGTATGGAGAAGGGGCATGGAGCTTCTAACCCTTTGAGCACACAGCATTTCCATGTGTTCACCAACCCGGAATTATAGCTGGGTTGGAACCACATGAGTTTTCCAGGAAGCCTAAAGCCAAAAGCTCTATTATTAGGTTGGTACAAAAGTAACCGTGGTTTAAAAGGTTAAAAATAATTGCAAAAACTGCAATTACTTTTGCACCAACCTAATAAATGCCTGTAGGACTCTAGCAGGATATATATATTCTTTCTGGGAGAGAGTATCTTCATCCTAGACCTCAAACAAAATGACCACTACACTAATATGCAACTAGGGGCTCAATATAAGTAGACTTTTGTGAGGGAGAACCAGCACAAAAATAGACAATAGAAAAACTGGAAGAGACTTCAGATACTATTATTATTATACAGTAACTGTAAAAGAATTCTGCTGACTGGGTTTAAATCTATCTGGGTTTAATGATGCCTGCAAAGAATAACTACAAAATGATATAAATGGAAAAAGAACTAAATGGAACATTTAGAAATAAAAAACACAGTAATCAAAATTCCAAAATCATTGAATGTATTCAATAGATTAGTCACAGATGAAAAGAAAATTAATGAAATATTGACACCTTACTAGGTCTGCTATATTCTGACATTTTTCTATTCCGTTTTATTCTATCTTAATTTTAAAATTATCAGATAGTTGAGACCTTTTACACCACCATGCTGTCTTTTGTTCAATATAATTAAATTAACACTGATGATTGCTCCACTTAATGTGTCAGGGAAATTTAATTTTTTTTAAATAAAAGCTTTTATTACAAAACAAAGTTGAGAATTGAAATATAGACCTTCGATAAATCCCTTTGGTGCTGGTGTTGCTAGAATGAACTAGATGCAGCTGACTTCATTAAGGCCTCCCATGTGGCTTTTTCATTCTTCAGCAGAAAGAAGAAACAGACTAGCAAGAAGGCAGATTTGGGTTTTATTCTGTAGTAGGTAATATGGGAGTCTATAACATTTTCCACTGGGAAAGTTTAAATTAGTGAACTGCCTGCCACCTATGAAGTAAACCTAGTCAAGGTTACTATAGGTATAGAATTAATACAGAGTTTATTAGACTCAATATTATATTTGGAAGGAATCATTAACTCCCCTGGTCACTAGTTTTCACCAGTCTGCAATCAGACAAGAAAAATAATGTCTGTAGTTTTTCATAAAGCTGATTTATTTATTTAAAAGGACCAACCTTTTAGAGGATATGTTCTTTATTTTTATTTTGGGGGTCAAAATAATAATTTTAAAATGATGCTGATAATAAATGGCAGTTGTTTTCTGCTTTTGTTTTATAACTTGGTGAAATTTAAAACTTTGTCCTGTTGTTTCCCAAAATTATTTTGAAAATCTGGATTGATCCATAAAGTTTGAAAACTGATGGAACACCACTGATATCATCTATCTCTTATGTGTTCATCCAACAAATATTCTGAGGGCCTACTATGTGCTAAGTGATGGGCATAAATATGAAAACGACTGTACTGTGTACCCTTGCACTCACAGTGAGAAAGGGACAAGTTTTATCAATAGTTACTAAGAAGTTAGTTAAGTAGTGCTACGTCTCCTGGGAGCAGGTCTGAGGGCAACCATGTTTGTCTGGAATCAACCTCTTACTGAAAGAAAAAATTGAAGCTGATCTGTCCTGAAAATGCACAGGTATTTGCCTGCTGATGAGGGAAAAGGAATGAAGACAAGAGAAAACCACCATGTTTCCCTAAAAGTAAGACCTAATCGGACGATCAGCTCTAATGCGTCTTTTGGAGCAAAAATTAATGTAAGCCCCCGTCTTGTATTATACTATATTATACTATACTATACTATACTATACTATACTATACTATACTATATTATATTATATAAGACCGGGTCTTATAGTAAAATAAGACCCGGTCTTATATTAATTTTTGCTCCAAAAGACACATTAGAGCTGATTGTCCGACCAGGTCTTATTTTCGGGGAAACACGGCATTTTGTTCAGGTAATTTTAAATAGTTCTGGATGGCTGGAGTTGGAGTACCTGGTAAAGGTTAAGATAATAGTGAGGATGAAAAGGGACAAGTAAGTAGGGCTTGATAAGAGTTTTTGTAGGCTTGGCTAAGGACTTTGATTTTTTTTTAATTGTGGTAAAAAAACCTAACATAAAGTTTACCCTCTTAACCATGTTTAAGTGTACAGTTCAATAGTGTTAAGTATTTTCATATTGTTGTGAAATGAGAACTTCAAATTTATCCTATAAGCAACTGAGATTAATGGAATTGTTGAAAGATTTTAGGATAGGACTGGAAATTCAGGAATATTGTTTTAGAAGGTGTGGGTAGTAGGAGGTGGAGGCTAGAAGAACTGGACAGGATTATAGGACTTAAAGGCTTGTGGGGCATTGAGTAGGAGTTTCTGGCTTGGTCACAGGGTTTTTTGCCAGAGGGCTAGTTAGAAAAGGGAACTCAACATACCACGGGCTGAGTACCACGCCTGTATGGGCCGGCTTCCAGAGGCTGCGCTTGGAGCTAGCGGACATCTAGCCAGGATGTATTTTGTGAAACCCCTACAATTAAGACAACATTTTTGATTAGTTGCAAAAACTGAAAAAATTTGGAGATTTCATGCACACAAAATGGCCAACTTTTCTTGAAAAAACCTGGGAACACCGGAACCACAGTCCCTCCGGGAAACAGTCAGCTGAGTTCAATTCACTTAAAAACAACTATATATAAATGTTTGAGAAACATTAATAAAGTATACAAATAAGAGTATAGCTCATGGGTGTTCACAAAGCGAACATATCCCACTAACCAGCACCCATCTCAACAAGCAGAACATGACTAGCATCTCCAAAGTAATACTTATTAAATCCTACTAAAAATCTTGTGAGGTAGATTATATTACTATCTCCATTTTAAATATGAGGCAACTGAAGTCTAGACAGATCACAAGGCTAAATATTGTTGAAAGTAGCATTTGAACTTGGGTCTCTTGATTCCAAATCCCATGCTCTCGAAAAGCAACACGTTTAAAGGTGAGATGGTGAGTTCAGCTTTGGAAAATGTTGAGTGGGCATCACCTTCCACGGAAACTTACTCCCGGGAGTCGGTGACCCGAAACCTATACCTCAGGCTGCCAGAGACCGCGCCACTGGAGCGCAGATTCCCACGGAGGAGCCTCCCTACACTTGAGGGCGCTGTCGCAGCTACAGTCGAGGGAAGACGTCTTTCTGTTGTCGCGATATTCTTCAGACCGAGAAAACGCAGAAGGTCAAAGGTTACGTAGACGGCGCTTCCCCGCCCCGTACGCCTAAGTTCTCGCGCGAGTTGTATTTCCGCCTTTTTGGCTCTCTGAGCAGCACCATGGCGGTCGGTAAGAATAAGCGCCTTACGAAAGGCGGCAAGAAAGGAGCCAAGAAAAAAGTGTAAGTGGCGACTCTCGTAGCCTCCCGCTTTTTGGAGTCCTGCTGGAGTCGGCGGGCGGGTTCTGGGTCGCGGCGTGGGCCGGATGGCGAGGATGCCAGTCGGATTGCACTGGCCGTGTCGGGTTGCTCAGCTCCGAACCGCTGCCTGGCAGACCTGGGTGCTGCGTCGCGGCGGCCGGCTGTCTTTCTTCTGGGCCGTGTGCGTGCCCTTGTTGAGCTGGAGTGCCGCCGCGACTCCTGGCGGGCGTGTGTCAGTGTTGTGGGCTCACGGGCCTCGTAAGTTGCACGGGTAATCGATGGCACTCCAAGAGCTGGAGTTGATGAAGCCACCCTTCTTATCCACCGAGGACCCCGCACCCCCCAGCTTGGGCCGGGTGGAACCCGAGAGCCCCAAGCAGCTACGCGAGGCCCTCTGAAGAGCCCCCATTACCAGTGTTTGTCTTCTGTACCAGTGAAGTTAAAGAAGCATGCATGCTATTTGGAGGCAGTGTAATGGAAGGACCGATTGGGGTGAGGAGTGTATACTTTGTGGCTTGGTTTAACGTGTCTGGCCTGTACAGTGAAAAACAGTGGGGAAAGGTAGATTTACATATGCGCCCGAGTTCACTGTTAAAGGAATAGTTTACTGCAGTGTTTATATGCCGTTTAGTGCTTTAAAGTCGTTCGAATGAGGAAAGTAAAGTCAGTATGTGACCTGCTGTAAAACTCAACCATTTTTTTATTTTAAATCCAGGGTTGACCCATTTTCTAAGAAAGATTGGTATGATGTGAAAGCACCGGCTATGTTCAATATAAGAAATATTGGGAAAACTCTAGTCACAAGAACACAAGGAACCAGTGAGTATCTTATTCTTGGTTTGTATTTTTCTTTAACTGAGATGTGTATGTATCTTGGTCTACTAATGATCTTGCGGTGGGAGACCAAGGAAATACCAGGTCTTGTTGCAGCTCTGGCCCCCGGTGGTGCTTGTGTTTGATACAACACTTGTAGAAGCAACGTGGTACTTTTATAATTAATAAGAAAGTTTGCATAGGTAATTTTGAGCTGATGAGCCCTATCAGTCTTTGGTGTCCATGGATTTGGTTAACGAATGTTAAGGTCTTTATATAATTCACCATTTACTTCTTTACTAAGTTCATCTTCATGCATGAACATCGTTTTGGTTGGTTTGACTTTGCTTATGTGGTTCCTAATTTTAACGAGACAATTTCTTGTTTCATAGAAATTGCATCTGATGGTCTCAAGGGTCGTGTTTTTGAAGTGAGCCTAGCTGATCTGCAGAATGATGAAGTTGCATTTAGGAAATTCAAGTTAATTACTGAGGACGTTCAGGGCAAAAACTGCCTGACTAATTTCCATGGCATGGATCTTACCCGGGACAAAATGTGCTCCATGGTCAAAAAATGGCAGGTGAGAACAAGGTTTCGTAGTGTACATGGTGCTGTGGCATGCGTGACCAAGGTGTAACGTCTTGTCACTGTATAATGACAAGGAGCGAATCGTGCCCTTGAGGTTTAGATTTAATTTTAAATCCTTGATGTTTTCTTGCTATAATTGAGTGCCGATTCTGGGATTGGCACTCTGAACTTGAGCAACAGCAGTGAGCAAACCATGATCTTCCTATTTATTTAAATTATTCAAGGTTTAACATTGGGTTCTCATCAAAGTAAGTTTTTGCTGCACAGATTTGTGGCTGACTGAAGAATGTCTAGATACAGGTTTGCCCTTTCGCCTTTCTTCAGACTATTTGGACCTCAAAGTCTTAACGAATTTTAAAATGGAAACAGTGGTTTGGGCTAATCTTGATTCCTCTGGCAATATAGGATAATAGGAGTAGCAGAGCCTGTGGTGTGAAGCTGAAACTTAGCTCCATTTTCCAATTGTGTTCTCTTTGGCAAGTAACTTGTAGCTTGCTAAGCCTTGGTTTCTATCTGTAAAATATATGTAAGAGTATCATCTCATGGAGTTACGAGGTAAAATAAAAAATCCATGTAAACATGCTTAGCACATTAATATGATTATTGCAGGAAATTGCATTGGTTCACATGTGTCCAGCTGATCATTCAGTTTTGGGATATTTTGTTTATGGAAGTGAATGATGACAAAATGTTTCAGTCCCAGATGATAAATACTGATAGTATTGTTACATTTCTGACATTCTCCTAAGGTTTTATGGTTGTATTTCTGGGACTGTGTTAATGTCTTTTTGCTGTAATTATATTCGCTTTTTTAAACTAAGATACAACATTTACAAAATGCAAAGGAGGCAGTTCAGTTTTTGTTGCTACATAAGATTTTTTTTTTTTAATTTAGGCAGTAATAATGACTAGTTACGGACTTTCTATTACGTTTTAGCTGTAAAATCGAGTATTAATCCTCGGCATGGCTTTAGTTGGAATGTAAAGGACATTGAAAAGTAATAAGCATTTCGTGTTATTACAACATCATCTATTCAAAACACATTTTTTTTAAAAGATGGAGTAAGTGTAGATGTCCATATTGTAGTTTTCCTCTTGTCTTGCAGGCGTACAGTAGATTGGGGGAAGGGCAGGATGTTAAAGACTGGCATGTATATGTAAAAGGTGTGGGGTGGGTGCTGTTGCCAGTGATATTGGGGATAGAAAAGTCACCTAGAGAGGAGTAAGGAAGACTGTTGAGAGGACTTACTTAATTGGATATGAAGCATAGTAACAATTTGGGGTAACTTAGTGCTACGTTAACTTCAAGGAAGTTAATTCTGTAAATTAGACGTGTAATTTATACCTTGTATGTGAAATGAGTACTTGACCGTCCTGCCTTTTTATATTAGAATTTGAGGGATAAAACTTGATTAAATTAAGACCTGGTATATCTGACAGTATCTTTTTCACTAGACCATGATTGAAGCTCATGTTGATGTCAAGACTACCGATGGTTATTTACTTCGTCTGTTCTGTGTTGGTTTTACTAAAAAACGCAACAATCAGATTCGGAAGACTTCTTATGCTCAGCATCAACAGGTCCGCCAAATCAGGAAGAAGATGATGGAAATCATGACCCGAGAGGTGCAGACAAATGACTTGAAAGAAGTGGTCAATAAATTGTAAGTATTTCTCCTCACACAACACAACCCTGAATCTCCCATTATCCCTTCGATGAGAGAAAGCATATGAGACGGGGGTGAGGTCAGACCTGTGCTTAAATCCTGTCTTTGAAACTATCTGGCTACATTCCTTAAAATAAAAGCATGCTGAGTGCTCAGTAAATGTTGATTTGGCTGCTTTATCCTTTTTTTTGGATAAAGTTATTTCGTGGCACTCAGGGATACTTGAAGCACAGGAAATGCTTTTGCCTTAATTAGAAAATGCACTGAATGGACAAAACCCTCCGCAATAAATAATGTATGGGAATGAGTGATGACAAAATGTTTCGGTCCCATATGACGTCCAGTGATAAAACTGTAAACATTTTTCTGATATTCCCATGCAGTAGGCTCAGAGGGTATAATGGAAAAGGCACGTAAGAGTTAGGCTCAGAAGGTTCAAATGCTAACTTTGCTACTAAGTAGCTGTATAGTTCAGATCATTTCATCCTCACCTGTAAAGCTATCATACCTGAGATTTGTGGGGTTTCATATATGTGTAGATTTATTCTAATCTATCATTACTGATTTGCAGGATTCCTGATAGCATTGGAAAAGACATTGAAAAGGCTTGCCAATCTATTTATCCTCTCCATGATGTCTTCGTTAGAAAGGTCAAAATGCTGAAGAAGCCCAAGTTTGAATGTAAGTGAGAAAAATCACAGGGTTCCTGAAAGAAAAAAAATGTGTGGCCAAATACATTATTTCCTTTTGGTTTAGGGGAGGCTGATGGTTTCTTTTTTTCTGTCTTGCCTATGTAGTGTTGAAGACCATTGTTGCAAGGTATGGTATGCCATAACAATATTTTCTTTGTTTTAGTGGGAAAACTCATGGAGCTTCATGGTGAAGGTAGCAGCTCTGGAAAAGCTACTGGGGATGAGACAGGTGCTAAAGTTGAACGAGCTGATGGATATGAGCCCCCAGTCCAAGAATCTGTTTAAAAATCCGACTTTTCATGGTGACAAATAAAACCCGTTGATGTTTTGTTTCTGACATTTTTTTTAAAAAGAATTGACAGCTTGGTGCATCAGATGGTCTGAATTGATAGTCATGAACTTTTCTGCTTTGTGTAGATTTTATCTGTTGCTCTAAGTAGTTGAGAAAGGGTAGCGAGTATTTTAAGCTGTAGTGAGCTATGGGTGTTCTGGTTGGTTAATAAAAGGAAACACTTTCTCAACATCGCTTAAGTTTTTAGATGGTTCTTAAACCACCTGGAAGGCTTGTTAAAACAGACTTGCGGGCTCTGCCTGCACAATGTCTGATTCAGTAGTTCTAGGGTGAAGCCTGAAATTTTCATTTTTGACAGTGTTTCAGGTGATGCTGATGCTCAGGGACCATACTTGGAGAACCACTGTGCTAGACTGACTGAATAATGGAAAGAGCCTAGTGGCTCTTAGCTTTTCGTTTTCAAATTCAAATGCTATCACTGTAAAATGCTCCACTGTGCACCTGCCCTGTAAAGCTGAATGTGGCTCGAGAAACTGGTTATTGGTCTGTTGATAAGGGGGCATTTAAAGCTGCTCACTATCCATTGTTTCCTCCAGTCACTCATTCTTTTCCATACCCTTTCTCTCCTCAAACCTCTTCATTCTCAGCTGATGACCTTGCTTATTATAATCATTAAGAAACTTTAAACCAGGCAGAAAAGATTCTCACAAACCCCTATGACTTCCATCTATACATGTATTCACATTTTCTGACTGCCTTGTCACTGGATGAATTGTGCCTAGGACAGCATTCCTATTTGAGCACTGGATTCCCTGCTCCTGCCTAATCAAGCTCATGGCTCCAGCAGTTACCTTTATATTCTACCTCAAATCCCTACAGCAAAGCCAAGAGTTAATCATATTTTTTTGTGTCTAATTTTACTTGCATCTGCCACTGGACTCAGCACCACCGCTAAGGAAGCTGTCGCTCTCTAGATTACTAGTGGCTTTGTTGCTAAGTCCAACGGTCTTTTCTTGGCCTTCTCTCATTTGACTTACATTACTGACTTTTGACATGATTGCCTCCTGTTTTTCTTAACTTCACAAATCTCACCTCAGCATTTTCCTGCTACATGACTGGCTACTCCTTCGCTAGTTCATCCTAAGACCTTAGTATTGGGCTCAGTCCTTGGACTTTTACCAGTGCTCACCTGAAGTGACCTGTACCCCTTTTGGGGGGAAAATGGGTCATGAGATGTCTCCTTTTCAGATGGGTTTTTTAGCCCATCTGTTGCTATCTAGTCATCAACAGTGACACCAGGGATTAGCAGGTCAGTTTAAGGGCTGCAACCCCCTTATGCCCCCTTCCCATCTCCACTAAGTTGGCCCAGTCTTGGAACCTGGAGAGAATGATGTCATTACCACAGCTTGGTCTTATCTGCTTTGAGTCTTAAGGATAATGTCCTTAATTAAATGTGTGAGATTCTAACCTCAGATTAATCTGGCTGAGTCGAGTCGTAAAAATTCTAGTTGGCTAAGAATGTGTCAGGCTGAGGAGTGAATTGTGAGAGGCAATCTGCTATAGAGCCTGAGTATCCAGGCAAGCTCTCCTTAGGTACGCCGAGAATACAATTTCTCTTTATCTGGGTCATTTCTCAGGGTTGTGTTTGCATCCTTGAGATTTGTAATGTCTTTCCCCAGAAAAGCAGCCTCGTTTCCACTTACTGTAATAGTGCTAAGCCTTAGTGTTCCTCTTCTGTGATGCAACCCATGTGTGATGGGTCCTTTACATCACTTGTGGAATTTGGGGGGCATGGGAAACCGACACAAAAGACCCTGGAATCTCATGTCTTCCATCAGCATCCATGCCACTGGCAGGCTAACTGTAAGCAAAGGGGTAAAAGATGAAGGGGCACAGTTCCTGACACTTTCCTCCCCAATTTGAAACAAATTTCAGATATCAATTCAATATTTCAGCATGTATCTCTAAAACGATTCGTTAAAAAGGTAATGCTATTAATACACCTGTAAACTTCTATAATTGCTTATTAAATATCCAGTCACCAATTCAGTGGTTAATTGTTGGGTATAATGTGATCAGCAATGCAAGTGTCAAGGTCAAGGAATTACTGCAGGTGTCATTAGCTCTTAGAAATCTTTGCAGTACTGTAATTGTTTTGAGTCAAAATGTAACTGGCTGAAACTGACACTACGAGTAGACTGATAAAACCAAATGTTGGTGAAGATGTGGAGTAACTGAAACTCAAACATCACTAGTGGAGTGTAAAATGGTACAACCACTTAGGGAAACCAATGGCTTTTATAAAATTAAACATTTTACCACTTAATTTTACTCTAAGGTAAATTTAGCCAAGAGAAATGAAATCCTATGTGCACAAAAAGACTTAAGAATGTTCATACCAGTCAATTCTATCTGAAAGCTGGAAAAATGTTCATACCAGCTTTATTCATAATAGCGAAAAACTGGATAAACCCAATAGAATAAACAAATTGTAGCATATTCATGTAATCAAATACTACTGAATAATAAAAGGGAATGAACTGTTACAACATGGATAAATCTCAAAAATTTATGTTGAGCAAAAGAAGCCAGAAGAGTAGATAATTATGCCATTCCATTTTTTAATTAAATTCTAGAACAGGCAAAAATGCATCTGCAGTGCTAGGAATCAAAACACTGATGGCCTCCGCATGGGAAGGGACGGGAGAAAAGGAGGACGTAACTGACTGGGGAGGTAGGAGCAACTTTCTGGGATGGTGGAAATATTCTGTTGACAGTTGTATGAGCATATAATTGTCAAAACTCAGAATTTAGTATCTACATTTCATGCAAATCATCCCAATTTTTAAATGTGGGTTAGTCAACTAGGTCATGAACTTGCATTTTTGTGTCTTGTAATCGGGTATGTTTTCCATGGCATGAACGCAGATATTCATACCTATTTAAGTCAAACCAAACCTAAGTACATTTTTTTTTTTCTGTCATGGGCTTCTTGGTTACCATGCTATTCAAGTCCTTGACTTCACATTACAGTTCTGCACGGTGACCTGGGCACCACCTACAGGAATCAAATCACCAGATCATGATGCCCAAATTGCAGGGGTCCGGGCCAGTATTCTAGGCATCTATGGCCCAATGGTAGTGAACCTCACTGCCCAATCGTAAAGACGAAAATCTTAACTTCCTGCAGCTGGATACCAGCTTAAGTGATTTATTAGCTGACTTTTTGGGGAACAGTGTGTAGGGTCTTCCCAGCCGCCCTATTTGTGAATGTGATCCTGATTCTTCCCTCAGCTTCTATGGTCTCATTACCCTTATTTACAAAGTAGATCCTCCTTGTGTCCATCCAGTAGAATATAGAGAAGCCGCCCATCCCCATCCAGCAGGAATAGCCCAACACACCTGCATAGAGGCAGTCCTCCCACTTGGTAATTAATCTTAGAGACGCACAGTGTCCTAGAGTCCTAGTTTCTTTTCCTCTCTGACCTTACCCCCAACTCGCTCACTGCAGTGGACAACTAGGCCTTCTCAGCCCACCCAAGCCCCTCTGACCAGCAACGATGCAGGCCTTTGCCTGCTTCCCCACACTCATCTTCCCCTAGAGTGCTCTGTATATACAGATGAATTGGGTAACTTTTTAATCACTGCATATTTATTTTTAATAGCTTTGACGTTTCATATATCAAGAGAATACACCTAGAATAGTATAATCTTAGTATGTATAGTACTGCGCTGAAGGATTATCCACAAGCTCAGAGATTCTTTGGAAGTAACAATTCTCTTCAAGCTGTTGGCCAACTGTGGGCCTGGGGAACAATGTGGTTGGTGGGCCTCAGTGATATTTGAGTTAGTGCTCTATCCAATAAACTTGGACATGATTGGAGAAATAAATGTAGCTGTTCATTTTGTTAATTGTAAAGAACTAAATATGGACTGATAATTTGGTATTAAAGATTGTCAGTCAATTTCTGTTAAAACAGACAGCTGGCAGAACTTTCCTTTTTTGAATTATGAATTTGAATAATTATGAGAAATATTTCCTTGAGTTATTGCTTAATTTGCAGTATTTGAAGATAAATAGGCAACCCACGGTATATATACAATGAAGATTTCTTTTTTAAAAAATTCACCCTGTTTGACGAAAGCATCCAAGGAGCTGGTTTGGGAAACAAGGGTATTTTGAAAACGCTTGAATACACTAACCATCATTTAACTTTCCCCAGGCTGTTGATTGACATTGGATCCTGAATTTCCCAGCCCCCACCCCGTCAGCTCTGCTCACTTCAAACTGGCCAGCCCCCATTAGCCAGATTGGCACGTTGCTAGTTTCTTGACAGGGATTTTGTACAACTGGTTTTGTAGACGGACAAGTTTGAAAGTCAGCAGGTTGTGTCTTCCAGGTTGTGACACCTAAAAAGGTGTGAAGTTTATACTACCCCCTAGATTCTCAATTCAATATACTCTGCAATGGCTAAGAGTAAAAATAAAGTGAAAAGTACCCAACCCCCCACCCCCCAAAAAAATCCAGAATGTGTTCCAGAATCTGAAATACAAATTTATTAGCTCAACAGTGCTTGAGTTAATCTATTAGACTCCAAAATACTAAACTGTGTTTTGTGCTACATGTATATGAAAAGCTAGGTTTAGGATTGCTCTGCGGTTACCAAGAGCACCGCCCTACTGTCACACCTTTTCAAGATCTGATGTTCCAAGCATTCAAATATCCCCTATTAAATAGAAAAGTCCCTACTAATGGATCAGTTCACTTTCGCATTTCTAGGTAACATTAATATATATTGTCCATAATAAAACTGAGAAGATGAGCAGGAGTTTTCTTGAAAGAAATTAGTTCAAGGTTTTAATTTATTCTCTGCAATTTGTTCTAATCCTGTATTATATCTGAAAAGCTACAACTTTTACAGGCCAATAAAAAAGATCAATTCTACCTGTTTAACTACTAAAGAGAAATGTATCACTTTAGCACAAGAAATGGGAAAAAATACTGAATGGGGAATAAGTAGAGCTAGGTTTTGCTTTAGGCTCTGCCATACCTGTATGGCCTTAGGCAAATCATTTAACCTCTGCTGGTAGAGCTCTGGTCTGCACTCTTCTGTAGTTTAACAAAGATGAGCTTGCCATTAGGTGAAAGGCCCCTAGGTGGTGCTGTTGTTCTGTTTGTATTTATTTTCCCTCTATAATTACAGTGAAGTAAAAAGGCATAGATTAGAAAATGATTTCCTATTAGTTCAGGAAAAAATTCACTATTAAGAGTTCATTCAATGACATTGTATTATGAATCATATGGCCAATGTGGATTTGACATTAATTAAAAGGAATAAACCAGTAATGATTATACCAAATATCCCTTTAAAATAGGCCCATCTATCCATCAATATTTCTCTAGGTATATTTATCTAAGTTTAAGAAACTAAATAAAAACTAAACAATTATTGTTGAGTACTGATGTATAACAAACCCTACAGAAAAAGGATATTTTGTTGTTTTCAAATGCTAGTTCTAACAATAAATGTTGATAAATGTACTGACTTTTTTCATTTGGAATGTTTCAGACTGTATTCAAAACATGATTTCCATGAGCACAGTGAAAGATATATTACATTACCCCTCCAGCCATGTAAACAAAGACATAGTCATGTAAACAAGGGCATCTTTTAACAAAACCTGTCACTTCAGTGTTCAAAAGGGTAATCAAAAGGGTAAGAATAATACATTAAATTACTTCTCTAGTTTTAATCCACCAAAGAAAAAGGATTCAGAGATTCTACTTTGAGGAGGCTTGGATGAATAAAGTCAGGTTTTCACCTAAAATTCCTGAAAGGAAAAAGAATACATTCCTATTGCTCCCCTATGAAATTCACTAAATATAAAAATTATGCTCAATCAATATATAGAGCAAGAAAGTACCTATGAAAATCCATACCAAGCTACATTTTGGCTTCTTGTCAGTTGAGCAGACAATAAATGACAAGCTAAAAATGTAGCATGATGAAGTGAAATGATATAAAAACCAAGTTTTGTTTCAATAAAGATTTTTGTTAACAAATTAAAGAAGAAAGATAGTAGATTTTGGTGGATCCAAGATGGTACTGCTGTGTATGTAAGTCATCCATCCATCCAACCATCCTTTATTGAGCCTATATGGTGGAAAGGCCTGGAGATATAAAGATACCATTTCCATTCACAAACATCTCAGTCTAGTATGAGAAAAAGACTGCGAAAAGTGCAGTTCAGTTTATTACAGTGTCAAGTAGATTTACAACTATTGCACTTATCATTCTGCTGACAGAAGGCCAAAATTTAAAAGGGATATTTTTCTCCAACAAAGCTAGGTTTTTCATGATCTTCGATATAAGATGTTAAAATTACACAAAAAAGTATTCCTCACGTTCTATTCCAGACACACACCCTGCTTACTGTTGTACAGCTTGCTGCAAATGGGAATTTAGTTGGGATAATGCTTTAAGTCATCCAATTCTCATGAAATTACTCCAGTAAAATTTGACAAGTTTTCTTTATACTGTCTTGACACAAAACATGTAGAAAAAACAGCCCCTATATCAATTATAACCATATAACTAAGAGATGACCTTTAATCAAGACTAAGTAAATATATCCTCCCTTGTAGAACCCCACGTGGGTTTTGGGACAATGGGAAACAATAATAAAAGCTAAAAAGTGGCCAGTATATGAAACATTTCAAAAATAGAAGAAAGTCGTGAACATTGTTGGGAAAGTTTTACATTTCCAATGAAATTCTATTCCATTGATCTGTTCGGAAGATTGTCTTCGACCTATTTGGCTTTTTCAGCCAATAAACTAATTGATTCAGTCCTATAAAGAACCACTTTTATTTTAAGTTGGCATGCATAACAATGGATATAGCAGGAAAGTGTTTTTTTTGTTTGTTTGTTTGATGAGCTGTGGGAAAACCCAAGAAAGTATCAGCCTTCAGTCTTCTTAAATTATTTTTCATTCTGATTATATTGGGAAGCAATGAGATGTGGGAGTTTGCATTGTTTTCCATCTTAATAGTTGCTCTGTATTCTGAGATATATGTGATTCATAATGTACCTTAAACAAGACATAGCTTTTAAATATTACCGGGGTAATGCAAAGAAAATGAATGTTTCTTTGGGTAACATTAATTGTCAAGAGAATGATTGCTGATTCAGAAAATGTGCTTTATAATAACCCTGTTAACATAAAGTATAAATGGAGGAAAGAAAGAAGTACAGCAGGTACATGAAAGGGTTAGTCATATTAGCAAGGCATTTCAGGATGGTTTTGTTCTTTTGACTAAGATGCATACAATCAATTGTAACCCGCTTCAAATCCTTGAGCAAAGGGGAAACAGAAACACAGGAGTACTTGGTGAGCATCAGCAGATTCACCCCATTCTTACAAAGACTCTGACCAGTCATAAATGACCCCCTCCTGAAGCAAGGATTTGCCCTGGTAAAAAGGATAATGTGCTCAAGCTGTTAGAATTATCAAAAATGAAATTTAGATTACTAACCATGTCCTGATAGTTACAGCATGTAGAATATCAAACGTCCTCTTTTTAAACTAAAGTAAAAAATGAAGAAGCACGGTTAATTTACTTTTGCGGATGAAAATAGATGTCCAAGTGCAACTTTTGCTTGGAGTTTCCCTGTGCTCGATGTCACCAGAACTTCCCGGGGGGGAAGTATTTCTCTGCCTTGCTAACCCTGCTTGATGTTTCCCTTGGTAGAATACTTGCTCATGAATTTCCACATGCACGTTTCTACTGTGAATGACATCTAATAATGACATCTAGATATTTTCTGCTTTCAGAAAATTCTAGAGTACAATGTACAGCATAGATATTTCTTTCAGTTTAAAAAAATAGTGCAAAAATGTATCTGATAGTCAAAGTGATAGTTCAAGTGAGTTCTTGTGCCAAGGAACACAGTCAAGCTTCACCTTTAGCTGACTTGTAAAACCTGAACGTAGTTTTGGGGAAATATTCCAGATTTTCCCATTAGTTCTCCACTCATCCAGTCGTCATCTACAGATTCCAGCTCTGTTATTATATCTCCAGCCTGTAAGAAAACAGGAATTGTAAAGAATTATTAGTTTCTGTTGAGTAAAAGTGTGGTAGGCAGCCCATCTGGAGAGGCATATATAATCTTCTCTTTAACTTATCATGATTTGCCGAGAGGATTAAATGATACATCACAAAGACGATCTATACCTAACGATGCCATTTACTTGTATGCCTCTTTTCCTCAAAGCCCATTCCTTTGCCAGTGTCACTCCTGTTGCACTTCTATTTTCCTGCTTGTATTTTGTGCCCCCCAAATTCACCATTCCTAAT
Organism: Rhinolophus sinicus; assembly: GCF_057876585.1. Lineage (NCBI taxonomy): Eukaryota > Metazoa > Chordata > Mammalia > Chiroptera > Rhinolophidae > Rhinolophus > Rhinolophus sinicus. The sequence continues at coordinate 111,672,015 of NC_142515.1, read as the reverse complement.
CCAAAATTCTTCTTTAATAACAATACCAACTATTATATATCTATATCAATACCAGCTATTTTATATATGTATACACACACACACACACACATACACATACAAAACACACACACGGTGCCAAAAAAATGTATACACATTTTAAGAACGGAAAAAACTGTATTAAAATTGTAATACTTAATATATACCGGTAACAAAAGACAAAAGATGAATACAAGTCATGTGTATACATTTTTTTGGCACCCCAGGTGTACGTGTGTGTGTGTGTGTACGCGTATAAAAACGATTAAAAAAACTGAAAATTACTCTGATGGTAACCACTTTGAGCACCTCTTGTAATTGCAGAAGTCAAATGTGACTTGTATTCATCTTTTGTTATTGGTATATATTGAGTATTATAATTTTAATACAGTTTTTGCTTTCTTAAAATGTGTATACATTTTTTTGTCACCCTCTGTATATACTGTATGTATTTGTGTGTGTGTGTGTGTGTGTGTGTGTGTGTGTGCGTGTGTGTGTATTTCCCCCATCTAATAATTATTTACTGAGTGCCCACTATGTTTCAGACACTGTTGTTCAGTTCATTACGGACACAGCAATGAATAAAAGATCTCATTCTAGAGTAGGGAAACAAATAAATATGCTGGCAGAGAAAGACAGACAGTGTGGGGTTGCCATCTCATTAGTGTGGTCAGGGAAGGGCCTGCTGAAGGTGATATTTAAGCAAAGACTTAGAGATAAGTGAGCCATGTGCTTACTGTAAGCCTTGTCCTATTCTATGTACTTTATAGGAATTAACTCATTATAAAATACAGCAGTCCTAGAGGTGGGTACTATTATTCTTCCCATTTTAGAGATATGTGTACAGATTTCCTTATTTTAAAGAAAAAGAAACTGAAGCTCAAAAGAGAGATTAAGTAACTTGCTCAGAGTCACATGTCTAGTTAGTGATAGGGACAGGATTCAAATCTAGTGTGATTTTAGGACCTGTATTTCTAACCATTAGGCTGTGGAGCCACCACATTTTTACAATGGACCTCTTTATTTACAACGGCTTTTACTAGAATTGCCTTTTCTCAACATCCTGAGCATTTTCAACTCTGCATTTGTTTTTCCACGTAATGGTATTGTCCTCTACCATTTGGTTTATTCCATTCCTCCTTGGACTCAGTATAAAATTTTCATTTTTTCCTGTCTTAAAGAGCTTCAGTCTGACTCAGAATACTGATTTTTCCTCATCAGGTTAGTCAAAGGGACTGTGTGTGAATAAAAATTCCTCAAAAGATCACATAATTTTTGAAGTTATCTCCTGAAACCATTTTGTTCTTTATTATTTCTAACAATTTCTTAGAATCTGGGTTTAAGATTCTATAATGGTCCAAAATGACCCTGGCTACTTTTAAGAATATCTTTATCAAGCTAAATGGATTTATTTGTAGCCCTAGTACATAGCCCTCTGGAAAAAATGGTTTGATTTAAGGCCTTTCTTATGGAAAATGGAAAGGAAAAATGCTGACTATCAAATGTCATTAATTTACTTTACTCTGCTAAAAACTGTAAAATTTCTGGCCATTCAAAGTTTCTATTATAAGTAAGTTCCTTCTGGTTTCTAAATTATAACATAATGGTTCACTAAAACTATTCTTCTCAGCTTTTACGTACATAGCATGACAGTTTTCTGAGGGCTAGGACAATTTTAAAAAAAGTTTTATCTAATATTCTGTGGATATTTAACAAAAATATTAATGATCAACGATACTGAAAGCAGTGCAGAATCCTTTAACTAAAAACACTGTAGAACTATCCTGCTTACAGTTAGTCATTTGTAAAATGAAGACCACTTATTTTCTGGAGGACACTGAATTCTAACTTAAATGAAGGCCAAAATAACATCCAAAAAGTTTGAATCCAGGTTGTTCACTTGAAGTAACAGTCTAAAGATAAAAGGAATGAATTTTGAGCCACTAACTCTCAAAAGACTAGAAAGGACTGACGCAACAGTTTCCAAACATTTGGGTTTTAGGTACCAAGAATTAAAAAAAAAAAAAGAAAGTGCTATAGGGTTACCAAATTATAATTTTCCGTAAGAAATATCATTTACTAACAATCATTTATTTTTTAATTTCATTAAATTTATTGGGGTGACATTGGTTAATAATATACAGGTTTCAAGTGCAGAATCCTATAATTCGTCATCTGTATATTGCATTGTGTGTTCACTAGTATTTTATAACAGAAATGACATTTTAATATGAAAACAAAAAAAATATTGTCAGAAGAAACAAAAACTCCATCACAAAATGGGAAAGTTAGCAACCTTATAACTGACATATCTCTCAGCATGCCCCAACTCATGACTCCCCAAAAGCCTGCACGTACCCAATATCACTTTGTTTTCCTTATTTTGTTTCCTCATTTTGTTGTGGGTGCCTTGTTTGGCACCCACTGCTTTAAGTCTCATCTTGTCCAATCACTCCTTGATGCTTTCATTCTCCCTATGGCATCCCCGCCCCTGATCAAACGATAGAGAATTTACTGCTATATGACACAGAACCTTCTGCGAGCAACGACTACTAAAACCACCCTCCATCCTCTGGCACAGTCTCAAAGTACTACCCTGGGCGCTTTCCTCTGACCATGGTCCAACTATGGATTGGGGAAATAGGATCATGGAATTTTTCCTTTAAAAAAAAAGGAAGTAAGATTAGGATTAAATTTTAGATGCTAAAAAACCCTTTGCAAAGTAGCTTAACTTTTGAGGTCCATTCCCCACAGCCGAGTCCATATCTGTGGACATAAGGCACTGGTGCAGTGGCCAGTTGTAGTAGGTACGAACTGATTTCTCCACTGATTTCAAAGACATGATAAGAGCAGGCTGCAAGGGCCATGTACGCGATCATCCTTTACTAGGGCCACCAGTGAAAACTCCAATATTACTGAGATCTGATGCTAAAAGGCCAAGGAATAAGGAATTTGGGGATTGTGGGGCTATCAAGCCAATAAGGTTTAAGTACCTAAACGCCTTATTGATAATTTACATTTGCCTCGTTCACTTTCTAATCTTGTCCTTTAGAGTTACGGTGTGAGATGTGTTCATTCTTGGCTAATGATCAATATTCCACCCTTCAATGGAAAACATTTCAAAATTTATACCTTCCTAATACAGTTACAAAAAGACACACATTCTGACCTTGAAGGAAAGTTCATCTTCATTCTCCCCATGGAAATCATATAAGGCTTTGGCCTTCCTCCCCTTCAGTGCTAAAGCAGACATACTTTTTGCCTCAGCTGTGGAGATACAAAAATTCAAATACATAGAAAGACATTGGACTAAAGCACAAATCAAACATATTAAGAAACCCCCTTATCATTCCCAGGGCAGAATATTTTCAATTAATTTTGAATTTATTTAATTTATAAAAAGATGAAAGATGTTCTCTTAGCAGGAAAAAAAGATAGAAAATAAATTTAGTGGACAAAATTAGCCATTATCAAGTGAAGGCATTTTTATCTTTTTTCCCCCTTAACTCCAAGAAAGTATATGAATAAGAGAGTTTATAAAACTTTATAAATCAACTCTTTCAAACTTAGGCAAACAATTTAAACTGAGCGTGGCCAGAGGGAAATGAAACACCCTGTTTCCCCGAAAATAAGACCTAGCCGGACCATCAGCTCTAATGCGTCTTTTGGAGCAAAAATTAATATAAGACCTGGTATCATATAATATCATATCATATATCATATCATATCTGGTATTATATTACATTACATTATATAAGACCCGGTCTTATTTTACTATAAGGTCTTATAGTATAGTATATCTATATAGTATATAGTATAGTATAATATAAAAGATATATAGTATATCTTTTACTATATGGTCTTATAGTAAAATAAGACCGGGTCTTATATTAATTTTTGAGCTGATGGTCCGGCTAGGTCTTATTTTCAAGGAAACACAGTATATATCATTTTAAAAGTCTCGGGCTTCCCCTTAGAGAGTAAGAGTCACTTCCTGTCGTTGTCATACCTGGGCAGGGCCGCACAAAGACTGCTGGGAAGATCCCCTCCTTGCCACGCATTCTGCCCTTGTACCAGTCGGAATCCAGACGCTGGAGGATCAGGATCCGGTCCCCCCTCTGGAAGGATAAGTCATCACCTGTCTCTGCCGTAAAACTGTGAAGAGCTTCACACCATTCTCCAGAAAGACTGTTATCCTGCTACAAATCAGAAATTTGATAAGAAATGGGAGATTTTATTTGAAATTGATTTCTACAAAGGTTGAAAAATAGTAGAAAAAAAGCTAAGGTGTCATAAGATTTCAAAGCCTGAAGGTTTCTTTAAATCACCTAATACTTTATGTTGCTATCAAGTTTTAGAAATAAAAACTTCCAATAACTTTTTTTCTCAAAATATAAATCTATATGACACATGTGATAGAATTTGTGGCTCTTCTGCTTTTAAAAGATATATAATATTTAAGCAAAACCTTCTTTCTAATTATGTCTATGACAGTTATATTTAAAAACCTAGGTAAAAACATACAATATTTATGTATAGTATTTATGACACTATGAACAAATTCTAGTAATATAATTTCCAGTGAAGCTCCTCTAAATTATGAAGGATCCAATGGGCATTCTATTAATTCTCAGGTCTTTACCTGATTCAGAGGCTATCAGATTCCATAGTATAGGGCTTCATTAATCCATACTTTTAATTTCATGAGGTAGTTATCGCTAAGGCTGGCAGAATAACTAAATGTGGTGGGCTAGTATGATGAAATGCTCTAACATATCAGAGGAAGGTTCTGCTCTATGAAGAGGTGTTTCTGCCAGGTCAGGATGAGAGCCCTATGTTTAAAAAGCTCAGGTAGGGAAGGAGAGGATAACGCTAAGAGCAAAGGCTTGAGCCAGACAGGCCTGGGTTCCACATCCAGCTCTGCCACTTCTTAGCTGACATGGGACAATATGATTATCTTTTCTGAGCCTCAGCTTCCTCTTAAGGTTGCTGTGAAGATTGTGAGATAATAATGCATGTAGAACACTTAACACAGTGCCCGGCACATCTTAAGTTCTCAACAACTGATGGCTCATAAAACAAAAACAAAAAAACAAGCAAACAAAACCTCCTAACCTTAGCCCTCTTGCTCCTGCACTAGGGTAAGCAACCCTAAAGAATGGTCCTTATCACTCCCAAGAAATAGGGGCAACGACTCATTTCCTTTGGAAATCTGTTACTTTTTTCCCTGTTTGACTTGATCAGTAGGTGGGGATGGAACAATTAAGAGACACACAGCCCAATCAATTTCCTGTTACATTCTGATAATGACTCCATGAGGCTCACTCTTTTAAAACAGCTCACAAAACACAATGGAAGTCACATTCCTGTTCAGTTTAAAAACTTCTCAAGTCATGTTACACATGCAAAAATGTTAATCCAGTTTTTTCTCTTTCCTGTTATAAAAAAATAACTCAAATGTTCCTTAAATATTTGACAAATGTATGAAGAAGTAGGAAAAATACCTACTAATCTATAGTGTTACCACATAGGGGCAACTGAATGTTAATAAATACATTTTCTTCTAGTCTTTTTATGTTATATATTCAATTTCCTTTGAGGCATGTTTTCCGCTCATGACATTTATTTTCTAAATCTAGTTTTCCCTGGCCTCAGAACATTCTACCAATAATGGTGACATTTAGGTTGTCTTCAATTTTTCCTATTATAATAACACCACTACGACTATCTTTGTGACTAAAACTTTATCTCATTTTATCCTTTCATAGGGTCAGAAAAAATAATAATTATTTGTAATCTCTTTTTTAACACTCACATAATTACTTTAGTGTTGAATTGTAGTCAATCTTTGTTAACTGGATAAATGGTATTGTATTGCTGCTTTACGAGGCATTTTCTTGATTACTAGTAAGGTTAAACATCTTAATATCTGCCACTTAATACTATCTCTTTTATTCTCCAATCATGTCTCTTTCCTTATTTTCTATCAGGGTTTGCATGTCTTTCTAATCCATTTGTATGAGTTCTATATGCAGAATAGATATTAACCACCTCTTTATTTCAAACATTTACTACACGAATTGAAAAGTGATTTTATAACATTTTCTTTGGAAAATTATGATTTTAATATTCCTCCCAGAGTTAAAAATGTGGCTTTCACTACAGTTATCTATTCAAGGAGCTTACCTGAGAATTTGCTCCACAATCTTCCTTTTTGGTCTTCGATGGTACATTTGTGCCTATGTTAAAAAAAAAAAAAGGTCAAAACTTCAGATGTAAAGACCATACAGTATTGGAGAAAAGCTATAGGAGAGAATGAAAAGTCTGGGATTCCAGACCAGTCTCTTCATATTTTGAAGAGACCAGACGCTACCCTCTCTGGGTTTATCTCCTTTTACTGTAAAGTGAAGGAGGATATCCATTGATTATATACTCTACAGTCCATTTCTGTTTAAAAGTCTATGATTCTTCCCCTGCCATTTCAGATATGAAGCTACTACTAATTACCTAAAACACCAAAAACAGCTCTTTGAGAGATTACCACAATAATGTCTATCCCACACAAATGACCATTTTAAAATCATTTCTTTTTCCCTTAAAAAATATGACAATTGGATTATTATGTAGCGTAAGTATTATCCTATTATTTGGTTTACTTGAATTAATAGAAAACAATATTCTCTATACTCACTTAAAACATTTGTACCAGAGGCGGGATGTTCCTCAATGAGCTCCACAAAGTTAAGGGGGAAAATCCCAGTTCTGTCTTGAAGTTCTCCTCTGGCCCATTCTTCATTCACATATTCTTTAAGAATAATAATTTCTCCCTCCGAGAAACTTAACTCATCCTTCTGGTCTCCAATATATTCAAACCGAGCAATACATCTCGGACCTCTGAACAAAGATCACATTTGTGCGTTACACTAGAGATTACGAACTTTCAGAATGTGTTAAAACCTTCATTCATTTTTTCAATAAATATTTACTCTGTTTACTATGGAACAAGTTATACTGGGCATAATTTAAACTTCTCCATGAAAAAGAATAAGCTACATTTCTAAATGATAGTCGTTACTTTTTAGATCTGAACCTAGTTACTCTGAAAGGCAAAAGTCAATATCACAGAGACATGCAGAATTCCATAAGCTGGTGGTCAGTTTACACTGTCATGTCTTCTGATTACCTTTACTTCATTACAGAATCTCCCCAGTCTCTATGTCCTTGCATTCCTGGGCCAGTCTGAACTCTCTCAATTACAGATGCACTGAGTTGAGGAGTGCTAAGCCTAGGGATCTCGGGGCAAGCCAGCAAACCCACGGGAGAATGTAAGGGCATCAGCTGGCAGTGGTGATGCTCAGCATATGTTGAATCAGTCAGCGAGTTGTATATAGGGATGAATGGTCTTCAAAACTAGAAGGTTCAAAGGAAACAAACTCGGCATATTATCTTACAATGCTTAGTCTTAGACCCAACCCTGTTGTTTTAAAAATGATTTTTGTATCTTCTTTAAAAAAGCTCATTTCTGAGAAGTAGAACAATCCTTAAATTATCTGCAATTTTGACTAAAATGAACATAAACGCAGAGATAAAACTGTGTCTAGAAGGCATGATTTAATACCAAATTTTCAACTTGAGGCTTTAGAAAGGAAGTTTCAGTAGCAATGGGCTAAGGAGATGGAATTGTCTGAAGAGAAAAGGTTGGTACTGACTCTAATCAAATTCTGATTTAAGTCAGGTCAATGGGTCAATGGCTGTGAAAGTCCACTTTAAATTCAACCTGCTGAAACATTAAATGCTGCTTAAAAACAGGAGAAAAACTGAAACAGTTGAAATAGAATTCAACTAATGCGGCATCAGAAGTTTTCTTATTTGTGGTAACCTTTGCATTTATTTTCTAACGTCCTCAGGGAGCATCTCCTTATGTCTGACCTATTCAAAGACAGGTTTACAGTCTTCAGCAGGTAGTGAATTCTATTAATTTGCTCATTTAACTGGAATATAAAGTTGCACTGAGGCAGCATTTTAAATCAAAGAGTTACAACGATGCATAAAAAGGTGTTCAGACATGAAGGCAGACTCCTCCCCCTTAACTCTTCCTTTACTGTCTTCTAGTTCCTCTTAAAAACAAAATAGTACAGAATATCTAGCAGTTTTTGTAGGGTTCTTATTTCTACAAGGTTGAAATATTTTCTGTGACAAAAATATCTGCACCTCCTAAAAATGTGTTGGTAGATAAACACCAGTGGGCCAAAATAAAATACAACGAAGGACAAAACCATCTGTGCTCAAGCTCAGACCAGGCTGTGGGAAGCGTCTGTTTGTCGCTGTCTTTATGTCCTGAATTGATATGGAGAATTGCCTACATCAGCGTCCATCAGCATGTTGCATTTTCATCAGAATTTCAATCCACTATGGCTTTTAACAAATAAAGGTTTCCTTGTAATTAAAAAAAGACACACTGAGAATCAATGACCACACATCTAAAGTGTTTAAACGTGGTAATTCTTTAAGATATAAATGCTTGCCTTTTTTGTATTTTGTGCAAAAGACCACAAATAAAACTTACTTAATACAATGAGATGAAACCGATTCTGTTTTCCCATTTCCTCCTTCTGGAACATCAATCTAGTAAAGACAATTGTATATTTTCAGATTTTAGTAAGATACATTTAAGGGTAGGTAATTAGGCAATGCATGATTAAAATTAACCAGTTTAGCTAGGTGGGAAACTGAGGAAGTGGTACCCTAGGGGCTAAAAGGTTAGAAATCCAGAACTTGGATTTTGGGGAAAAAAGTGTGTAACTTGTGATTCAGTCTTCCTTCAATAGCCAATCAATCCTTCTCTTATTTGCTGGAATAAGCACATTAATATCATCCTACCCCTGACTGAGTTTTCTCTATCCCATACCCTCTAAGATGGAAACTTCACATGAGGAGGACTTAGGATAAAAACTAGGCATCAGGCATTTGGGCATTATCGTTACTCAAAGTGCTGGAAGACTTCTGCAATACTATCCTGACCCCCAACTAAAACATTTTAATCACACTAGTGGGCTCTCTCCATTTTCATAACCCTGGAACTTTTTTTTCTCTTCAATGTGAATAGGGAAGAAAGGAATTAGTACTCGGTGAGTATCTACTAAGTGGCAAGCACTTTATATAATACCTCATTTACAAGGCTCAGTGGAGCTGGATTGTAATAAAATATTTGACCATAATGCATTCAGTCTGAAAACTACTGAAGGCATTGAGGTTTATATTAAATAAATCACTGCCCTTCTTGATGAATTCTAAAAGCTCCAAGTTTTAAAACAAGTTTTTTAAACTTGTAGGCTTAGAAATAATACTTATACCATAAGGTGGCAGATTCAGTGTAATTGATTTCAGTATGGTAATTGTGCTTTTAAAGTACTACTACCTTGGGCAGAAAAAAATCAGGAAGAGTGCTAAAATTAGCCTTATTAATATTAATTTAGAGAATGTGGTTGGATTGCTCCAAAGAATCAGGGTATATAAATACTGAACAATTGTTAAGGCCCACGTTTTATAATTCAAGAGAATCAAACTCATTTATACTTGAAAAATACAGGTTATATTTGTTTTCTAAGTTTCTGATATAATAGAAAATCATTTACTTCCCTGTGTCCCCAAATGGCTGTTAATGCTCAACTATTTAAGCTAGCTTTATTGATGTTTTGCAGTATCAGTAAGTTATACCAGAGACAGAGTCATCCTCTTCCTAATGATATGAAGTAGCAGTCTGATTTTATCCCCAGGTTTCATAGCCACCTGGGCTTAGCACTTAGGGCTGGACCATACAAGTCTGCTTTTACAAGGTAGGCTGTGAGGGTATATAAAATTCTGACAATTTAATATAATTTTTCCCCAATCAGATTTGAAATTATCATGTGAAAAACCATTAAGGGACCACTACCTCCAATAAAAGTACTTTAGTATTCCTACATCTATTTTTTAATTAAAGATGGAAATAATTGGGAATGGAAAGAATAAAAGAAACCAAAAATAAAATGTACTTCAAAGAAAAGGAGAACTGGTACCTTAGAAAACATTCCTTCAGGACAATCTAGTACCATTTCAGTCTTGTTTACTAAATGTTTCAAGGAATTAACATATATCCTTATGTGCTTACCAATCCTCTAAGAATGCTGATTCACCAGTTGACCTATAGTGTTTTCTCACTTTAGGATTTCAGATAGCATTTAGGAATTATGTTCTAATAGTTCATAATATAAGTAATCATTATTTAATTGAACAAACCTTTATTTTTTGAACTTTCCAAATACCAAATGAGTCAGTGGAAGACAGATAACTAGAATCCAAGAATCTAGGCTTCCGGTTACTTTTTCCCAACTGCCAGTTATGTGGAACTGATTGAATACATGACAAATTTAAACAAGCATGACCCACTTACAATTACTTTGACATAGTTGGCAGGAAACATGCCAGTCTGGTTTCTGCATTTCCCTCTGTACCAATCTGTACCTATTTTTTCCAGAAGATAAACAATTTCTCCAGAAGTGAGGTTCAAATCATCAACTTGTTCTGTAACATAAAATTATAATGATGTGTGATAAATTATCCTGGTTGCAGATTTGATTAAAGCAGAGCACAAAGTAGCATTTAGTTCTGTCCACTGAGGCAGAATGTTCTATAGATTCTGAAAAACAGATTTTCCTAATCAAATTGCCTTAAAAATATATCTTTTTTTAGATATTGCTGTTATGAGCTTCCTCTTTTAAGATCAAATTATATACATTTACCATGCATTGATTGATGGAAAACAGTTAAAAAAAAAACAAAAAACATTGTGTTGGACCATGATTCCTACTATGCCAATATAAACCTTACGCTGAGTATATATTTAACAATGAAAGGGTTTTATAGATATGGTATATTTTTATTATTCTCAATCATGCTTAAAAATCATTTCAATTTCAAAATATTAACTAAGACAATGCTACAGCTCTTTAGTAAGTAAATGTACTCACCCTAAAATAAAAATCAGTCTACCAAGTGGATAAAATGAGATTATTTTATAAATGAATCAGGAGTTTATTTGTAGCCTTGGATATAAAAGGTATTTAAAAATTGATTGAAAAAATTTATCTTTTCATCTCATAAGTAATAGCTGAGCAATGTGTGTAGGTTTTACAATTGTTAGGAGAAAAGAACTTCACTTATGTCAACTGTTTTGAAAGAGTTAAAAAGTTTGCAGCTGGTAGATAATTTGCTATTTGTTCATCTGTAAGGGAAACATGCCCCCTCTTCCCAATGAGTTTGAAAGGCAAGGCTATGCAGCTCAGCTTTCTGGGATGGTTGGGTACAATCGACCATTCCTAAAGGCAGGATGATTGATAAGACGACCTCTCCAGTCCAGGACTCTGCTGCACAGAGAATGAAGAAGGATGTCCTTGAGAGATGAAGCCAAGGAGGAGGCCTGCTCCTGGATCCCTTTACTATTTACGTCCTTACCTGCTGGAAAATCATGAAGAACGACAGCATGAGGAATGCTACAGTCAACAGGCTCCAGAGCTTGGCTTGGATCCTGAGGGGGGAAAACATGGCTGTAAATGAAGTGCGCAGGATAGTGCGAGATTTATAGCCACTCGGAGACCAATTTTTTTCTCTCATTAGAGTCCTCTTGACATTATGAGTACAAGATGCAAACTTGAGCCAAATAAGAGAATCATTATCAAGTTGAAAAGGCATGTGTCCTTGCCAAGTGAGGACAGAAATAACTCTCAATTATAATATCCTCTAGCATTTTTTTTAACCAAAGGAGTAAAACAAAAGAGAATTACTTAACTTTTTTTTTCTTTTTCCACCTATTATACCCTGAAGTAGTGGTTTTTGACCTCTTTGTCTTTCAAGGGTAGCTTTTTCCTAAAACAGTGGTCAGGATTAATTCTTAAGAACAGAAATTTTAAAGTTGTGTCTTCATTAAGATGAGCAAAGAAGAAAAGTACTGCAATTTATGCTCTTGCCTTTCATAATGAAAAGAGCCAGTGACTTCCACAAAAGCATAATTCACAAAAAGTAAAACCCATTTCATTTATTACCACTTAACTGAATGTTTTCTCGAATTTAAAAGCCAACATTACTTCCTCCTATGCATGGACTGGATTTCCTATTTAAACTCAATGGTTTATTCAACAGCAATTCTAAGTAAATTAGCAAAGAGAATTCAATATTCTCTCCCCAACTAGCCAACTGCCACAGATTGGCAAGAGAGGAGGGGAAAGTTGAAGAGTGACCTTTTCTTATTAACAAGCAGTTGTTATTCTTAGTTTCTTTATATCAACAGACAGGCTAATCCACATCATCTTCATCATCAAATCTGACTGAAGGATAATATTTGAGTTACAATTTAAAACTCTTCAACACGCGCAAATCTGCGAAATAAATGAAGGCAGATTTTTGTGCCTCTTTTTACCTCTTCACATCCTTTAGTGACTCTTGCCCCTGAATGGCTATTCCCACACTTCTATTCCTCTGCCCCTCCTCTAGCCATGATGCAGCCAGATGATCAGACTGCAGTGTGGATACCGGTACACGCTTCTCCATTTCCATCCTGCAGCACCTCTGCTCAGATCTACTCTGACTTCACCTGCTCTTTCAACCAAAATGCACCTGCGGAGGCACACTGCATTCTCTCAAGTTAGGCAAACGGAAATACCAATTTAGGTCAAGACAGTAATGGCGAATGGCAGTTCACCAAAGTAACACTGGCATTTTCTTAGGGGCTGTTGATTGCTTTTCCTTAAATAAATGAGCATCATGAGAATTTCAGGGACTGTGGAAAGGAATTGTGAAATATTTCAAGTCTGGAGGGACTTTTAAAAATGATAATTTACATAATTTAATATATGTGTGGTTTTCATCTTTTTTTCTTATTTACATCTGTGGAAAAAGGAATGACTATTCAATCCATGGTGTTAGGGTAGATGGTTATCCATTTGTTAGAGGCCTACCCCACAGCAAACACAAACATGAATCTCCAAATGGACCAACAATCTACACATAACCAGGCCTGAGAAGGCAGGAGAGGTGGGGTGATCGCTTGTGCCTCCCAGTTAGCTTCCCTTCTCTGCCCTCAGTGATGCACAACCGTGCCAATGATGCTCATCAACCTGGCCTGGCAAGTGTGAAGGGCAAGAAGAAAAGGCTCAACAGGGCTGGCCACAAGGGGTCAGTACAACTCAGACCACACCATTAGGCTGGGGATCTGGTAGGTAAATCTTACTTCAAAGCTCTTCCTAATATGACTCTAGTTGCTAATACAAATGAGTAATAGTGATAGCTAATAGTCATTGTTCACTCACTATATGCTACTGTGTTAAACACCTTATATGCATTAACTAGCTCATTTAATTTTTAAACATCTTTGAGATGTAATTTACGTATCATAAAGTCCACCCATTTAAAGAGCAGTTTTACTATACTCACAGACTTGTGCAACCATCACCACCATCTGAGTTTAGAAGTTTTCTTTTTATCACCCCGCCACCCCAAGAAAACCCCTACCCATTACAGTACTTCTCCATTTAACACCCCCTCCCTCACCCCCCAAGCCCAAGGCAACCATTTTCTACTTTCTGAATTTGCCTATTCTGACTTTTACATAAATGGAATCATACAATATATCAATTCTGAAAACAATTCTGTGAGGACATATTATACCTATTTCATTCACTTAAAACATGAAGTTTAGAGAGGTTAAGTAACAGCCTAAGGTGTGGAAGGGAAACTGAGACCCAGTTCCCTGAAGCCCAAACCTGTGCCCGCAACTGGCTACCAATTTTCCACTTTTCCCCCGATCTGCAGATTCAGCCTCAACTGATAATGTACAATATTTTCTGTTTACTCAGATAGCAAAAAGTATAACAAAGTTTTAGATATCTTTACCTTAAAAGTAGGCTTTCAAATAAGGTAAGTTTTATTTTTCTAAAAAATGTAATGCTAGCCTAAAATAGGCTTCATTTTAGTATTACCAGTAGTCGGCCAGCAGAGGCTAACTCTGCAAGTCTATGGTACAAGATGAGCGAGGTCATGCTTAACATGGAAAAAACTTTCGACTGTTGAAAAAGAACAACTTCTTTAAAAAAAAATAGCTTCTAATTTTTGTGGCTTCTAAAAGCTTTTTCCTAAAGAAAAGCTTTAGGCAGTTCAACTCTCATGGTCACCCATCAGTGGGTTCTGAGAGGCAGGAGAGCAGTGACAGATGGAGAATGCTGTGTCAAAACAAAGAGACAATGAAGACAGAAGAACTTGCCCCGTGAGAACTAAATTTAGAATTTTTAGTATCCTAGCTGCAACTAGCTTAACACACATCTTCTCTGCTCTCCCAATATACAAATTTTCGGTTTCTCAGTAACTTCAAAACATAAGGTACCTTATAAGGAGAAAGAATTGGACTAGATTATGAAAACAAGGATGAATGGTAAACCAAATACTTCATTTGGGTTAAATGATTGGTGGGTGTAATTTTCCAGGTTTGCTACATTAACTGATAGTGAAAATTTAACTGGATAACTTAAGCAGATCTTTTAAAAATATACCTGTATACATTTCGTTCAATGGCATTTTTCTTGCTCAACAAATGGCCTTCAATGATCACTGTATTCTCCCAGGCTCCACAAATTGCTTAGGCCTAAATTGTGACTCCAGGTTGTTGGATTACATTTCATTTCATTATTTTATGAGCTATAATCAGAGAATGAGGTTTACACGAAGCCTAAATCTTAAAGGGAAGTGCTTTTTTATGTCAGACTCAGCATTTATAGGGTCCCTTCTAAAATAATTATCCATTCTGCTAGGAAACTAATCTCTGGCACTTTACTAAACATCTTTACATTATTTGAAAAATAAATGGCCATCACAGTTGTAAATTAATGACTGAGCACTCTGGTTGCTGTAAGTCAGCATGATATGAAGAAAGCAAAACATGTGGTAGTCACTGTATATCAAGGTGATTAGTAGGGCAGTGGCAAGTCTCTTAGAGGTAATTTATTCTTAAAATGGAATAAAAATGCTACTGTAATTTTTACTCTGGTTAAAATAAACATGCTAATAAAAACCTGAGGATGAGGTACAATGAATAGCTCTACGAAACGTGCTGCCATGGCTGATATGAGGGCTGTACAATATTAATTTCTTACGTTTGCTCTGCTTCTAAGATGTTCATCAAGTGGGGTGATAATCTTCATCTGAGACAGGTGAACTCTGCCAGTGTCTTCTCCCTTTTGGCATTCCAAGTAATTGTTTCCCGCCGGCTTCAGCATCACAAGTACGTCCCCACGCTGTAAGGTACAATACCACTCTCTGAAGCAATTATTATTTAATAAAACATTATTACTTTTTCCACATTTTAATCTTTGGAGCCTAAAGCATTTAATAATGTGTAAAGCAGTAACAGAGGCCAGTTTTTTTTTTTTTTTTTTTATGTTCCTCAGTAAAGAAAGAGCTCTACTTTACCTTACAAGAGAGTTCTCCGGGGTTTTGCGAGACAATGTCTTCATTGGCAATTCCATGAGGCACAGACAGCTTAAACATAACCAATGAAAGGATTATTCACAATCAAATAACCTCCTCACAAATTGCTGGTCACTTGGGGATTTGGCACGAGAGCCAGCCCAAAGTGCAACCTCTCCAGCAAACACTTTAACTGGCTTCCTCATGCTCTAGATCCAGTGGGGCCTGCCATATCTCATAGATACTAAGAGTCACTGGGGGTGTGGAGTCTCTTTGACAACCAGAACCAGGAAGTTCTATTCTATAGGACAAGGTCCACCAAGCCCCTGGGTGTCTGAAGGATGAATACTCAGCACCTGACCTCACAGCTGTCAAGGCCCACCTTTAATTCAGGCTTCTCAATGGCTGTCTTCTGAAGGCTGACCAGGGAATCACGCCTCCTTCACAGTGCTCGATGGACTGCTTCCATTTGCCTTGAATCTCATCTTCTAGAATCTCTGATACCAAGCATCTACTTAAACCCACTTCATTGCCCAACCCCAGTCACTTACTGGCCCACTCAGCTCTGTCTGATCTTAGAATGGTTTTTACATCTGTACCCCACCCTGGCCAGGGACTCTGTTCCTTACTGTGGTAAATTTTGGATAATGAGTACAGGTCCGAGAGACTTTACAATACAAAAGACATACTGAGGAAATGTGATTACACAAGCTCACTTCCAACAAGGAAAGAGGGGCTGCTTGGGCCCTTCCATCACTCAGGAACAAAGATGGAGAGAGCAAGGGTATGACCCTATAAGGCTGGGTTGGGTGGTACTACTTCCCAGCATCTCTGTCGGAGTCCCAGGTCTTGCAAAGTACCAGATCCCTGGTGAGCATTTAATGGTAGGGTAGCCATGGAAAAAAGGAGGGATTTAAGGAATTATTTCATAACGAGACACACTACGCTAATACACCATTATGTTGAATTTATTAATTTGAGTTTTTCAAATGCTCTGTTGATACCACACAGCTATGCTAAGAACCATAGGCAAAATTTGGTTTCTCCTGAATGTGGCTCTTAACATGGAACGGCCAAAACAAGTATAGACTTTACAACTAGCAACACTATTTTCATAGTACGGCTTCATGGTTAAGAGCATAGGGCTCAGAGCCAGTTGATCTGTGTTCAAATCTTGGCTCCACCGTTCACTGGTTTGAACCCTGGACAAGGGGTATTTTCCTCATCTGTATACTACATGTAATAATAGCACCTACCTGACAGGGTTGGTGTGAGGAATAAATGAGTTACTTTAACATATATAAATTGCTTTGAACAACGCCTGTCCCATAATAAGTACTCAATACATCAGCTACTATTTTCATTTATTATTTTTAAGTAACCTATCCCAAAGAATACTCCTAGGTTTTAGCAATTAAGATTTTTATTAGGATAAACGAACATGAATATATACGAATATACTACCTCTTTCTTATTCTTCTATACCCTTCTCTTAGGAGGATTTTGAAAAATCCAAATGGCTTAAAGTGAAAACAATTTCTGGCTCAGTGATGGAAATGTAGCACAATGTAAAATTATTAATGCTGTTCTTGTTAAGAGCTACTATCATACAATTGTTTAAAAAATACAAAAGTCCTGCTCTCCTTATTTTTATTTGTTCTAAATTTTGTCAGGTTAACCTGACCAAAGTAGAGAGTGCACATTAACTCTGTTTATTTTTTTATTCTTTTTTTTAAAGGAGGGCGCGGCTCACAGTGGCCCATGCGGGGATTGAACCAGCAACCTTGGTGTTATTAGCACCACGCTCTAACCCACTGAGCTAACCGGCCACCCCCAATCTCAACTCTGTTTTTAAGCAAGGGAAATGGAGACAAAGGTTTAAGATCATATGATAAGAAAAGTATTCAAAGAGAACAAAATTATTATCTCAACTATCTCAATTATTGATGAAAACTTCTAACTGGTAGCTATTAAATGGACAGTGATAATTAGGTTTACAAAAGGGGAAAATGAAGGGAAAACCATTCATCTATTATTAATAAGACCTTTCTTTCTACTTCATTTAAAATTTTACTCTGTGGGCAAGGGATATAAACTATAAAATCTGCCAGTTACTCCCAGCAGTCTAATCTACTGGGTCAGGTGTTTCAGAGTTTGTTTGGTTAATCCCTATCTGCATTGCTTCCTTTCCTACATTTCTAATAAAGAAACCCTGATTTAAAGACCTAGGTTTTATTGTGGCCTCCTTATCTAAAGCACTCTTAGGGTCAAGGGTCAAGCCCACATTTGTCTCCTCATCTTTTTCTATGGAATAACGAATGGATCTTATATATACTTTAGGACAGACCTTTTGACCATGAACATTTTTAAAAAGCTAAATTTACCATGTATTTCTTGTAGAGACAGTGTCCTGGTTTAGGGCGAGGGGGTAGCACCGGATTTTGACTTTTAAAAACTTGACTCTTGGCTTTTGTGAGTCCGGATGCCAAGTTACTTTGTTTTTTCTGAAGATCCATGTCAGAAGAAGACCGATTAAAAGGCAGTTTTTTATTTGATGATGCGGTTGTAAAAATTCTGGGGGGAGGTGGTCTCTCAGGGGCCCCCTTGGGAGGAGGCTGTCGAGCTGGTGTGACTTTTCCATTTATAGGTCTGAAAGTCAATATAGAAGCTGTGAGTCAGTGTTTGAGTAATATCAGGTTTTGTTATGTCCGTACACACATGCACACGTGAGTGCACGCGCGTGCGCGCGCGCATACACACACACACACACACACACACACACACAGCTTTCTGCTAGTGTACTACAATATACACTGAAACATGCAGGGTATGCTATTTTTGAGCAAATGCCTGCTGCAATAAACATTATATTATTAGAGGAAAGGCCACGGTGTTTCTGCTTCCTCTTATCTTGCACTAGAGATTCATTAGTTCAATACAAACAAGCATTTACTCTCATGAGCTCTCTAAGGCCCCATTTACTCTTAAACACACCATGACTATTTCAGGAAACTAAGCACTTTCTACCAAAGTCTGAGATGAAAATCTTATAATAGAATATCAGATATATGTGACGTAGTCTAGTACATGATTATAGAAAAAAATGAAACTCCCCTAATAGTCATGTTATGGGAATTATTATTCCAGTTCTAACTTAGATTAATAAAGTTGTTTTGAAAATAGGATAGGACAACCATTACTGTGAAAGCCTTTCCTTAATCCTTATGATAAAAATAGTTTCTAATGTAGTAACATCTTCTGATGGCTTCGCAGATTTTGCTCATGTAGTCCTGGAATTCAGAAGGGCAAGTCACCTCTGAGCTAAAAAAGCCTATCTCCCAAAATGGGGGATGGGGGCAGAGGGAGGAAAGAAGGGAGAGATTCAGAGTTCATTCCAGAAGTAGAGTTGTTTCAGGTTCAGAAAGGAATCTGTTCACTTGAGGAAAAGTATCAGAGATCCACGCTCATGCTCTGCGAGTTTCTGGATTGTGCTAAAAGAAAGAAGGAGCAGAGATTTCTGCAACCTGCTGTCAAGAAGCAGACTGTAGGCTAGTGGTCTGGGTGAACTTGTGAGTTTATTGTACCTCTAAAAGAAGATTGAAGGACAACAACACTCAGTTTTGATGACAGAAAAGAGAGCCCAATCACTGAGTCATTACTTGTTCTCTAACTTACACTTTTGTAAAGTTTTCCCACACTTACCTTGGTGGCAGCCTTGGCGGTCCTCGCACAGGACCTCCTGTTTGACCAACATGGTCGGATTCCTGCAAGTGTCAGAGAATGGGTTTTAGTTAAGGTTAATCAGAAACAAGAGCTTGTCAAGAGGAATTTTGGACAGCTTTTTGGCTGGATCTACAAGTGGAAATGCAGCTGAGTTAGAGAAAGGAAAACAAGTTAGAAAGTTAGACAGTTTTTAGTCTTACTCATTATTCATTCGTTCCTACCTAAATTGTTCATGTCCCAATAACAAAGGAAGACAGAGGAGACTGGGCGTGGGCGGGCGTGTCTGCTATTGCGAACCATGGCCCAACCAACCGTCCTGCATGGTGATACATTCAGCAGATTCATGAGATATTAAGGATGATATCTAGATCATAATACTGGTTACACAGTAGCAATTTAAGCGGGCACTGTAGGGAATTAAAACATATATATAAGGCCTTTATTTATCCCATAATGACACATAAGATATGCACTGCTTCTAAGTTTAAACAGATAAAAAGTGATTAGTTTGTTTTGCTTAGAATAGGCAGATCTCTCATCACTGGATGATTTGTACATTGTGTGTTCAATGTACATTTGTACACTGAACTAGAATATGGTGGGAACATAAAAGCCTAAGGGATGGCCTGAAAGGAAGGTGTGTGAGGAGGAAGAGAAAAGGCCCAAGAAAGCAGAGAGCTTGTACCACTATAGCAAAGGGGCTGGATGTGCTAAGAAGAGTTTTGTAGGAAAGAGTATAGGGGGTAACGTGAAAAATAAAAGCTAGGTAGAGTCAGAATGTTTTAGCTTAATAGTAGATGAGAGAAATTGGATGTTTGGAGATCAATATGAAGATTTCTCTAGGGCAAGGGATTCAAACTGTGCTATTTAAATTGCTTTTCTGAACATGTTATAGGCCAAAGATTGGGAAATGAGTATAACGCATGGAAAATATTTTCAGATCGTCTGTTGAATAAAAAGTTAAAGGATTTCAAAGCCAAACCTGATTTTGTAGGAAAAAGTTCTCACTAAATTTTTAAAATTCTCATTGAGTCTCTCTCTCTCTCTCTCTCTCTCTCTCTCTCTCTCTCTCTCTGCATATCTTCTACTTTCTAAGCCTCGACCCTGACATCCACAAAACAATATTTCTCTAACACCCCATAAGGGGGGGAAAATGTCAGTCTTTTAAAATTACACTGCCTTTTTTTTGTGCAAAGGAGGTCTAACTATAGCTTGGGGATTTCTGTGGGTTAATTCAGACTGTTTTCTTCCTTCTCATCTCATAAATGAGTTAAAATTCACTTCCGTGGTTTTTAATTCAACCTGAATATTTGTAACGTTTCCTTAAATATCAAATGATTAATTGCCAATAACTGTGACTGTTGAAATATGTTTCAATGTTTTAAAATCCCATTTTTAAAAACAAATTAAGCTTGCCCTTAAAACTTGGTTGCACTAATGAGTTCAGTTAATGTAGTGAGGCGAGTCACCAGCTCATAAACCCTGCAATATTCCAGACTATAATCCATGCCTTGTAAATACGCTACTGCCTGTATTTCCCTCTGACAAATACTGCTATGATACTTGAAAAATTGATTTACTTCTTTGGCCACTTTTAAAATTAAAACAAACAGGAAAACACTCTAGCAGATAGGCAGAAACTTTTTGCTTTTCTCAAAATTATAGTTGTTAGATACCTTAATAATTAGGAGCAAATTTTTAAAAAGACAGATGTATAAATTTGACATGGAAAGTTACAGATGATGTACTGCAATAAATACATGCCATAGAATCCTAATTCTGCACCAAATACTAGCTGTAGTGTTCTCTGGGTGGTGCTATTTTATAACAATCAAATATTTTTTTCTCAATTTTCTACAATGAGCACATTCTAAATGGGGGGAAAAAAAGAAAAAGGCAGCATATGCAAATCCCCCATGAATGTGAGGCTCCTTTTGGAAGGCCCCCCTGTATCAGACACCCTTCAAATCCTGAGGATAGGGGACTGGGTCCTGCAGAAGCCATTGTCTTAGTACGTGCTCAAATGCAGGTTTACGCACAGGTTGGGCCAACTATCTTTGGAAGATTATTGATAAAGGATTTCTTCCTCTTCAATATTCCACATATAGCTGGGGCCTCTTTGCATCTGCTTTGTGTAGTTTTTATTTTTTATTTTTATTTCTCTAGCTCTGACATCCCTGAACTTTGGCTTTTGCTTTGTCTGGATAGGAATTTTAGTTCCTGGAAAAGTTGGTTTTTCTACTGTACTGTCCCTGTAGATGCCATCTTTTTGTTCATTTGTACTGGAATGGTTTCTTACATTCTAATTTCAAAATTAATTCCCCGTTTTTTGCTATATTTTCAAAAGATAGACATCTCTTTCAAGACCATGCTCTTGTCTGTTGGAATTACTGAGCAGCCTTTGCAGATGTTTCTTCTCTCCTTTCTCCAGGAACCGGTACCAAATCTATGTCCTGAATTCATTAGCTGACTTCTGTGCTATAGCTGGGATTCCTTACACACACAGGGAGGTGTCTTCTGACTCTCCTCCTGTACCAGCTGGCAGCCTCCTTGGGGGAGGCTCTGGGAGCTGTGGGTCCTTGTGGTGGGCAACAGGCGACACAGAAACATCTGTTCCTGCTGACAGAATGGTTCCAGTGGCCCCTCGTTTCAGTGAAGGAAGTGAGATTGTGCAACTACAGCCATGTGTCCTGAGGTGGAAAGTCGCTCAGCACTCACAGCAGGAGAAATAGCGGAGGGCTTTTTCCCTCCTCATCAGGAGACACAGTTGGCAAAGACCAAGCTCATTACACTGGAGAAATAATCCTGGAGATCCTAACCCACACCTGAAGCCTTTATGGCCTCTGGTCTAAAATCCACTCAGTAATTGTAATGCTCAAACAAAAGAAATTTCTCATAGATTTGACTTCCTGGCCCTGGAAATTTCTCTGTGTGACTTCAGCCGAATCATTTAACTTGTGGTCTGTTTCTCATCTTTTCTTCTGTCGGACCCAGTGTGTCTATTATGGTCTGTATTATAGCACAGCACAGAATGCCTTGACCCTCTCTCCCTTTGTAAACAGTGTAGGACGGAATTTTCCTCATGTTGTTCGCAACAATTATGAATATACTACTTCTCCAGATGTCTTACTGTATTCTAACGTCCTTCTCTTTTTTAAAATGGGAGAGTTGCTTTGTGAACTGCCTAACACCAAATGTAGCAATACCTAATATTTTAATAGTTTGATGGCTTACAAAGCCTATTACATGACTTACTGAACGATATGTACGCCTACTCATCACATCCTCACTCTCTTTTACAACCCTTTACAGTGGATGCCAGGAACCTTCTCAAGTAACTTTTCCTCCCTGCAAATTTGGGGTTTTCCTATTCAACAGTAGTATGGTGGGGGCCCTCACATATTCTTTTGCGATTTCTTGGCCCAGTTTTAATAAAAATTCATTATCAAGTACTTTGAAAATCCAAGTGATCACTAAATTTTAATTCAGCCCACAGGAAAGTCTCATTAACTTGGTATCGGCTAATTCAATTTAATGTCTTCTTCAAAGAAATGTCTCTTCAACTAGATGATTAGATGGTTTGCATGTAAAATAAGCATAGCTAATGCACAATGTAAAATTACTATAAAATTTGAACTGAAAATTTGGTGAAAGACTTTAAGAATTGGTGTTTTTTGAAACAAATCTTAAAGATAATCTATCATATGGGAATTTCAGAAAGTATGGGGAAATGCTATTAAGGTTGTAAATATATATATTTAAAGCTCTTTGACTACCATCTATTAACAAATACATGGTAAAGCACTATTTTTTAAATTTAAGAAATAACATTTCCCTAAATTTCCGATTAATGAATGCTTATGGTAATTATCTTAAAATAATGTCACTAATAGCTATTTTAAATAAAAATCGATAACTAAATTAAATCTACTTTCAAACATATTATAGGTTTTTAGAGATTTTCAGTAACTTATTATTAGTGCCATTTAAAGAACAATGTCAATATATTATTGGTATAGGACAAATTATTTTATGATGAAGTATAATGAGTTGTCCTATAGGGATTTTAAAAATATAGAACATCACATTAAACAAGTACATGGGGCTTAGAAACTGGTTTGTAATAAAAGTTTTTTTGTTTTTGTTTTTAAATAATTTAGACATAAGCTGAGTATTTAAAATTAGCGCATAGCTTGGTCTTCAACCTAGGACAATCTATAATGACCACTTACCAAGTTTCCCATTCTGTCAACATTACTGAGTTTTCCAGATACTGCACAGTAAGTATTTCCAATAGGCTTTGCAGTGGGGAGAGGAGGTGGACTTTGTGGAGCCTCATGTAAACCTGGAAAAATAGCAGTGATTCATCAACGATTTTTGGTCTTTGGGGATTCCCAAGGATGAAATGACTGCAGCTTGTTTCCTTAGAGAAATGGCTATCACAAAGAATGGCTAGCTTAGCAAATGAGAAAGAACTCCCACCGAACTTCAGAAAAAGTGATAGGTTAGTAGACATCAGTTAATTTTACTTAATGCTTTATAGAGAGTAAAAGTAATAGTAAATAATTACAACAACAGCCAACATTTTTGAGACGCTTCTATTAATATGTGCCAGGCTATTAAGTTAAGGCACTTTATTCATATACATTTCTCCAACCAACATCTATCTATGTGCTAGATCTACGCAGTCCACTAGCTAGTAGCCACATGTGACCATTTAAACTTAAATCTTAATTATTTAGAATTAAAATTTCAGTTTCTCAGTTGCACTAACCCCATTCCAATAGCCACATGTTGCTAGCACCTACCATATTGTACAGTGCAAATATGGAATATTTCCATCTTCGAAGAAAGTCCTATTGGGCAGCACTACACTAGATAATATCCTACCCATTTTACAGATGAAGAAACTAAGAAGAAAATATACCAGGTATTCAAGGTCTTAATGCTAGTAATTTTCAGAACCAGGGTTTTGAACCCAAGAGCCTGTGCTTAGTGTAATAAGCGTGCTGTTTCTTAATAGGTGGTGTATCCAAGCCCATCCATACAATTAAATGTGTTTTCTGATTCATTAGCTCCAGATTAATGGGCATCATTGCCCCTCAATTTAACAAACAATATCTTTACATCCCAAGTACATCCTTAACTCATTGATAGTGTACCCTCAACTTAAAAAGAAGAAAACAAAGATGACCAGATTTAATTACTGACAGCTAATTAAAACTGGTGTGCAAAATCACTTGGAATGTACAACTGTAACATACAAAAGGAAGCTAAAACTATCTTTTACACAGTGACTCAGGCATTTAAAGGAGATGAGAATTTTTCTCATTCTTTCAAAAGAACACTCTCTGCCCATTTCACATGAAAAACCTGTAACAAGAGGATGATTTGTCAGGTTGTTGTTTTATCCACGGACAACAAACACT
Organism: Rhinolophus sinicus; assembly: GCF_057876585.1. Lineage (NCBI taxonomy): Eukaryota > Metazoa > Chordata > Mammalia > Chiroptera > Rhinolophidae > Rhinolophus > Rhinolophus sinicus. Next base: position 111,647,353 of record NC_142515.1, on the reverse strand, counting down.
CTCAAAAGCAGGAAAACAATGATTTAGAGACAGGCAAGTGTTTTTAGTGACAGGCAGTAGTAGCACTGCGCTACTCTGGGACTTAAGACACACACTGGAACATTCTAACTCAGTCGCTGCCTGGAAGACTTTCTCTGTGCTGCAGCTTCCTTATTCTTAACAAGGAAATAATGAATCATTTAGGATATAATATTGTCATGACAAACAACTAAGGGTGTGAAGTAGTAACAATATGAAAGTAGAGAGGAGATAGCTGACTGGCAGGAAGGGACATAAGGATTATTCTGTGTGTGGGGAGAGGTAGAGATTTTCAACTTCAAGTAACATGGTCAGCAGAGGTCTCAATGAAAAAAGCGGCATTTGAGCAAAACCTCGAAGGAATGGTAAAAGAGGGAGCCATGCAGGTGTCTGGGAAAGGAACATTCTAGCCATAAGAAACAGGTCCCCAGGGGAAGGAGCTGACAGGTTCAAAGAAGAACAAGCAGTTTTGCACCACAAAGCTTTTTTTTTCTTCCCTTGTCCATTCCAAATTCTTCAGACGCCAAAGGTCTTACTCAAGTTTTCCTCTACAGCATATATGTATTGCTTTGTAACTATAATAATACAATTCTGGGGAACTGGTTTTTTGATATAAATAGAAGTAACTTTCTAGAAACTGTCACTTCAGTTCTCTCCCATATAGCAGTATAGAGTTCATCTTCCTAATAATAGTTGGAGCTTTGTCAGGATAATAAATAAATAAAGATGCTTCCTCAATATACACTTTTCAGGATTTCAGGACTATTGATCCAATTTGTAAGTGTGCAGAAAAGAGTAAACATAACATAGCTATGGTTAGGTCAGACTGATTGCAATAATATACTTCCTATATATATATTGGAATAATATACTCTATACGATAGACATATGCAACTTTGTTTGCTACCAGTTTCAATTACTTTCCTACCATATCTTTACCAGAAGTACTAAGAAAGGATATTACAATTACTCTGAGTTTCAGTCTCCCTCTATTCTCTCTACCTAAAGACAGTGTTAAAGAGAAATGAAATCTAAATTTACTGCACTAATTGTCTAAAGAATTGTTAAAAACAATTTGCTTTTAAATTTCCTTCACTATGAATAATAATAATAAATGGCCAGTTGCACATAACTTCAAAAGTGGACATTGATAAATTTGCATATATTTCTCCCAGACTCTTGGAGAAGCAAATAAAGGCAGAGAAGTGCTTACATTTTCCTGGTTTGGCTGGAATTCGAATCACAGTGGGCTTCCTGGTGAGTGCTGGTTGAACCGCTCCTTCTTTTGTTGGTTCTGTTTTTGTGGGGAGCTGAAAGGGATCTAATGAAAAACACAGTTTATTTTGCATGTTTTAGTTAACATGGTCTCAAACAAAAAACCTCATTCATAATTAAAAATTCATATTTTTCATGCCCCAGGGAAAACTAGTCACGGGTAAACAAAATCTCAGTTTGCAGAGACAAAAACAAAGTCTGAGCTCATGAAAGGAAATATCTTGGTGCTCTGTAAATAATTTATATGGCCTTTCTTCCTCTCTGATGAGAGAGATCCAGGACAATCTTGAATTATGTAGAAGCTATCTTTCATGGGAGAGCAATCATTTCATAAATGTCTGCCTGAAAATGAGGGGCCATGGAAATGAGGAGACACTTTTCCCCGTCCTCCGAAGGCTCCCAGATCCTCCATGAGGGAAGGCCTCTCCCACACCTCTGTGCCCAGTGGAAAACTTACCCATGGGGCTCACCAAGGGCCGCCATCCTACCCAGCACTGTGCCTGGCACAGGTGGGTGGCTCAGCAGTCTTGTATTGAGTACTTTAGTAAAACTACACTTCAGTAACATGAAAACGAAAAATGTTTTATCCTGCAAATAATATAAGACATCTCCCTTCAAATATTTAAACTTGGGGCAAGGATACATGAGTCGGCATTTCTCCATCTTAACTGATTCATTAAAAATGGGCAACATATGCTTAGAAAAAGTATTTTAAACAAAAGCATAACCATCAAATTATTTTTTCCTGAAAGAAATGGTCTTTTTTTTTTTCCTTTAATGTTAATATTCTTTTCAATAGTTTGGGAAAATGACCATAATTTTTTTTTTTTTAAAGATGAGAAATCTGAAAATAAAATAGATTAGCAAAAGTAATACAAAATGCTGTACAATGGATACTCCATAGAGCACACAGGGTCTCATGAGGCTGCCTTTGCCTTTATTCAACAAGAAGCAGAGTGAGTATAAGCTGTAATTCTGCACCTGTTCTGTGAAGCTTGCCTGAGGGAGACACTCCCTGTAAAACAATGCCCGTGATGAATACCATTCATGTTCTGCCTGTTATGAGCTGCAGTTCAATAAGCACCTTTTGCTGACCAGCTCTTTGTAGGAGACGTGAAGAGCTGAGCTAAGGACAGGAAGGCCTGTCGGCCCCCTGATACTTCCCCTTCCCTCCCACCCAGCTCTCAGGCAACCCCACTGTCATATATCTACGAAAGGCAATACTCACTCGCTGGCCACTTGCTCATATATGTACGTGTATCATGTGCCAGTAACAGTGCTGGGTGGGGAGATATGACTGTCAAGTACAGTCCTATTTGAAGTTCATTATCTGCCACCTAGGAAGGCACCCAGATGACATGCCAGGTAAAATAATTATTATTAGCCTACTGAGAAAAAAAATTAGATGACCCCTCTATGGAAACCAATCAGTTCACAAATGAGGCAAGTCTTGTCTAAGTTCAGAAAACCAACTCGAAGCTATCAAAACAATATCAAACTTTTAAAAAAGACACTTGTAATAATATAATTTTCTTTCACTGTAACTTAAGTCCCCCCAAACAAACAAAGTTCCTCCTTTTAGGTCTAACCAAATCCTTTAATTCCTTATTTTGTTATAACATTATTTTTTACTTCCAAGGTAATGTTTATTGTAAAAATGGGAAACATTAAGAACTATATGCTAGACAATCTCCTGTAATCTCATCCCTTCCAAAATAACAATTACCTAAAATGTGGCGTATCTATCGATATTTTTTTCTATATTGCATGTATTATTAAGCAGGTATTTTGCAAAACAAAAACAGGATCATTTTATATCCATTTCTTTGCTAATCTGCCTTTTCACTTTTGTTTATTCAGTATTGGTTGGGTTCCTGCTACACATCAAACACTATTCTAGATGCTGGGGATACTTCCCAGTAAAGGAGGCAAAGAACTCTGTCTGCATGGCACTTCCATTCCAGCAGGGGGACAATAAACAATAAATGTAACAGATAAGTAATTCATGTTGTACAGTAAAAGATGAGACGTACTACTGAAAAAGGGAAAAGTAGAGCAAGGTAAGGAACTTCGGGTATGAGCAGAAGGGCACAGGTTGCAGCATGAAACAGGAGTACAGGTGGCGAGGGGCGGGGGGAGCCATGACCATCTTTCCAACAACTGGATTTGACATATTGTAATAGTTCTTCCACCTTGAATAATACACATCTGATCTGCAGGAAACAGTGGTGCCAATGGATAAGAAGGGGTAGGTACACTTGTATTAAAGCCCATTTTGCAAATATTATCCAAATCTGAACTCCCAGAATGGTTCATCTATTCTGAGTAACTCTAGCTAAAATGAAAGACTTTGAAGACCCCATGTAATCTTGGCAGATGTTTTATTCAAACACAGAAGTGTATCTTTCCTCAGTATGTATCCTTCCTTTCTGTTCTTTCTCTTCCCTGCCATTGCCTCTGTTCTGCCCCCTTGGTCCTTGTAGGAACCCAGTGACCTCCAAGGAGCCACCTTCCTTTCCCAGCTGCTGCAAAGACTTGACTATTCAGGGACTTGTCTGTCCTCCCTCCCCTGAATCTTGGTTGTAATAGCCCATTCTCTCAGGGTTCTGTTATCTGCTGGGAAAAGGACCAAAAATTCAAGAAAAGGATTTAGGCTCGTCATTGTTCATTGTCTTCTACCTTTCAAGTGGCATTTTTACGTTAACGGCTGCTTTTGGTACCTATATTCTGTTGGTAGTCAGGATAGTTTTTAGTTGATGATGTTTTGTGGGGGTGGGCGTGGAGGCGGAAGAAAATCTTGAGCATGGAATGGCTTCAATTGCTTGCCAATTCATACCAAATTCTGGGCCAGTATACCACCTACAGTCTTTCCCTCACATTCCAGGAGTGAGGGCCCGAACAAGGAGGACAGGGAAAGGAGAAAAGAGGCCAGTGAGTGCCCTTGAGGGGTGAGGCCGAAGGGGCGTCCCTGTGCTTGCTGTTGGCGGACTGGCCGCAGGGAGCCCTGCCACAACCTGCAAACTGTGACTGCATGAAAGGGTCCAGTCATTTTCTTTTTTTTTAAACCTGAAGGATTTAAATAGAAGGAGCATAGATACAACTTAAATATAAAGCATTACAAGTGTTCTCGCTACCCATTTTTTTCTTTCTTTTCTTCTTTTGTTTTTATTTTTAATATCATTAGTTGCTCTTTAATACCTAGCACGCATATCATGTGTAATTATTCCACTATACATGGCTGGAAAACATTTCTTTCTCAATGCAGTGAAATAAGGAAGCCTTAGTGTTCCAGCACTGTGGGCTGTTTGGCAGGAGTGGTTCTGTTTAAATGTCCTACCCTAGCTGTGTTCACTGAGTCAGTGAGCTTGGCACCTGCCTCCCTGTCTGCATGCTATCCTGGGCTGTGATCCAGACGAGGCTGCAGACGAGTGGGGAGGACAAATGGCATCGCTTCGGTGAGAAGGTGGAGCCAGAGGCCAGTGTTTCATCTTGAGGATGGTGTGCAAGTTTCTCCCTCGCCGCACAATATGAACTTGACTTTTCACGTCTTTTCATGAGAGGGGTATTTTTTCCAATACAAATGTGGGTGGCCAACATAAAAAGCAAGGATGGCACTTCATGTTTGGGAATTCCAGGCACTGCCAGGTGGGAAACTGCATTACTGGTACTATTAGAATGTTTCAAGTTCATAACCTTTGCTCCAGTAGTCCCACTTTTGGAGATTTATTCTTCAGAAATAAAAGCACTAGTAGAACTGAAAATCTTTACAAGAGTGTTTACTGCAGCATTTTTCACAGTGGCAAAAAAAAAAATATCCAAAAAATTAAAAACAAACAAAACAACTCAAACGTCCATCAACGGGAAATGCTGAATCAACTACGATGCACTCAGGCAGGTGAAAGGAAACAAGGACTAGACTTAGAGCTGCTGGCCTGAAGAGAAGTCCATAAATCTCATTTTTAAATGAAAAAAGCATTGCTTCTCAGCCTTTTGGCTAAGATCAAGTATAAATGAAAAAAGCAAGCTGCTGTGTAATGGGTATAGTATGATAAAATGCTTGTAAAAAGCAGGAAAAAGTACAAGTATACGTATATGTTTGTAAGCTTTGGTTTGGAATGTCCAAAGGCACAGAAGCGTACATACAGCACTGCCCACACTGTTTACTCTAGGGATTGGGATGGACTGGAGGGAGATTATTATTATTTTTGTTTTACTAAACATTTATACCATTCGACTTGCTAGAGCAAATATATGTTATTTTGTAACTGAAAAAAATCTAATAAAATAAATTCAATGACAAGAATAAGTTATAAGATAAAGATGAACTAATTAACACCCCTGCCAAACAAACCAAAACAAAAACGACTTAAAAACGGGGAAAAAAGTGAAAAGTCTTCTCCCTTTTGTTGCTTTTTGAAGGCAAGGATGGCCATAAAATTTCCCATAAAGTAACTAGAAAAATAAAAACTCTCTTTTTGATACTATTTCAGTGATTCCATTTAATAGGAAATAATGCAGATATGTATTTTTGAATTTGTCCAGTTCAGACCTATCTAGTTCATAATAATTAGCTTTTATTTGTAACCTTGAATAATATAACTTTAGAAAAATCCTATTATTTTTTTAAAATTTCTACTCATCATAAGGCTGAAGATCAGGACAGGATGTGCTGAGACAGAACGGCGAGAGGTAAATCTCAGTTTCTTTCATCTTTATTCTGCTATGTTCAGCTATTTGAAAAAATAGGTTACCCATTCTCTCCTGCCTACCCAGTTCTGTCATAAAAGACAACCTCTGTTAACAACTCTTTCTACATCTTTCCAAAGACATTGCATGTTTGTGTGTATGTGTGTGTTCTAACACCAACAGTAGCTAAAATACCATGACTCCTCTCTGTGCCTCACATTTTTCACCTACTAATATCTTGGAGGCTGGTCCACAGCAGGAGATAATAGGTGGTCTATCTCCTTTTGATTTACTGCACAATACACCGTATCTATTTCAGCAGTCCACTGAATGTTATCGCCAACATTTTGTGGTAGAAGTCCTTAATCTGGGGTCCAGGAATAGGCTCTGGAAATCACCTCCAATTGTGCATTCACGAGCTCAAGGGCTCTTTTCAAGGGTGGGAAAAGATTCACAGGCTAATCAGATTCTCACAACTGCAGTGCCGTAAGTCTCTCTATCACAGACTGTTTGTTCTTGCTTCTATAGAAAAACACAAAGCACTTCCAAAAGAATCTCCTATCTAAATGTAAGGAAAGTCAGTGGCATTTTCTCTACTTTTATTTGCAGTGTTTATTCTGCCCGCCTTCTAGCCCCTCACAACCCCCGCCAATTATTCTCCACCTGCTGCCAAACAAGCAGGCCCCTTCACACCTATATCCACATGCTCTTCATTAGTGGGCTGAGAAAAACATTGATGATAATGTAGTTTTCTGCCCATTACCTGTCTCTAATAATATGCTTGTCATCATAATTAGTTTCACCATCCTTGGCTTGCCTTTCTGTCATTTCTTTCCCTTGAGTTCTGTTAATAGCAGGAATTGGCTGCTAGACTATGACTCTGGTCTGTGTAATGGGGCTGACAGCGGAAGCATTCTGCCTTTTTTTTGACAACTGGGTATGATTTGTAAAGGTGTGAAGAATTGCTAGTACCTCTCAGCTCCATTACATTAACCTGGACGGCATTCTACCCACAAAATGAATCCAATATTAAATTGCTGTTTTATGAGTTTTCCTTTAATAATTTTTCTAATCTCTACAATGTTTTCATAACTTCAGTATTTTCTGATCTCTATTTCCTGAGATTAATACAGCAACTTCATTTAATGAAAACTGTTTTATTAGATTTCCTTTATTTTTGAGGGAAGAGAAAGAGAAGGAGAAACATATTTGTGAGTTTCTCTCCTTTCTCCTATGCTCCTCTGCCAGTTTCTGGTTGATGCCAGGATGATTAAGCAAGGTTTCACAAAGAGACCATAATCCTTTATTTATAAAGACAGTAAATGATACTGATATCCCATCAAAAAGGCACAAAGCCCAAATCAATAAATAAACAAAAACCCCTCTGCATGTTGAGGAATTCAGAGGTGACCCTGGGGGTCTCTAGAGGACAATAGTCAGGGAAGCAACAAGGTCCAATGAACATGCCAGTAAAATCGCTTGGGTAGCCACAAGATGGGTTTGAGGAAGAAGCAGGGACTCCACTGCAATAACCTGGGCATAAAGGCCTAACGTGGGGCAGCAGCAGGAAGGATGGAACTGAGACGAAGACTCAGGAACTATTCAGAAGGTAAAACCAGCAGGAGTTGGTTAACTACCTGGATGTAAAACACAGGAAGCAACAATCAGCGCAACCTAATGAGCACGTACCATGTTTCAGACAACGTGATAGGGCTTTCCTGCAGAATCACATGCAATCCTTGCAGTTCCTCTACGAGGAGTATTATTATCGTGTTTTATAGATGAGGAAACCGAGGCACTCACAGAGTTAAGTAAATTACCCACGGTCACATACCAATTACGTGGGAGACCTCGACCAGTCTGACTCCAAGTCCAAACAACCAGCCACTGTGCTACAGGTGTGAAGACTCAAGGATGATCTCTAGGACTCTTCTCTAGGGAAGGCTGGATGTGTGATGGTGTCGCTAAGTGAGGTGCAGAATACAGGAAGAGGAGCAGGTTTAGAAAGAAGAGAAAGCGTTTAGTTCAGTATAACTCCACAGCCAAGAGCAATGGTTAAAGTCTGGTAGGGCAAGCAAACTACACATTTCGCTACAAGACTGCCTCGATAATTACATGTTGTACAATGAAGCGGTAGAAATCAAAAAACAGAAAAGGCTGAGGATGAAGCATGAGACTGTATTTATGTTGAATGCATACCGTTGACCTTCCTTTTTTGGAGATGACTGTAATTATCTGCTTAATGACACAGAATAAATTCTCAGTAGTTATTAACCAAGTTGCCATCCCCACAGAATCTACGAGGTTCTACAAAAAGGAGGTATTTCTTTGGCCTGTACTGCTTCTACCCCTGAACAGCTTCCGGCTGTTGGATTTACTCATCCCTGTGCTATCCTGAGCCTTGTAACATCAAAAAGGTTTAAATAAGAACATGATAGGACAAAGACTTGAAAAGTTTTTAACATGTCGTTGGGTTTAAGGATTCATGAAATGGAGCAACATGATATAGTGAAAAATAAACTAGACTTAGAATAAAATATTGAGGTTGAATCCTGCCTTGAAAAATTGTAGTTTTGTAATACTGGGCAAGTTACCCATTGATACCTCTCAGCCTCATTTTCGTCATCTGCAAATTGAGGCTAACGATACCTTGCAGAGGGTTACTGTAAGTATTAGATGAAATAATGTGTGTCAGGTATCTAGCAGAGGGCTTGGAACCCTGCAGAAACTCAATATATTCTAACATTTTTCCTTCCACTCCTTATGGACAAGAGGCATGCTACAGCCAGTTACCATGTTGTATGCATGATAAATATTTAATAAATATGTTTGTTATCATTTAAAATACAACTGTGCTGTGCAGAATCTGGGTTTGAATCACAGAGCTTATACCATTTTGATACATGTTAACCATTCATAAGGTGACAACTAACCTTTTGAAAATATTATCAAGATTTTCTGTTCACCAACTCTACCCAAATAAGTAAACAGCAGTAAAAGGAATCTTATTAACGACAAGCAGAGCAGCTTAGTTTGACAAAGCAAAGATAAGCTTTACCGTCACACCCTCCATCTGAATGTTGTGAGGAAAAAAAAAATATTCCCTGCCTCTTGGGAAATTTAATTGTCCCGATGTTGGCAGGAAGCTTACATCTGTTATATTTTATTTACAAAACTTTGCATTCCCAAGGGAAGAGGTTCTGTGAAGATTTGGGGAAAAAAAATTTACAACATATGGCTGGGTCCTCATTCCTCGCACTGCTCTTGCCAGAGGCCTCCCCAGGCTGGTCCCTCTCCTGGCACTGCCAGCGGGCTGCTGCCATCCAAGGAGCCCCTCTGGGGTCCCTGCATGCCTTCCCATCTGTAAGAAGCTCCCCCGCACCTTTCTAAAGCCTGAATCTCCACCTGCTAGAGGAAGGGAGCCAGCCTCACGTCTCGTTTATTCCCTAGTCCCAATCCGCTCATTCCTGGCTCATATAGTAGTAATCAATGTGTGTGTCCCCCCTTTCTCTGTCTCCATCTCCCCATCCCATATCTTCCCTCCCCTTTGTTTCCATCTCCTGTCCAGCTCCGTGTTTCTTAATCTGTTTCTCTCTGCCTGTATGCACACATGTGCACACACATGCACATATATACCTCAATAATTTACCTACTAGAAACAAAAACAAGTGCCATTGAAGATATGCTATCATGAGTTTAGATTCCCCTCCACTTCTGATTTTTACTCACCCAGAACCATCTCTGGACCAACAGAGTCTTCACCCAGGTTCCCGGATGGGATGGGTAACACATCGTCACCGAAGCTGATGAGGTCCACGTCCTCCGGCGGCTTGCTTTGCACACCTGGAACTGGCGGGTTGGCTGAGGGTCCTTCGCTCAGTGACCTGAACGCTTTGGCGTGGGACACCACGGGGAGTCGGGGAGGAACAGTGACTGGTTTCAGCAAAGCTGCCCCACAGGTGGGGTTTTCTGAGGAAACTGATTTCTTGGGCAGCGGTGGCCGAGGAGCAGGAATTGGGACTATCTTCCCGCTGGCAGGGCTCTCAGCCACGGGCCCTCCTCCCAGAATCTCAGGATTAACATTTCGTATAAGGCCAGGATTTGGTTTCTTTGGCAATTCAGGTTTGGTTACTGGGATGCTCCCGGCTTCTCTCCGTGGAAAGTGTGGGGTGAGCCCTTCCCTGGAGGCCACCTTGAGTCTGTTTTCATTCCAGGAGTCCAATTCTCCGGAAGCTCTACTGGCAGCGGGTTTGGGAGCCACCGAGTGTTTCCCTGAGGAAACAGTAGACCGTGGGCGGAGTGCGCGGGGCGCAATCTCTGGTTTCTTGGGCAGCCCTGAGGTTTCTGTACTTGTGTGACTGTCAAAGGCTTTGACTCTGGAAACACTATTTTGGCTTTGTTCTGTGTTCATAGTGTCCATCCCTGCCTGACTCTGCAAGGTGCTGGTGCTGTCCAACAGGGACTGGGGCCGGCCCGGGGAGGGCGCCTCTTCTGGGGCCGCCGGGCTGGTTTTCTGGTGATTCTGCTCTTTAATGGGGGTGTCTCTGGCTATTGGTCTGAGGTTGCTTTTTGTTCTTGGTTTTGGCACCGGACATCTTGTAGCACCGGGGTTTTCTGGACAATTCCGCTTTTCAGAAATGTCACAGACTATGAAAGGCGCCACATTGGTTGGCGGATCGCTGGCTGAGACCGCTGGGGGGAGCTGAAGAGGTTTGAGAGGTGCCTGTAATGCTACCAGATCAAAACAAAAAGAAGTTGTAACGTTCTAGTTTAAAAGGGAAAATAAGAGAAGGCGCACAGATTTTTAAAAATATCCATGTAGAATAGCAAGAGATTTTGGTTTCCTTAATTAGTGAAAAAAGGTAATTCCAAAATCAGCGGGGAAATGTTTATACTCAATTTCCTACAGGAGGGTTCTTCAAGTTATACCTGTTCATATAGGAAATAGTCACTACACAACATTTCAAAACACCATTAAATTTCTCATTCTCAGGATACTTACCACGTGAACCACTTCTCTCATTGTCAAAAGTCTGACAATTCTTGCTTTACTCATCTGTCATCCTAATACAATACTTTTTAAGAGCCTAATAGGACCATCACCTTCAGCATCCTATCAAGTTGCAGTTGCTAAATATAACATCTTTCTCAATGGGAATAAAGGCCATCAATAGAAATACCAACCACGAGTTAAAAGGATGATATTTTTGTGATGTGAACTAGGGTGAACCCAAGAGACTCGGGCTGTGGCTTGTGAGAACGAGCTCTTATAATAATCACAGCAAACACAAATAAAGCAAGCGTACACGATCATACTGAGTGGGAAGCAGAGCTCAATGAATTACGTACAAATTGCAAATTATTGTAAAGGCTGGAGCCTACTGATTACTTCCCTAGAACTAGGTCAGAATTAGGGGAGACAAATTACTTGCATTACTTTGAGGCAGATGGTTGTCTATTTCTTCTGAAAAGTCAGTCTGAGTTGCAGAAGTACTAGTGTGCCTTGGACTGGCAGCAGCATTATTATTATTTGTGGTATTAACTTGAACTTGGTTGATTTCTCTTATGACTTGCTCATAAGATGGTGGGAGCTGCAAAATAGAGAATGATTTTAAACATCTATGGGCAATAGCCAACATGTTAATAGTCTCACTTTATCTGTTCTTATCTTTGAACTTCATTTTAAAAGTGAAATGCAAAGAGATAACATGGTACTTATTCACCTCAGCAGGAACCAGCTCACTGGGCCTCCAAGGACCTGCTGCAGAGGATGGGGGGAATCCCAGTCCTGGGGGTGGGGCTCCTGCAAACCACGAGGCCCGCCTCAGTGGCTCAGCTGCCACAATGGTGATCTCTGGGCGCCTAGCAGACAGAAGCCTCAGTGAGAATTTGCAGGTTGGTAACAAGCTATTGTCTATTTGCAAATGTTTACAGATTCATGAAAACAACTACCACCCAAAAAAAGTTACATAAGAACGACCATAGTCACAGAAATGACCTGTCTGGCGTGGCTGTCTCTAATAGTACAGCCAGGCCAGCTTCAAGGGATCAAGTGAGAGTGATCCTCTATGATTTTGGCCTCAAAAAGTTAGAGATGTACCCTAAGCACTCTTGGCTCTGCCTTGGTTGATAAGAATAAGGACTAAGTAAGGCCCATACAATCTCTTCATGCTAGGGCTCTGCTATCTAGTCTATAGCACAAACATAAATACCGAGGGTGCCAAAAAAACAAATGTATACACATTTTAAGAAAGGGGGAAAAAAAACGGTATTAAAATTGTAATACTCAATATATACCCATAATAAAAGATAAATACAAGTCATGTGTACACATTGTTTTGGCACCCCCATAAGGTAGAAAAGTGCACTGGTCAATTAGAATTGTTTATCTTTCTGTTATTATAAAGTATATACTCTGAAATGATACCATATAATTAGAATATCCTCTTTCTCCTCACTCTATCTCTGTCCCAATTCAAAGTGATTTTTAAGTGTTTAGTGTTAACACGTTGCGTACGGCGGGGTTTAAATCCCTCGTGAAGATTCTCGTGATCCGTACACAACGTGTTAATATTTTCACTTCTAGACTCTGATGTGTGTGTCTGTGTTCCTTGTCAGTTCTGTATACAAATGTGATGATTAATCTTGAATACTGAGGAGTCACAGTGATTTAGGCATGGCTTCTTTCATCATTTTCTGAACTTCATTCTATAGTTCAATGTACAAATCCTACCTTCAACCTGATTTCCTAACAAACACCAACTGTGTGACTCAGCAAATCAATCAACCTCTCTGAGCCTCAATTTTCTCATCTAACAAATAGGGATGACGATACCCTCTTCCTTTCTCTAGCACTCGATGGAAAATAAAAACAAAAAGCACTGCCATTTTCAAAATTGTGCATAAATACACACTCTCATGCTAACCTGTGAAACAGTAAAACCTGCTCACTGATTAAATGTGAATGGCATTACCTAAGAACCTCTGATTATTGCTTTTGTCTAACTAAATAATAAGAGTTACTAGTTAATAAATGTTAACCACTCTACATGCACCCATCCTTATGACAACCTTATGAGATAGGTACGGTTAGCGCCATTTTAAAGATGGGGATATTGAAGCTAAGAAAGGTTAAGTAGCTTGCCCAAGGTCACATGGTAAGACAGTCAAGTCAGGATTTGAACTTGGTAATGTCAAACTTCAAAGTCCTTGTTCTTCAGTCCCCTATATTATAGTGCAAGAAATTTGAAAGCAGGGACCATGTCTTATAAAACCCATCCATCTATTTATCTACCTGTCTACCTTTCTATCCATTCAACTTTCTATCTGCCTGTCTATTGGTCCTTTCTTCTACCTATCCGGTGACTCATTCCTCCCTCCTTCCCTCTTCTCTTTCTCCACCCACCCATCTAGCCATTTATTCATTTAGCTATCTATCCAGCCTGCCTGCATCGTTTCTTTTATCCTTTGATTCAATTTTCTATCCTGTCATCCATCCGTTTATCTACGCATATGTGACATTTACTAAGTAGCTATGAGACACAAAGCATTTCTTTGAAGCCGTTCCGACAATGCTTTACACATAGCAGTTGCTTAATAAACATTTTAAAATTGCTGTCAGTAAATAATTACTGTCAAAAGAACATTTTCAGGTTTGTATTGCTTCCTCTCTCAAGAAAAGTCTTCATCATTCAAACTTACAGATTAATTCAGGAAATGTACTGATGAAGCAGAATGCTATACTATACTGTTTATGAAAGAGAAAGATTTAATTTGCTAACTGATAACACACTTTTATTTCATTATTAACAGAACATATGCCCCTATTATAAATATAACCATACCTCCTATCTCGATGAAGCTCACTCTGAATAGAAGTCCGAGAAGCTATAAAAGAAAGAATAAACTGATATAGTATAAAATTAGCACATAAATAAAGGTTTAAATTTTATAGGGTATATTATTGGAAAAAATTAACTTGTACTTGACATCATATAGAATGTATGGATTTTAACATTCATAGTAGAAAAGCAAATCAAAATGATTTTTTCATATGGGGTAAAGTTAATTATAGTTATATATTTGAATTTCATAAGAAAACATAGATTTCAAAAACTCCCCAAAGCATATTCTGCAGTTCTGAAAATAATTTAAAGAATGAACAGAGAAAAGAAGACAGCTTTAAGTTGAAATTGCATGATAAAAGCATTACAACGACATGAAATATAACAATGGGCAGAAAAATGTTTTTAATACCTATTCTGATCCATGACTATACTTCTGTAATGTATGTTTATAACTCTATTGTAGAGGGAGTGAAGGTGGTCAAATTTTCATCTATTTTCTAACTTTTCTGGAATTTTAAAACCTTGTAAATTAAGAGATAATAAATGCAAAGAATGTTCAAATCATTTTTATAAACATGTTTGTAGCATATATTACTATGCATGCAGCACTGACTTTCCCTTCAAACCTCAAACTCAAAAATTAAATCATTTAATTTTTTTTTCAAAATTGATTTTAAAATTAAATTACATCTTAATTAGATGACCTGCAAAATATGTCACATATAGGGTCACATATTACACATATGTTCAATACAGAATATTATCCCTAGTTTCAAGGAACACATTCCAAAGATATCTTTTTAAAATTTTTTCAAATACTATAGTGTAATGAGTTATGCACAAAGGGAACTTGTTTCAGATATACACTATTTCTACCAGTTGCCTTCATATCTCTCCAATTCTCTATTTTCTCAATTCTTCTGATTTGAAAACGTTGCAGGTATGAATCTTTACTTTTCCCCTCCTATTAACTTCTTATTCTCTCTGAACAAGGAGACTAACAAAGCGAGGGAGGCGGGGATGGAGGTGGAAGGTGGGAATAGAATTTAGGTTGGCGTTGGAGCTGTGACGGCTGAATCTACTCTGGGTTGGCAAACTCAACCTTTGAAATCAAAAACCTTGGATCTCGATTTAGAGGATGTCCTGTATTCATATCACCAACTGGTTTGACTGTTAACATTTTTATCAAGAGTTACCCCAAGCTGAGGTGCATTTGGGCTACTGGAATAGGAGGACAGAGAGGGTAAAGTGGTACGTCTGATTTGTAAGAACAGTTTCATTAAGTCAGAGGCTCACTGAGTGTGCTGCCATCACATCAGCACCACCTCTACAGCCAGAATCAGCAGGCACAGCGCTTGCAAAAGACAGCATGTTATTTATTGTCACAAACGTACCTCTTCCACGGGGCATTTTTGCTGTGCACTATTCATGAGTGCTAAGGGAAAAAAAGAAGGGGTTACAGAAGAGGAAAGGGAGAAAAAAAAGAGTTGCCTATGCTCTAACAGGAATTCACGAGCAAGACTACGGGTATCTTGCCATGCCACTGTTTTTCTCCACTCCGCACACTTCAACAGAAAGGAAAAGTTGACGAATCATAGTTTCAGGGAGTAAAGAAGTACCTTGAGGCAAAGACATGTCTTGTTTGTACAGACCAGGATATCCACACACATAACCACAATAAAAAAAAAAAAAAATCTACCTATAGATCTTAACGACAGTGCAAAAAAGATCTAAAAACCATTTTGCAAAATCAATTTGCTACTTCAATAGGAATCAGTTTTAAGATAAGACTAACACTTAAAAGGCAATTCAGTAGTCCATTTTCTTTTAAATCAGGGGCTTTTCACTTGCTTCTGCCCCTTCACAAGGTCATTAGTAACAACCCCCACCTCACCGCCTCATTAGCAGAGTGGCCTTCCTGCTCTGAATGGAGCAGATGAGGGGTGAGCAGGTCTTCCGATCATACTTCCAGATCTCCACATCCTTGGAGAAGCACGGCTTTCCCCTCTCCTACTCTGATCCACCCCCCACACACACACACACATTCATTCATCTATGAAATCTCTTTTCTCTCTTGATCCTTTCAGAATGGCTGGCACTTTTTGTCAGTGGTGAGCAAGTTTAGCAGCTAGAAACACTTTAGCTTTTCATGGCAGATTTTCATGTAGTGAGTATGTCACACTCTTCCTGCTAATTTCTTAACTGCCCGCTCAATCTCATTCTCGCTTTCCCCGACTAAACAGATTTCATGTAGCTGCTGCCAGGAAATTGGAATGTGCTACCAATGCCCATACAGAGCAACATGCTCTTTGCAATCCCTACCGCAGCTGCTCATCTCGCATGCATCCTGGAGTCAGGCCACGGAACAAAGGCAGTATTTCCAGCTAAAGCTATATCGTTTCAAAGAATGATTTTCAAACTTTCCTAGTTCGTATGGTTAAATGCTAAGCACAAAACCAGTTCATACTCAGGTGTTTATAAAAGATTGAGATCTGGGTTTGCAGCATTAGCACAAATAAAGAATCCATGTAAGTGCTGACAGGATGACATGCATGAAAGGATCCTCCATGATCGTCCTCCCCCACCTTACAGACCAGGAGGCTGAGACACAGAGAGGTTAAATGAACTATCCCAGAGCACGCAGCCCAATACAGGAAGGGCTGGGAGCAGTTTGTTCCTGGAAGCGGTTTAACTCCTTGTGGGTCCAGGAGAGCTGGATGCTGGTCCTGATTCTAAATCATTCAAAAACATCCATTAAATGATGATCAGAAGAAATAAACAGGTAGAAAAGTTACATTATAAGCATTCTTGCTGTAACACTCACTACCTTACCAATGAAAATCACAAAAATAAAAAGATAACTCACTAACTACATTTGCTTGAGGTTGGGTATGAGCTACATCCATCTGACATGATACTAAGAACATCCATGGCCTTGGAGGCAGGAAGTGTAAGTTCACATCTCGGCTCCACCTTGTGAAGCCATTTAACCTCTCGGGACTCAGTGTCCCTACGCTCTGTAAAATGAGGTCAACACCTACCATGCAGGGCATTATTTTATAATATAGGTGAACAGCTCATGACTTACAGTAGGCAATGACTATGAGCTAAATCTGAATCTCAAAGAATAATTCTCTTTTAAAAGGTTAATGAAAGGAAAAGCATGAAATTCTAGACATATCCAGTTAGAACACTGTTAAGATCTTTATCCCAAGTAGCCTATGGCTCGTTAAGAATAAATGCAAAAAGAAAGACCTCAAGGCTTGACGGGAACCAGACTCATTATGAAAGAATTTAAAATACAACTATTTAAGGAATATCGCCTTAAAAAGGTAAAGTCTTTCTCCTTGCTAGTGTTAGATGACTTGAGTCTGGGATGGTAAAGCAAACATTTCAATGGGTTGGGTAAGAAAAATTGCTTACAACTTTTTCTTATAGAATGGGCAAAACGGAAAAAGATAAGGGACAACACAATTCTTCTTCATTCTGCACGTACATGGTATCACGTGAGGATCTGTTTGGCCTTCCTGTGTAAACATCAGCAGTAACTACAATCAACAAATAGTTCCTTAGTGTATACGAATCATACATATAAGAATTAAAAGACAACTTGGTTAGCGTTTTAAAGACAAGATTCCTCAGAGCCAGTTTTCTTTGTTTCGCCTCCTCCGTCCTCTCTGCTAGTGCTTCTTCACCCATTTCCTCTTCTCTCTGGCTCAGTCTGATCTCTCCACGGATTCCTTCCCTGCTGCCCACCAAGGCCTCCAAGCTTCCTCTTCCTAAACAGTCTGTGAACACGTTCAGATCTCTTCTCTGCCTGACCCTGGTTCCTTCGCAAGCTACAGCCCTTCCTTTTCCTGTTTACCACCCAAGGTCATAAAAGAGTAGCCTACCTCAGCTGTCCCAACGGCCACATATTCCTTTCATTGTTCACACTGAAGTGAGGCTTCCAAACATCAGTGTTCTGCTGAAACTGCTCTCTCAAAGGTCACCGCTGACCTCCTCAGAGCCACACACAGTGACCTATTCTCTGCCGCCTTTGCCTGACCTTGCTGAGGCAGCAAGAGCTATTTGTGGTTCACTCATTCTTTTCAAAAACCTTCTTTCCCTTGACCTCTAACACGCAGCAGTCGCCTAGTTTTTCTATTATACTGATCATGCTTTTTCAGCCGTTTTTGCCCACTCCTCCATAGCTGCCTTCTCCTTTAGCCTTGCAAGACACAGGGCCTCAGGGTAAAGGAGATCCATCCCGAAGGATCTGTGGGAAGTCGGGTACAGATTACAATCCCCAACAAAGAAGTCCTGAAACCAGAGAGGAAAGATGAGAAGCCAGAGAACAAAGACCGGGGCCAGCAGACAGGACTCAGTGAGAGGAGGCGCTCCTCGGCAGGGTTGCGTTTTTTGGGTCATGCCATCTTTTGCCCCGTGACACTTTAAAGGCACAGCCTGGCCCCAGACATCACTATTTCCCAAGATGCTGTCCTTTATTATCTTCTTTATTCTCTACACTTTCTCCCTAAATGTTTGACTACTCCCAAGATTTTGCCTATAATCTCAATTACCTCCAAACTATATCTCCAGGAATAAATTCTTGCCTAACTTCCAGACCCTAATTTCCTACTTAAATTCTCTCCCTACCCTTTCTCTCGCTCCACCCCAAGGACTCTAAGGCATGTAAAGCTATCATGAAATTTTCATTTTCATATCTGAATTCCCTTCAACATACACTGTGGCATTCCCACATTTTTATAATTTACCAACGACAACAACAAAAATGAAACACGGAGAAACGTGAAATATCTTTCTGTATCGCCAACTTACAAATTGTTCACTGAAATGAATTCAAATGCATGCTCTTCACAATCAGTGGATATCCTAAATTCATACTAAATAGTATAAATTATGTGTCTGAAAATAATATACATTCTTTTTTGGGTGGTGATCTCAGCTCAAATAATGTGAAACCCCTTCCTTATCTTTTTTTTTAAATAGGTAATCCATGTTCTATTTGGAAAGGGGATCTTTGCCGAACCTTTTATTAAAAAGGATGTTAAAACCCAAAAGTAAGTTTTATAACTTTAACCAAGAGGCAAAGTTAGTAAGTATGAATCTGCCATTCTGGAGAGAACTCTATTTCAGCACTTCTATTAATACGTGCAAGTGTGAGCTGAACTCCATAGGCATTTATACAATTAAATAAAAATACTGTGGAAGTAAATGAATAAAAAAGGACAGGGTTTGATAATTTTTTCAACCCATCAGATGTTTCTACCTATAGAAAATGGTTACATAAAATTTATATTAGATCACAGAAATTGACTAGATAACCCAAAAAAAATGTTTGACAGTTTAGTTCTATAAGAGAAAAATATCGTTCTGAACTGGCTTATCAATAAATGAAAGTTGAAAAGACGGTTGAAAAACTAGCTGCATGTCTGAAATGGTTTATTATTCCTTAGGAGAAGCTGCTCTTACTGGTTTCTTTGTAAGATTCATCAAGTACAATCACTTGCTAGAAATCTAAACCATCATTTAAAATTATTACAGAGGAAAACACAGAGCAGGAAGAAACAAACTTACATCTCTTGATTACCGCTCTAATGGATGACAAGGGTCCTTGGCTAGAAAAAGAAAGAAAGAAAACATATTAAACATTCATTAATCCTTTTGAAGAAGAATAATTTGTCATGCCAGGTCATTTCTGAGACTCAATATGGCATCAAGCAGCAAGTTTGATACATTAATTACTTGTCTATCCTCTTTACAAAACACAAATTAAAAATCTTTTCAAAATTGCCTTTGATATTTAAGACGTTCTATGGGAGGTTAGGAGGCTGGTGAAGTTTATCTGTAGCATAAATAAAATTTTGCCTTAACATCGCTTTTACAGCCACCTACACACTGCATCTTCCAGTGACGTCTGGACAATGCTTGAAGTCTGGTAGCAATTACAAGGTGCTCAGAACATTGGGCTCTCCCCTCACCCCATCTCTTTTGTGTTTGGCATTGGAATTCCTGTCTTCTGAGATCAAAATAGATCATTTTTTATAGTCAATTTGACTTAAGGACCAACAGCATTTTCTCTTAAGATTAGAATTGAAAACATCAGCATTTAGAAGTCTTCTGCTTACTTTGGTTTCTGTTCAATAGGTGGTCAGTCCTGGCTGCCTCTGACTGTGTGATCTTGGGCAAGTCACAGCCCTTTCCCAGCCTCTGTTCACTCATTGTACAGAACCCTCTAGGCTATAAAGGTTTATGTTACTAGTTTGTGGGGTTGTTTGTTTTTTTCTTTTATCCATACCAGCCGGACTAATTGTTTTTGGAATAATTTAGAAAAAATGTATAACCATTAAAGTTTAATGATATGATTTAGGGGGGGAAAAAAAGCTTCTTGCTTATTAAAATTCTTCACTTTTTCTATGAATTTTTAAATTTGTATTTATTTTCAATTTACACTCTTTTAAAATTTGTTTTTGAGATAATCTATAACTCCTCTTGGTGTTTCTTAGCTAGATACAACAGGAAGATACAATAGAATACCAGTGTATTTTATGGGAGGGACACTTTAAGAATACACTATTCTGCCAGACATGAAAAAAAAATTAAGCTCTAGGAGGTCTCCAATACCATGAAGCTAGAACCATAATTTAAAAATGTAAGCAATACTGATTTTTAAAAAATGCTCTTGATGGTTTTCTGTAAATGACTACTTGAAAAAAACAGTATAAGGTAATATATTAGAGGTAGCAGCGCTGAAACACAAATAGGTTGACTAAAGGTTTTAGGAGAAACTTCTTGGAGCAAATCTGGAGAGTCTCTGCATGTTACTACCGTGTCTGTTGACTCAGATACTATAATTAAAAGAGCCAAAATCAGTATTCAGAAGCAAGGACAAAAAAGCCAAAGTTCCCTACAGTGTGCCTAGGCAGGGCATGAGGGACGTCACTGAATGTCTACATCATAATCTCCGTGCTTATTACCATTGATTTGGTGTGATGTTATTACTTAAAGACACCCTTTGTTACCTTTGTGAAGGAGGAAAGTGTACTGACTGGGTGGAACATGGGGAGTATTTGGGTCAAACCCCCCCGACACCCCCAAAAAAGATATGTTGAACTCCTAACCCCTAGTACCTCAGAGTGTGACCCTATTTGGAAACGGGCATTACAGGTAACGTGTTGCCCCGGAAATAAGACCTAGCTGGACCATCAGCTCTAATGTGTCTTTTAGAGCAAACATTAATATTAGACCCAGACTTATTTTAATATAAGACCCAGTCTTATATTAATGTTTGCTCCAAAGAATGCATTAGAGTTGATGGTCTGGCTAGGTCTTATTTTCGGGGAAACACAGTATAATTTGTTAAGATGAGGCCATGCTGGAGTAGGGTGGCTCCTAATCAAGCATAACTGTCCTTAGAAAAAGGCCATGTGAGGACAGGGACACACAGGGAAAGTGCCATGTGACAATGAAGGCACAGCCTGGCGGAACGCAGCTGTAAGCCAACGAATGCTAAAGACTGCCCACAAGCCACCGAAGCTAAGACGAGGCAAGGAAGGATTCGCTATGGATTTCAGAGGAAGCATGACCCTGCTGACACCTTGATTTCAGACTTGTGGCCTCCAGAACTGTGAGACCATCAATTTCTGTTGTTTTAAGTTATCCAGTTTGTGGCACTGTGTTATGGCCGCCCCAAGAAACTAGTATGGGGGGGTCTTCAGGGGTGCTGAGCAGATGTGATAATTCATTGAGCTGTGTAACTTTGGGCACTTTCCTGTATGTTATACTTCGATAAAAAGTTGGGAGGGGTGGAAACCTTGGCACAAAATAGAATTTTGACTGAGGTCAGCCCAGGATCTACAGTTCTCAAGATTTGCAGTATCACGTTTAGACTAGATCTATACACCAAACCAACCAACTAACCGTCTTATATCTAAAGCCACATTTTCTAAACTCTATAAAGTTTTAAAGTTCTCCTTCAGAGGTTAACAGGTTTTATGGCAGGGAAAATAAAAAAGAAGGCCTGTGGTCAAATGCATCTCCATGAGAAGCAGTTTTGGGAGAGGCTGGAGTAGCCTCCTGGCTGTACAATGCATACAATTTCTGTATCTCAAATGTAGCTATGGATGTAAAAGCTGTGGTTTTGAAGATATCCTTCATCTCCATCTTTCTGCAGAGCCAAGGCTACAGGTGTCTTAAGAGAAAACCTCATGAGAGTCCTCCCTCAGCACAAGATCAGGTTCATGTCTCAGCTGGGAACCTTCAGGAAGGATGCCCACCCTGGGACAGTAACCATGGCCTCATGACCACTGCTCAGAGCAGGGGCTCTGGGGCCTGCTGGTGCAGAGAGCTGGTTCTGGAGTCCAGTCGTCCCTATCCCCCCCTGGTGCCTCCACTTGCTGGTTGGGGTGACACTGTGCAAATTATTTAGCTTCTCTAAGACCCCTTGATTCCTCAAGTATAAAAGCAAAGATAATTCAACTTCTTCATAAGGTTCTTATAAACCGTAAGAGGGAGTATCCATTAAAGCACTTTACACAGTGCACGGAACAAAGCGTGTGTTCAATAAATGTGAGATGTTATTATTAACGTTTGTTCATAATCTTCAGGGGCATCACAAAACCTCTGACAACACATATAACCCTTGACAGAGTCTCCCTTTGGGGTCTGATGTCATACAGATCACAGGCCTAACAGTTTGTTTTTAAAAGATGTTTTTCTTTAAGATTCACTTTGCTCTCCTCTGGTTTCTGCTGTTCAGAGGGAACCTGAGCTGAGGCCACTCTATGACAAAACACAAGACCGCAAAACTGCCTCTTCATGTGACTCGAAAACGTATAACCTATGTCCTGGCCCTTGGCAGTTACTCCAGATCGTCTGCCTTCCACTCTTCAAGCACTGCAATCCCATTAGCAGGGACTCTTATTCTCTCTCAATGGGGCAGATAAAACCTCTCCTGAAATGCGACAAAGACCCTTCCCGGAGGAAAATGAAGGGTTAGGGGAAATGGCTTGCAGATCCTGAGGAGGAGAACCAAAAGCTGGGGTCAGGACAGAACTGTCTCAGGTCTACCTGCCTGGTGACTTATCTTCCTCCAGGGCTCTGGGGCCCTCCAGCTGTTGAGTCCCATCCTCGCCTTTCCCCCTCTCTTACAACAAGCCCTCCTCGGTCTGTGCTGCAGGACCACTCACTCTCTACCACTGCATTTGCACAGAACCTAGGTTAGTAGTTAAGAAGGTGTTTTTAAGAATGGGAATTGCATTTTTGAAAAGTTTCTTAACCAAATGAATTTCTAATGATGAGATTTCAGCGATGAAGATGATGTAGAGAACAGCTTATTATGACGTGTGCCAAACACACGATCCACTGAACAAATGAAGAAAATGAGGCTTAGAGTTTAGGCATCGTGTCTGCAGTCACACAATTGGTAAGTGAATTCACTACTGTCTGACTAGAGCCTAGAAGTCTGTAATTCAGGTGCGGGTAGATGGGCAAATGTTTCTGGATGTTCCACAAAGTTCAATATGTAGGCAAGTACACCCACATATAAAGCTGGCCCCCCAAATTTCACAATAGCATCTCATGCCAGATTCTGCCATTGCAGAGAAACAACAGCTGCCAGGGATGACATTTTGAGGCTGTCAGAACCATAGCAACAATGCAGAACCACAGTGGTCATTCTGTACCCCACCTAAGAACATCCAACCTCTCTTTTCCCTTTGAATCATGTTTTAATTTATCATACGACAGATTCTAAAAACTATTTATTCAATTTTCCAAGCCATGGCTTGTTTCCAAGTGTAAAGTCATTACTACCCCCCGCCACCCCACCCTCTCTCTTTGGTGAGGAAAGAAACCTGTTTTCATAAACCAGTAACTAAAGTTGCTGGACCTGGCTTGTTTGGTACACGGATCAGAACAATGCTCGGACGTACCCATCGTCACCATCATCTCTGGTTTGGGAATTCCCTCTGTGTACGGAGGCAACTGAATATATTTTTAAAAACACGTTCTTTGTAGAAAAAAACAAAAGAAAACAGAAACTCTCAATAAAGGGCCTGAGCATACGATTAAAGCCCCAGTGAATAAAGCCACTAGCTCAGCAAGGAGGTAAGCTAACATGACCTGGAGGTGCAGCCCTTTGCTGAAGCTGAGACGCCTGCCAGTGAGTATAAACTTTATCCCCTTGTACCGTCTTCTCCAGGGGCTCTCAACATTTACACTGACTCACCTCCACTTCCCAAAAGAGAGTTTGAACCAGACTGTTGCGGTTTTTGCCTTTGCTCATACCTGCAGTCCTTGTTATACGGACAATACATGCCAGGCACAGGGACCCCCGAGAAAGCACAGGCTCTGAGCTCAGTGAGAAAGACAAGTCTTTCAGCTGCCTTGCTATTCATAGTCCATAGGGGCTGGCACAAGGTGCTATGGACGCAGAGAAGGTATACATTACTTACTCTTGAGTTCTGAGGAAAGACTTCCAACATGTGGCGTGTGTCTTGGCTGAGGACTGAAGAATGTGTCAGAGGAAAGGTTCTGACGAGGGAGCGTCAGGCAGCAGGCGCAAAAGATCAGGAGTGAGGAGACAGATGAGCACGGTTCGAGCAGAGCGTATGAAGAAGCCGTGCTAAGAGAACTCAAAGCCACGCCAGAGGATAAATGGGGACGTGTTATAGAGGGCAGCGTTGGCAGCTGGCATCACCAGCCAGGTTAAACACTAAGATTCCAGGGGTCAGGGATATGACAGCCAAGTGTTTTGGAAATGAGTGGGAATTTGTCTAGGACATATCCCTGGAACAAGCGCTGTCGGCTGCAGCTGGTCTGTATGCATTAGCCATGGCGTCTGTGGCACGCCTGCCTTTAACGAAGAATCTATGAATAAACCCTGGAGTGCTGATTTGTAATGTCTTGAATTGTGAGTAGATCCACATTATTAGAAACTAAATATATGGATAATAAGATTGACACACTAATATTTTATAAGATACATGATCAGTGGAGGTAGGAAAGAGAAGACAGACGGGAACAAGAGGAGGTTTCTGGAAGTGCCAGAGGGCACTAGGGAGAAATCTAGGGTGTCTTATTCACGCATGCATTTATTCACTTTGGGAGCTCTATGTAGCTGGCATTATACCCAAACTAGGCACACTAATCTAAATAATACACAATGTCTGCCTTCAAGAAGTATGCAGTCCTGTTGCCAAGATCAACAAATAAAAGGTAAAAACATAATGTGAAAAAAATCTTATACAAAGTATTATGGGAGCTTAGAACAGGGGTGTCTAAATTTAGCCCTGGGAGAGTTGAAGAAAACATAGAGCTGATACTTGAGTAGAACTACTGCAGGCTTTTTGTGCTGTTGATCTTTGTTAAGGCGGGCGGAGGAGGTTGTTGTGTAAGATAATTAGCAGTATGCTTGGCCTCTCCTTACTAGATACCAAAGACATACCTCCCCCAACACCCTGCCAGGTGTGACAACCAAAATGTCTCCATACGTTGCTAAATGTTGCTTGGAGGGAAAGCTCGCCCTCAGTTGAGAACCACTAAAGCTAGTGGCAACAAACACAGTACCGAGGATTTATATGGATGGGAAAGAAGCTGGCTTTGCCATTTCTAGTAGCCATGTGGATGGTGACAGTAGTGGGATAAAATCGGGGGCTGGATGTGAGGGAATAGGACAAAGGCAGTGATGAGGAGAGAAGAAGTAACAAAAATTCCCAGCACCAAGAACAGTTTTGGAAAAGTAGTACGATGGTGATACTACTATAGTTCTATGGTGATAATACTACGGTGAAAAAATGATTCTTTCAATGAAGAAACATAGAAAGTCAGTCATTCTATGAAAAGAACCTTTATAAGTCAGGGGTTTGGAAATCAAGGATTACCAACACTTTTTAAAAACGATACTTATTTCAGGACTACACTAAACAGAAGTCCTTAACTTTTCCAAAAAAAAATAAATCATCACATGTATTTTTATAAACAAAGCTTTGGACCAACCCTGATTTGCTTCTCAAAATAGAAAGCAATAATGTTATAGAATGTAACACACAAGTATTTTCATCTTGTGTGTGCATTAGTCAAACTTTTATCACCCAATATTACCTACTAAATTAAGGCAATAGTATGTAGTGTGAGAACGTTTGATGCCATTTTAATAGTGTCTAAAGCGTATCATCACAATATGCAAAACCAGATCTGATAAACTCTGTGGGGTATGGAAAAGAATAAGAACAAGTGTAGTTACTTGAAACTAATAAAAACAATTTTTTTTTTGTTCTAAAACTCTGATGAACCTCCATAGTTTACAATTTGGGTATGGCCAGGGGTGAATTCCTTCTTAAGAATTACAAAATAAAAATTAGTAAAAAGAAAAAAGAAGTGAGATCCAAGTGGAATGGCTTTTGCTAACGTTAAAAACTGTAATAAAATGACAAAATACTTCTATTAATACTCTGAAAGCTTTAGGGAAAAAAGTTATGAGTTCTGAGTTCACTTATTTTTTTCATCACCATGACAGCTCAGTTATAATCATTAAGATCTATAACATAGCATCAAGTTACATCAGGTATTTTTCTACTTAATCTTTTTCAAGGACAAATAAATCACGTGTGCCACCTTTACTTACACATTTCATTTCAGGACAAATAAAGCTAATACATATTTAAATGAGTTTCACGAACACATTCTAGCAATTATGAAATGTGTGAAATGAGTTCTATTTACAGTTCTATAGGTGAGCATGAAGAATGTGGAGGACAGGTAGAGAAAAAGCAAATAGGGTACTTTATGGACCTCCTGAGTACCATGACTGTAGTGGGAAGAAAGAGTCCAGAATCTGAAGCCAGCCAGAGACCTATCTTTCTGTCTGTGTGAGCTTGGCCAATTTCCATACTTGCTGATAAGGAATCATTTCCTTACCTGTAATAGGAGGATACTAATGCCTATCTTTTGACTTGTTACTAAAACTGAAAAATCTACATAAAATATGCAGCACAGTCCTTGGCACATAATAGAGTCTCAAAAATGTTAGTTATACTTCCTACCCTATTTTCCAATAAATAAATCTCTATACTCTATAATTATATGAGGCTGAAATATTGGGAGCTATCCTGCCAACACCAGTTGAGTTGCCTATAGTTATCATAACCCTACCTTATAAATTCAAATAATTGACCATTGGCATTTCAGTTGCAATTATTATTCACTACTTAAAACTGAATTTCATAATGCATATTTCTCATATACCACACCTCCTTCAACACCCAGGCAATAACAAAGTCAAGAGAAGAAAAAGACCAAGCTTTTATGAATACTGTATTATCTGTCCCCATTGAGAACACAGATCTCGGTTCCTTTAGGTCATCCTTCCTAAGATGTGTTTCACTAAATGGGCCTGGCGACCAGTAGCTCTGCAGAGTTTCAAATTTCTTCAGCTCTGTTAAGCAAGAAATTCCACAAACGTCTTCAAAGGTCCTGGAAGAGGCTTTCAACTCTACTGATAATAACTACAGTACATTTAAAATTAGAATATGTTGCCCTAGACTTCCAGATTCTTGAAGTCGTTTTTTTCCTTTTTCTTTTTTCCACACAGGCATGCCCTGACTTCCTAATTAGACTGCAAACTTCTAAAGGAGAAACTGTGTTCTGCTCATTTCTACACTACAACTCAGTGGGACTGTATCGTGTGCTCATTGAACTAATGTGAACTCAATCCTACTCACAGAGAGAATATAATTTGAATAGCACAGATGATTTTACCTACATAGGATCTATTTAATAAGCAAATCCCCAGGAATCGTTTTGCTGCTGGTTTCAATTCCCAGCTACATCTTGTTGTATTCACATCTTACCATAAGTGTTTGGGTCTAATGTTTTAAAAAACAGGTATTTTTCATATAAGACGTCAACTTGATGAGCATCTGATGCTCAATGAAGTATAGTACTCTCCTTTAATAGTAGATGGAAAACTGGCCAGGTTTCCCTTCCTTAGAGGTGGTGCATTAGACTCCAACATGGCACCTAATTTGGCAACAAATACTGTACTTTTTGTCAATTAGTGCAATTTCAGCAGTAACTCTGCCTATTCACAGTTTTGTGGGGGTTTTTTTTGGTATGCTATCTTGAGAATCTGTCTTTTTAGAAGTTAAACCTCTGGTAATTCCCAACGAATAAGCAGCACAAGTCTTCACGGGGGTGCTGCTAGATTTCAAACCAAGTGTATACTGCACAGTCACATGCAGTGATCTTCATCAGAGAGAACTGGTCCCCATGGGTTATGTTATATGATGCAGAGCAGGTACAATTTATTTTGAGAAGAGGTTTAGGACATAATGTCAAGTCAGCACCTAAGAAAGGTGGCATTTACTGCAACATGTGAAAACAGAATCTCTTCCAATATGAACACAAAAAACGTTGAAAACTACTAAGGGTCCAATGTATAACTGTGTTCAGTAGCATCTGTTGAGTGAATCCAGGAATTAATAACCAGAATAAGTCTTTCTTGGGGTTATATCTTAACTCCACAGTCAACTGAAAATCATCTAAGGAAGTTTACACAGAACATATAGGAAGACAAAAAAGAGCTAAAATCCAATTGTCTCTTTTCTGGATATATAGCAACACAGTATAATTCAATTTTTATAATTAGAAGCTATTTGTTAGTAAAAGACATCAAAAGAATAGTATAATTCTAATGGGGTATCCATTATATGCCAGGAGAAAGTGAGGGAATAAATAAAATGTTAGACAAATATATGGCAGTTTCCGTTTGAAGCACTCATTAACAGCCAGAGATTTGATTTTTCCAATTTTGTCTTATTAAGCTGATGATTTCTGTATTTTTTACCAAAAGGCACACATAAGAATGAATTTTAATTTTCCACCAAGAAATTCAATGCTTATGCTACACCAGGCATTATGCTAGGTACCAAAGAAACAAGATCCACTGGGACATGGAGTCTGCCCATAAAAGGCTCACAGTCTAGTGAGAAGCCTGCAGACAAAAGAGCTTACAATTTGTGTGTATGTCGCTTTTCTTAAAATTAGGATTTTCATGTACTTTTTACCTTGTATTCGAGGTGTTTTGGTGTATTATTCCCTCTACTAGACTATAGACTTCTTAGGCAATGTACATATTGGACTGGTGTTGAACGTAAAACTTCAATTTTTAAAAAACTGTCGCAAATTTTTTAAAAATTAAGTTAATTTGTAAAGTCCTCTTAGTATGTTCAGATGCCATACCACAAAATATTTTAGATCACATGTAAATAACAAGCCTCCTAAAAACAACTGATTCGTCCATTATATCCTATTTAACAATGACTATTAAAGAACATCAAAAGAAGTTCTTAAAACAATTACAGTAACAATAGAACACCCACACCCTTCTGTAAAACCTATCATCCTGGTTTTAAAAACTGTACGCAGCAGAGCTTCTGCCAAAAGAGGTTGGCACATCCCTTTGGACAGACACTTCCTTACAGATATTCAGGGAAAACCTGGCTCAGGGAAAACTCCTGCGACAGACAGGAGACTAGGATGGGATATTAGGACACAGGAAGCTTAGTGGAAATCCAAAGAGTCACTTGGTCACACTACACAAAGAAAGAAAAATTAAAGGTAAATGTTTCCTACATCACAGTCCATAAACACAGTCCTAACACAGACCCCATGGGCAGACTCCATGTCCCAGTGGATCTTGTTTATTTGGTACCTAGCGTAATGCCTGGTGTAGCATAAGCATTGAATTTCTTGGTGGAAAATTAAAATTCATTCTTAACAGATAAATGCATGTGTGCCTTTTGGTAAAAAATACAGAAATCATCAGCTTAATAAGACAAAATTGGAAAAAATCAAGTCTCTGGCTGTTAACGAGTGCTTCAAAGGGAAACTGCCATATATTTGTGTAACATTTTATTTATTCCCTCACTTTTATAGTAAGAAGTAAACACCAAGTAAAAGCCCTCTTACTCTGTCCAAGAATGAAAAAAATATTCCTGGAGAAAAGAGAAGGAGAAAACGTTTCTCATAACATAATCACCTACCTGAAAAAAATCAGCTTTACGGCATTAGTTTGCTTTTTACTAAATATGTGTATATAAATACTCCAATATGTGGGTTCTCAGAAAATCATATAACCTATTTTTTTCCCCTTGGTCCTATTATACAAAAGGATAGAAGATGGTGAGATATAAAAAATGGTAATGATAATACCTGCTACACTTGCTGCTGTAAACTTAGACGCATACCTGGTAATCCTTTTTGATGTCAAAGTTATAGAGAATACCGTGTTTCCCCGAAAATAAGACCTGGCCAGACAATCAGCTCTAATGCATCTTTTGGAGCATAAATTAATATAAGACCCGGTTTTATTTTACCATAGTAATAATATAATATAATATAGGTATAATATAATATAATGTAATATAATACCCGGTCTTATATTATAATATAAGTATTATAATATAAGACCCGGTCTTATTATATAAGACCGGGTCTTATATTAATTTTTGCTCCAAAATTAGACGCATTAGAGCTGATTGTCTGGCTAGGTCATATTTTCGGGGAAACACGGTAGCTCCTAATTCTAACATTTTGGGCTATAGTTTCAGTTATCTTTTTACTTTGTTACTGCATGAACAAACCTAACATGTAAAAAATAACTTGAAATTAACTCTGTCTTTGCAGACATTGAAAATCAAAGGAACATATATGTAGATAAGTTACAGACAGCATCTGACTAACAGATTACTTGAATTTGAAGTCATATTAAGGATACAGGAGAAGAGGGTAGGAAGAATGAAAGGAGAAAAGGAGGAGTTAGACTTCATACACAACCTGATAAGTCCATCAGAGTAAAAGTGAGGGGACCAATTACTTAGGGGAGGTACAATTAGTACAGACCAATATTTTTGGTCTTTGTTGTCACATCATTCCTAACTCATTGTGAATCATTCAGTATTAAAACCTAAGAGATAACCACATAGCATAGGTACCTGGCATCTGCTGATGATGTGGCAATCAAAATCAGCACCAAAATTCCAAAGTTTCCGAAGAAGCAGCTGATATTTGGAACTGCGCTAGTAACAAAGTGTTACAAGCAAAGGGCTCTGCGTGCATATGAACATCTGAAAAGATGCCTTCAGCTCAGCATGCGGTCGTTTTTAAATGAGACCAAATTCATCTCAATTAAACAGTGTAATATTCTCTTGTAAAGAATAAAACCTTAGTATTAATAAAAATGTGGAAAATCAGTGGGTTTAACAGAAGGCAGCAGGGAAACAAAAAAGGTGAGAAACATGATTTTGTGTTTCTCCATTTTTTATGGGTTTAAAATAAAACTGCAGTGAAGAATGATAGTTTGCTACTTATCACTGCAAAACCAAATAACATATTTTAAGCATCTGAAAGTGGTCAAAATATTAATTAAGTGACGCTTTCAACAAGTTAGAAATAAATTAGGTCAGTTTGAAACCCTGACTTTAAAATCTAAAAAAAGTGTAACTTTCAAATAAAATTTTGAAATAGTGAGGCAGATTTTTTAAGTTGGGTTTAAATGTTATTCATAAAAATGCATAAATTGTTTAAGTTACGAGACACTAAAATTTTCCTACACTGATAATTTTTTTTAAATCTTTTAAAGGTAAATACCATAGCCACCAGTTTCTTAAGCTTTGTAATCACTTGATCAAATGTTCCGTGTAGGCTAAGCCCTTCATTTTACCCGTTTAGAGCTTCCTACAGCATTACATTTCTATCTTTTAACCAAATCTCAGTGATGTCTAAGCCAGAATAAAATAGGCTCAATCAAGGGTGGGGGGTATAACAATAAAGTGATAAATACATACAAAACAGCAAAATCTAAGGCCTTTATTTTATTAATAAAAACAAATCAAATTTTAAAAATTCATTTAACCAAGCCCTTCAAAACCAGACATTTCTTACAAGAGTTTCTGTCATAAAGCCAAAGGCTTTGACCAAGAATGTAAAACGAAACACAGAAACAGCTGAGTTCATTTTAACAACACATGGATTTGTTCTCCTCTGGGAATTGGAAAAGAAATTTCAACAGTGGGTAGGCATGAAAACTTTTACTGCAAACCCTCAACAACTTCCCCATTATATAAGGAGTGCAAGCAGTGGCCCCAGCAGCCAGTATCTGTATTTTTCAAGGTCACTGGAAAACTTTTCCATTGAATATCAAGAAAACATCTGGTAACTAAAAGACTTTAAAGTCATTTAAAATTATGAGCACCAACAGTTACATGAAATTACCCAACAGGTATAATCAATTTCTAGGTTGGGAAGCCCAAAGAAAAGCAAGTTTTAGGAACATATTTGAGGATACCTTCATTTAGTGTATGACTGTTCATTTAAGCCTGTAGACATTGAGTACAACTGCCCCCCAAAAATAGTTCTATCTTTTCAGCATTTTAAAAAAGATTCCCAGAGGGCAAATTTGCCTTCCAAAGGCATCAAAAAGAAGCAGAAATGAGGGAAGCAAGAAGATGCAGGAGAGAATGTAGGACAGAATGAGAGGTACGGAGTCCAGATGAACAAGGAATAAAGTGCTATATCATGGATGAGAGGAGCAAGGTTTCCAAACGCTCTCCAGTGTGGACTCTGCCTGAGGAATGATGAAGCCCACGCTGGCACCATACTTTAAAATAGCCAGCGTGCCACTCAGGAGATTTATGTTGTCCCTGTCCCCATTCTCTCCTCTTCTGTCCGAAGAGGCATTTTATTCATCCATTCTTACCAATCCCGCTTGTGACCAGCTTCCCTCAAACCCCCCAGCTGTGAAATGGCCTGAGATGTAGTCTGGCAAAGCAACAGAGCATGACCAACTGATACTGGAATTTACTTTTATGAGGTAGATAAACAAGCCCCCAAACTGAATATTCAGTATGCTCCCAATCTTATTTTAAAATCTTACTTAAAAAAACATATACATACACACACAAATATATATATATATATATATATATATATATATATGTAAACACATATTTTATTTTATATTTATACAAGAAAAGTGAGAAGATATCTATCCAGTGATGTGCTTGAGCCAGCTCATGCTGGCTCAAGAGAACTGACAATTAAATTTTCAGAAACTTTGCAAGCCAGTTGTTAAATATAGCCGTTATTAAAAATTACATAAACATTAATTATATAAACTTACAATGAAATAAATCGCACAAAAACAAAGGCAGTAAATACTCAAAACTCATCATTTCCTAATTATTTTACCACCTTTACTACTATGTGTGCTCTTGAGATTATTAACATCTATCACGTTTGTGTGGTGGAAATACTACGTAATATGTGCTACTGTACATCTCTTCACGATTCATTATCAGTGGTGTCATGTTGGTAGCTTGAAATTGGCCCGGGATAAGACTATTTACATCACAAATTGACAAAATAGAGCTTGATTTATCAGTTTATTGATTGTCTCGACTTAAGAAAGTGATGGAGAAAATATTAATGATGCAGATTCAACTTAAAAGCATGTTGTTTATAACTGTTACAGTATGAATAGCACAAAAAAATAAAAAATCAAGGAAACATTCCTCCAGTATTTGAAAACTAGTATCTGAATCAGCAAAGTTGTTCATGTCATTGACAGAAGGAGTGAACATTTTGACATATGTTTTGGTTGTTTCACTTTCATCTTACTCATTAATATTAACAAAAATATCAACCAACATTCATATTGGAATTACACTAAGGGAGCTGGTTGTTAAACATTTATCAGCACATTACTGCATATGCCCGAAATGTTAACGATAGTTGGTTCTGAAAAGTACAGAATTATGATTTGTCATCTACCTGTCTCTGTATTTTCCAAGTTTTATATAATATCATTCATTTTATAATTTTAAGTTATTTTTAAAAAGATTTGCTATGCAAAAAACAAAACAAAATGTAACTGGTTTATGTCAAATTCATGACCTTTGAATAATTAAAATTACATTCAAACCAGCAGATAATCAATTACTTTCTGGAAATAGTAGGTCAAATCTACAAGCCATTAGAGGGGTGAAAATCCCCCAGAATCCTAGCATGAACAGCGACATACATACAACTTGAAACAGCTTACAAGAGGAAACGATCTACATACCCCACAACTCATATTACTCCAACATAAAATAAAAAACCAAGGAGTTTATAATCATATTAAATGCACATAAACATATAGAATTTAAAAAATCATTAATGTAACTATTATTTCCTCAGTGTCTTCTATGTTCCAAGGAGTCTCCTAAGTACTGACAAGAATACATAAGATGAGCCCCTGCATTCAAAGAGCTTACAGTTAAGTGGAGAAGACAGAAAAGCAAACAGGCAAGGTTTTGGTTTTTTTTAAATTTCTTTTTAAGCTGGCAATTTTCATACAGATTAGGAAATGTGGAACCACCCAAGGATGTCCGAGATCTTTTATTTTATAATGATACTCTTTTATTTTATAATGATACTATTTTTTGTATCACAAATATAGAACTAACCATGAATGTCAATTCAAATGGAATACAATTGAAAAAGAAAGTAAAACATAACCAAACTTTTAAAAAAATAAAACAGATTCTCACTGGCAAGACTGTGCAGATATGAATAGTAGTAACATTTACCTTCTGGCAGCAGCCAAAACCCGAGTCTCTCCTCCACTTCCAGCTAGTCCAGTGTTGGTGTTTTTGAAACTGGGTTGGCAGGCCAGTCCAGTTCTAATTCAAACTTCCAGTGGCACTCAATATTATGCTGCTCACACCTGCCACCAATGGCTATGTCACCTTATGAATGTCTATAAGATATGCTAATTGTTTCTTGGGCCACAGCCCTTCCTGTTATAAGACTTTGTAATAATAGAAATCAACTGAAATGGATGAATGGATGGACAGATGGATGAACAGATGGTAGGTAGGTAGACAGATAGGCAGATGGATAGATAAGACTTGTTTTTTTCTTAACCACCTTACTTTCAAAAAAGAAGATACATTATCTAGTAATTCCCTCTACCTGTAGGTC